>NW_006408721.1:382511-400859 GCF_000296735.1 Chrysochloris asiatica | reverse complement strand
CGAAAACAATAATCTTTACCACCTGACCTATAAATAACATGATAAATGGTGAAAAGGCTCAAGTTGTCAATGACTTCATTTCACGTGGATCCAGACCAATATTCAGAGAAGCAACAGTCAGCAAGTCAAACGACTTATTTCATTAGGCAAATCTGCTGCACAAGACTGCTTTAAAATGTTTAAGAGCAAAGATATCAGGACTAGGGTGTATTTAACCCAGGCCATGGAATCCTGGTGGAGTGCTGTGGGTTAATGCGCAGGACTGCAAGGTCAGTTTGAACCACTAGATCAGCTGCTGAAGTTCACCAGCCACTCCTCGGAAATCCTATACAGGGTCGCTATGAGTCGGAACAAATTTAACAGCACTTAACAGCAACAACAACAACCTAGGCGATGGTGTTTTCAATCACCTCATATGCATGTGAAAAATTTGACAATGAATAAGGAAGACAATAGAATACTCGATGTATTTGAATTATGGTACTGAGAAAGAATATTAAAAGTACTAAAGATTGCCAGAAGAACAAAAGAAAATCTGCATTGGAGGAAGTAGAGCCAGAATACTCCTTAGAAGTCAGTATGGGAAGCAGCTTCATCTCATACTTTGGACATGCTATCAGGAAGGACCAGCCCCAGGAGAAGACGGCATGCTTGATAAATTGGAGAGCCAATGAAAAAGAGGAAGAACTCCAACAAGATGCATTGACATAGTGACAGCAGCAATGGGCTCAAATGTAGCAATGATGGTGAGCATGGAAAGGACAGAGCAGTGTTTTCTTCTGTTGTGCATAGTGTCACTCAAAGGCAGCTAACACCACATTAAAAAAAAAAAAAATCAACTCAAACTTGGCCACAGAACTAAATGAACAAGCTGAAACTAGAAAACATGTATAAGAAAACAGAACATCTTTGCGACCTTAGACCAGGCAAGTTTTTTTGGACAGGCTATGAAAATAATGCACCATAAAAGAACAAGATGATAAATTACATGTGATCATAATGTAAAACTTTGCAATCAAAGAACACTTAGGAAAATTAAAAGGCAAACCAAGTTTGGAAGAAAAAATATGCATAGTATATGTGGTAAAGCCTGATATCTTGAATATATAAAAAGCAAATAAAATCATGGAAAGATTTTCAACTTCATTTGCCATCCAGTCACCTGACGGGAGGGTTTCCAAGGCTGCATATATTTACAGCAGTACAGACTGCCACATCTTTCTCCAGCAGAACAACTAATGGGTTTGAACCACCAACCTTTTGATTAGCAGCAAGAGCACTGTGCCAACAGGACTCCTCAACCATCATCTAGAATGGTTAAAATTAATGACTGACAATACCAAGTGTTGGACAGAAAGTGGTGTAACTAAATATTGTATACACTGCTGGTGGGGAATGCAAAATGTTACAGTCATTTTAGAAAAGTTTGGCAGTTTCTTTTAAAGTTACACTTAAAGCCACATGACCCAGTGATTGATCCATTCTAGGTGGTTCAGTAAATGAAAATACATGTTCACACAAAAACTTCACTAACATGTCCACAGCACCATCCAGAAGAAAGTCAAATATTAATCAACTGGTGAACAGAAAAACTGTGTTCTAAAAATTCAGTTGAATATTACTAAGCAATAAATAGAAAGAAACCACTGATGCATCTAACAACCATGGTAAATCTAAAAAGCATTATGCTAAATGAAAGAACTATATCAACTACATACATCACCAGTTATATGAAATCCTAGAACACAGAAAACTATGGTAACACACTGCATCTGGTAGGAGGTAGGAAGAAGAGATTGATACAAGGAAACTTAGTGGAGTTATGAAAATGTTCTATATCATGAGTGTACTGATGGTTTAACAACTGTATACATTTGTTAACACTTGAGAGTAAGACACATAAAATTGAAATTTTATATTTGTAAATTACTGCATTTTTACACAAAAATGTGTATTATGACAGAATGATTTCAATTTCATCATTTCCATGGGCTATATGTGTGGACATTTTATTTATACGGGCATGTTATTTGAGAAAAATATGGTATACCTCCACACTTATTAGTGGACAAAATAATTTATGCACTTGGCTGCTAACCAAAGGTATAAAGCTCAAATCCAGCCAGAAGCATCTTGGAATAAAGGCCTGGTGATATACTTCCAAAAAATCAGCCACTGAAAATCCCATGGAGCACACTTCTACTCTGATACACATGGATTGAAACTGCCTCCATGGCAATTGGTTTTACTGCTGATTGAACTAAAAGACCCTACTACTACTGAGTTAGAATCCTTTTCAGAATATCCAACTCTGATTATAAAACAATGAGAGGATATTATAAAATTTCTTGTGCAATCCTGGTAGAGTTTTAGAATGTTCTAAGAGGAGATGCCATGAAACAATGGCTAACACAAAGTAGTCCCACAAGGGTCTATACAAAAAGAGTCCAATCTAAGGCATGAGTACCACCTCTAAGCTACTTTGTAATGAATTACTCTTTTTGATGAATTATTAAAAAGAAACATTTTAAAAAGAAGGAAATACATAAATCTAGAAATCCAAAGGAAATTAAAATTTTTAACAGGTCCTTTGGTTTGAATGATAAAGGCCTATCTAGCATCTCTTGAAATACCTGAGGGGGGGTGGGGAATGTATTCTAGGAAACTCTAATGGGCAGTTCTATTCTGTCCTATAGGGTTACTGAGTCAGAATTAACTCAATGACACACAAAAACTGGTTCATTTGAACTGAGTTACTAGGTACAATCCTACAAGTTAAGGGAAACTGTGCCTGCCAACTCTTCCAGTTTATTTGTAATGCAAAGAGCTCTACCAAAGTAGTTTTTGCTTACTCATGTAACATTCTGAGTTGTCTACAATAAACAGGAAGAAATAGGGAGACAAAGACCAGATCACAGATCTCAAATTCAAAAAGGCAGTCCAAATATAAGTCACTCTGTCATTTAAATTATCTGCAAGATGATGACATGGAGAGATGGAACAGGTGAGGACTCTAGACTCATGGAGGGAGAGGGGCTGTGTGCTGGCAGCTGGGGGGCAGGCCTGCAGAGTGTGCCCTTTGGTTGTTTGAATGACGGTACATTCCTGAGTATCTTGGTGTACATAGAAAAAACAAAAACAAAAAACAGAGGGAATACAAGCAAATACTGTTGAATAATGATGCACAGAGGGTAGGGGATTGTAATCATTGCAATTAAATGAAATAAGATAGGATGAGTATAAAACTTATGTTCTCTCACAATATCACACAATTCACCATAAAAACTTGAAAAAAAAAATTGATCTGCAAACTGAACTCAGCACAAATACTCAAAACATACTACACAGAAGACCTAAAGTGACTGTCATCTAGCATTAAATGTGGTCACATAAAAACTGCCAAAACAAACATCAAATTTCATGTTATTTGGGGAAGGGAACGCCATCTGTACAATACACTGTGGATGAATTGTGCAGTCTGACTGAGACTAGAAATCTGTCAAGCACAATTGTTAAAAAGTTAACAGTTATGCCAATAACTGATAAAAGAGAAAATCACCGGCAGTGTAACTCCATGAACAGAGATGATGCAATTCATCTAAAACTGACAGAACAGTGTTATACAGAATAATAGAACCTCAGGGACCAAAAATTAGGAAAAGAATAAATAAATTTAAAGGGTATATGCCCCAAACAGGAAAGAATGAATTTCTATGTATAATCTA
This sequence comes from Chrysochloris asiatica, assembly GCF_000296735.1. Lineage (NCBI taxonomy): Eukaryota > Metazoa > Chordata > Mammalia > Afrosoricida > Chrysochloridae > Chrysochloris > Chrysochloris asiatica. The sequence continues at coordinate 397,134 of NW_006408721.1, read as the reverse complement.
GGGAACAAGTTCTGACGAATTCCAAGATGAACCTAAGGAGAACAATTTCAACATTAGAAAGAGAATGAATAATAATGATAATAATTATTAGTTATTGTTATTAAGTGCTGTTGAGTTGTTTCCGACTCATAGCCTGTCCAGAGTTTCCAAGGAGAGGCTAGTGGACGTGAACCGCCAAACTTGCAGTTCAAACTGACCTTGAAGTCCAGTGCATTATCCTGCAATGCCACACCAGGACTCCTTCCTATTTGCCAAGTATTAGTTCGAAGAACAGTAACAATATGCACTTAACCCTCCCAACAATGCTGGGAGGCAGGCAAACCATTCTCTATCTCCATTTTATAGAGATGAAGAGATTAAGTAACTTTTCCATTATTACCCAGCTGGTGAAGGCAGAGCCAAGACATTCACATGCAGGTAGTCCTGTATTTCCAGAATTCTTGTTCTGAATTGTATTACATGGCCTATTTTTGGAAAATACAATTGTCTTCCTAGGAACCAGAAAGGTTAAAAATAATTGATCTAATCATAGACAAGACTCAAGAGTAATACCAAAAGAGCCAGTGAGACATGAGGAGAAGCCTACCATGTGTCAAGTATTTTACATTTTAGCAAAGTAGGCAGCTAACTATAACAAAGTAGATTTATTGGCCCCCAAATTCAAAATAAAATTTTAGTCTACAATGTTATTAATGTTGTTCTGTATCATCGCTTTGTTTTAAATTCAGAGTAGCCTCTTGTGACAGAGTGGCACTGCCCCACATGGTTTCCTATGCTTTATGGGAGCAGATTATCAAGTCTTTCTTCCAAGGAGCCACTGAATGAGTTTGACCTGCCAACCTTTTGGTTAGCAACCAAGTGCCTAATTACTGTGCCCCCAATTATCCCTACTTTACACAGACATATGATGCTCAGAGAGGCTAAATGATCTGTTTAGGGTCCAAGCTAATAAACAGTAGAGATGTTGTTACTGTTGTTAAGTGTTGTTGAGTCAGTTCTGACTCATAGCGACCTTAGATAAGGTTTCCGAAGAGTGGCTGGTGGGTTTGAACTGCCAACCTCGTGGTTAGCAGTCCAGTACTTATCCTACAGAGCCATATCAGGACTCCTTCTGAGTACAGGAACTGGAAAATGTTTTCAACAGACTTCAAATAACAAATGCAAACCACTTGGAGTCTATTAAATATTTTAGAACTATGTCAAGTTAGTTAAGAATGTGAAGTTGAATTCTAGACTAAATCTTGGGTTATAAACTTCACACAGATTAAGCTAGCACAAGTACATTATAAGACTCACTCATGGGTAAAATAGTTCAACATTTAAAAATATGTGTTATACTACTTAGACAACAGGTAAGTGTGGCCCCACCAGAAAAATGGAAAAGGATGCTAATTCCAGTGGTTAGTCTTTGGAGTTGAAATCTTTCTGCTTTAGATCTCCTACAAAGTAAATTATAGCTGAAAGCCAGTTAGGTTCCAACAAGAACTGGAACACCAATCCCTTGGAAAGGTGCTCTTGGTTGGTACCTGCTCTGTCACAGATGCATTTTGTAATTAAGTGTATTATTAATTATTAAAATGATATAATTGTATTAACGTATTAATAGAGCTTACTGCTGTCTATGGAGTCCTGGTGTGCCACTGTGGGTTAATGCGCCAGACTTCAAAGCCATCTGAACTGCAAGATCGGCAGTTCAAGCTCACCAGCTGTTCCTTGGAAACCCTATACAGGGTCGCTATGGGTTGGAACCAACTCATTGGCACTTCACAACAACTGCTGTCTATACATTATAAGAGACTAGATATTAAAGGTATCATGCTTTATAAAGAGAGTATTCTACTCATAGCAAGATATACTGAGCTGATGCATCTATGTACCATTTTATTGAACTTTGCAACCAAATATATACATTTATGAGACGGCTGAAGTTTGAGACAGTAACATGCATATGCTTGCTCAACTCAAAGCCAGCAGTCTAAATGTGCTAAATTATACTTTATCAAAACTAAAATAACCAAGGATAAATGATTTTGAAAGAAAATTTAGGGAAAGGCTAAGGCCTTGAGAAAGAATAAACTATATTTCTAATTAAAAATTTTTAATTGGGTTTTAAATATCTAAAACTTCTTCACCATCAAGTTTTAAAACAGTTACTAAGGACAACACATACTCTCAAAAAGTGCACAATATAAAATGGAACAAGGATTATCAGGTATGAAACATGTTTTAAATATAAAAATGCATAAAGTCAATACATTTAAATGTTCATAGATAAGGTAATGATATAAGAAGATAATACATAATGAAAAATAGAGTCCCAGAATTGGTTAAAAATGATTTAAAGCAGAATAAATCATAAGAAGTAATTATCAGAATGGATTTCTGGTGTGGTGTTGAAGGATCATTGCTGGACTGCAAGCCACAAGGTCAGTAGTTCAAACTCACCAGCTGCTCCTCAAAACCCTATATAGGGCCTCTAAGAGTCTGAACCAAGTCAACATCACTTAATAACAACAATTACCAGAGCAATTTGACTAAACTCAAAAACTATGAAAATTTGCATACAAAACTTTCTTGTGAAGAATATAATTTACTTGCTACTTTTTTCATCTTAAGTGAGCACTTGACATTTTAGAACAGTATGTATCAGTATACCTAGAAAGCTAGGACATCATTTGGACAGAGGCTGGATGATCGTTTACTGCTTGTAAGCAATAGTTTTCTTGATTGTTGTGATTGTTATATGTTGTCAAGTCGATTCTGAAGAATAAGTCAGGGAGACTGGTAAGTCTGAAATATCAGCCTTGGTTAGCAGCCCAGTCAGTGCTTAACTACTGCACCACTAAGGCTCCTTCGTTTTCTTCACAAAATGTTTAAAATAATATCACAAATCCTTTTTTTTAATTAAGAAATTTCTTCCTTTAAGGCCAGAAATAAGATCTTTCTCATTTTTACATCCATGTCTAGCTATATAGAGCACACAATAAACACTGTAACTTCAAAAGAAACTTTATAAAGTTTCATACTCTAATTTCAATTTATTCTTACCTACCAACTAAATTAGGAGCTCTGGTAGCATAGTGGTTACGAATCAGGCTGCAAACTGCAAGCTGCAGTTCAAAACTACCAGCTGTTCCACGGGAGAAAGATGAGGCTTTCTGCTCCTGTAAAGACTTACAGCCTTGGATTGGAAACCCTGTACAGGGGCACTATGAGTTGGAACCAACTCCACAGCACTTAACTATTACCACCACCACCAAATAAATTGGTTTCCTGAGAACCAGTAACAGGAATACTATTATTCTATGTTTACCCTGTTTTCTTGGTGCTAAGATTTCCTTTCTTGAAAAAAGCCTATTGAGCGTAGAACAAACAAGATGGTGGATTGGGTGGACGTGCAGTGAGGAGCTCCGTCAGCAACAACACAGAATACTGGACCAAGCAGGCTCAGGGGATGGTCCCAGAACTCTGAACTACATATAAAGGAATATTTAGAAGGATGGAAGGCTTACAGCTAGGGGAATTTGTAGCAGAAGCAAGAAATCCATTGCTTTCTAATTCAAGACGTTCAGCTGCTTCCGGAGCCACCAACATATAATAACATACAATGGTATAACATATAACAATCACAACTATCAAGAAAACTATTGCTTACAAGTGATAAACTATCATCCAGCCTCTGTCCAAATGATGTATGCTGACCAAATAATCCAAGAAGCTGGGTTATATGAAAAAAATAGGGCATCAGGATTGGAGGAAGACTCATTAACAACCTGCGATATGCAGATGATACAACCTTGCTTGCTGAAAGTGAAGAGGACTTGAAACATTTACTGATGACGATCAAAGAGCACAGCCTTCGGTATGGATTACATCTCAATGTCAAGAAAACAAAAATCCTCGCCACTGGACCAATAAACAACATTCTTATCAACGGAGAAAAGATGGAAATTGTCAAGGACATCATTCTTCTTGGATCAACTATCAACACTCATGGAAGCAGCAGTCAAGAGATCAAGTGATGTACTGTATTAGTCAACTCTGCTGCACAAGACCTTTTTAAAGTGTTGAAGAGCAAAGATGCACCTGATCCAAGCCACGGTATTTTCAATAACTTCATATGCATGCAAAAGACGGACAGTGAATAAGGAAGACCACAGAAGAATTGATGCTTTTGAGTTATGGTGTTGGAGGAGAATATTGAAAGTGCCATGGGCTTCCAAAAGAACCAACAGATCTGTTTTGGAAGAAGTGCAGCCAGAGTGCTCCTTAGAGGCCAAGAGGCCAAACTTCGTCCCTCATACTTTGGACATATTGTCAGGAGGGGCCAGTCGCTGGAGAAAGATATCATGTTTGGTAAAGTGGAGGGTCAAAGAAAAATAGGAAGACCTCCAACGAGATGGACTGGCCAAGTAGCAGCATCGATGGACTCAAGCGTGGCAACAGTAGTGAGGTTGGCCCAGGATCAAGCAGTGTTTCGTTCTTCTGTGCATAAGGTCTCTATGGGTCGGTACCAACTCAATGGCACCTAACAACAACAACAACCTAAAACAGGGGGCGGGGAGGAAGGCCGATAAAGGCATGCAGTGACTGGCTTACAAGATTTCAAGAGGGAGTTTAGTTTAAGAGTATGGAGGGAAAGAAAGAGTCCCCATTGAATAGATTTCATCTTGTCTGTATGGGTCTGGTGAAAAGAGATGGGGATAAGATTTGTATGATTCAATAGTGAATAACTGTTATCATGACTAACTGCAACTGTCACAATTGTAAAGGTAGAAGTTTTGTAACAAAAACAGGGGAGTGGTTAACCTTACCGTCCAGAAACAGAGGACCCTAAAATCATCAAGGGAGAAGAGCACAAGCAGAATGCAGGACCTGATCCAGAGAAGCAGCAACAGACATGGAGGCAGAGATGGGGTCATGGAGAGGGGGAGTGGCTGAGGACTCTCGATTCATGGGAAGAGAGGGACTCAGAGCTGGTGGCCAGGAGGCAGACTTGTAGAATTTGCCCTTTGGAGGTGTAAATTATTATATATGCCTGAGTGTTCTTTTTGTGTTTTTTTTTAAAAGCTAAAGTGGATAGAGAGAAATACTGTTAACTGATGGTACATGGAAGGGATTATAATCATTATAATGAAACAAGGTGTATGATTTGTTGAATGTAAAACTGATGATGTGCCCTGTAAACTTTTACTCAATCCACAATAAAAACCTTAAAAAAAAAAGGCTATTGAGGTTACAAAATTCCCAACTGATGATGTCCCCAATCAGCTCATATAAATGATATGGAAAAATAAGGTTTCTACTTACCATGTAGTTACCATAAGCATGATCAAACATTTCCAGCACTTGATTCCTAATTTAAAAAAAAAAAGAAAGAAAGAAAGGAAAAAGGTTATGTGCATTCTATGTACTATCTTTCAAACAGTTAATGATACCTTATAAAATCACACCAAGAAAACAGAAAAGAAAAACTTATTTAGAGGGGGACATACCCAGAGCCAGGAAACACATCATGAACTCATGAACTTACCATACAGAGCTGGACCAGACTTTTACTTTTTCTAATCATTTAAATAAGTTTACTTGATAACTTTTTCTGTGAAAATTAATGAATGACACATGTTATACAGAGGGAAATTTGATGCTGAAAAACGATTCCTCTTTACACAGTATTTAATCTGTTTTGAGAGGGAAAAATGTTGCTGTAAAGCTCAAAAAAAAAAAAAAGCCCCATAAACAATTATTGATACCACTTACTGTGGAACTCTGGTAGTGTACTGGTTAGAATCAGGCTGCGAACCGCAAGGTCAGCAGTTCAAAACTACCAACTGTTTCGCTGGAGAAAGATGAGGCTTTCTGCTCCTGTAAAGATTTACAGCCTTGGAAACCCTGTGCAGGGTCGCTATGAGTCGGAGCCTACTCCACAGCACATAACAACAACAACAACAACCAAAATGAAAGCATTAATACACAAAGAGATTGGTGTGTTCTGCTCTTTCTCAAAACCCTCAAGATAACTGTTTAAAATGGAGATTTCTGCTCTGGTAGCACAGTAGTTATGAGTCTGGCTGCTAACCTCAAGGTCAGCAGTTCGAAAGTACCAACCGTTCAGTGGAAAAAGATTAGGCTTTCAGCTCCTGTAAAAATTGACAGCCTCTGAAATCCTATACAGGGTCCTTATGAGTCGGAACCAACTCCACAGCACACCACCACCACCACCACACCAGATTTCTTAAATACGAATCTATGAGGCTGGGACCAAGATATTTTAAATCAGTACTTTCAAATTTGGAAGAAGGAAGGCTACCAGAAAAACTAGTAATGCTATGACTGTGCTGTTGTGTGCTTTTTGTCAATTCCAACTCATAGCGCTCCTAGAGGACAGAGTAGAAGTATCCCATAGGGTTTCCCTAGGCTGCCATCTTCATAGGAACAGAGCACCAGGTCTTTCCTCCAACAAAGCCACCAACCACCACACAGTGCCAATGCTTCGAATCTGACACAGTGATCCTGCAGGGCAGAGTAGAAGGACTCCTTAGGGTTTCAGAGGGTAAATCTTTTCGAGAGAAGACTGCCTTATCTATCTTCCTCAGTGTGGCTGGTGAATTTGAATTAATGACCTTTCAGTTAGCAGCCAAATGCCTTTAACCACTGCTCCTTAATGTTATGACTTCGTTGTTGTTGTTATTGTTAAGTGCCATTGAGTCAGTTCCGACTTACAGCAAACATGTATAGAGTTCCTGAGGAATAACTGGTGGGTTTGAACCTCCAACCTTGTGCTTACCAGTCTAGTGCTTACCTTACAGCACCACTCTAGGAATCAATAATTAGAAAGGGAAAATAAAGTATCTTGATAAATTTTATCAGGTCTTACCATTCCCAAAGTTCAATCATTAACAGAAAGAACAAAAGAATATATTAAAAATATTTTTTATACTTTCCTGTATCTTTATTTTACTTCATGTTACATGAAAATTATCATTCTAAAAAAAAAAATGTAATCATGGATAAGTAAATGTTGGTAATAATAAAGTTCGCAGACAGAAGAAACATTAATTTTTGGATTCTGGCTCTAACGACTAGCAAAATCAAGTACACTCAAACTTGTGAAATAAACTAAACTCTGACCTTTTAATTAATAGTAACCATCCAAAAAAAAATCTAGTCATTAAAAAACAAGACTTTACCACCATTTTGCTAAAATATTGCTATGTATTTGCATGTATGGCAGACAATGGGTCAAGCCATCCAGAAATGATGTAGATAATTTTGGGACTCTATCTCGATACTATCTCTCAAATTAGCCAACTACTTAAGCTTAAAAAAGGGGGAAATGGGTAAAACTATCCCTTTAGAATACAGATACCAATAAAAAGAATATAGAGATTTTTGTTTGTCCTCCCTTGAAATAGAATAAATACAATATAACTGTTAAGAAGTATAAATCCCTGTAATTGGTAAGGGTAGTGCCTAGACATGTGTATTAAAGATGACAGCAGAACTTCTATTAATTACTGAGGGTAGTACCTAGACATGTGTGTTACAACTTCAATTTGCTAACCAAACTTTGCAAGCAGTCAGTTTTCAAAACTATGAGTAAATCATGATTGCATACAAGGAGGACACATTGCTTTCCAATCCTTACATTTATGCAGCATATAATCAACAAATTTCATAACACATACTTTCAAAATAGAGATATTTAATATCCAGTTGCATCCCCTAGGACCTACTGCAATTCTTAACATAAAATCTAAATGCAGAATGGCAACATTATTAAATATAAATAATGTTTCCATTAAATTTCCTATCTTTTCTTGTTGTTAAGTGCCATCAAGTCGATTCCGACCCATAGCGACCCTGTATAGAGTTTCCATGGAGCAGATGGTGAGTTTGAACCACTGACCTTGCAGTTCAAACGACTTTGCAGTCTGACGCACTGGCCCACTGCACCACACCAGGACTCCGTATCTCTTCTATAGCTAGATAAATATGTATTGAAAATCAGATCCACTGACCAAAATTGTCTTGCTTCAGTTTGAAATGATTTATAAATCAGCTTTTTCTGTTACTTGCCTACCAACTATACTGCAGAAATTGGACTGTTTAAGATTTCATTATTTACTTTTAAATGAAAAGATAACACAGTAATGCAAACAGTTAAATGCATGACTACCAGCCAAAAGGCTGGAGGTTCAAACCCACCCAGCATCACCTGGGAAGGTAGACCTACTGATATTTTCTGAAAGCTCACAGCCCTGAAAACCCTATGGTGCTGTTCTACTTCGTATACATGGGTCACATGAGCTAGAATCCACTCGATAGCAACAAACAACACACTACTTAAAAAAACTAACAACAATTATTTCAGAGAGGCTAGGTCTACTCATATAACCAAGGAAATAATTCCACAAATTATATAGTGCAGGCAAGTGAACAACTGCTTGGTATCTCTAACTATTTTAGGGGATAGGAAAAGAGATGGAGCATTTTCTGTTGTACATCATACATTATTTGGGCTTTAAAAAAAAAAGAAAACCACACAGGTAAACCTAATGAATCAGAGTTCAGTTTCTAGAAAATTCCCCAAAGGGGTCACATAATTACACATTTGTGGTTTATACCTCTAGACTCTTACTCTCTTGCTCTCAAGATGTTGTTGTTAAGTGTCATCGAGTTAGGCCTGACTCATAAGGGTTTCCAAAGCTGTAAATCGTTGCAGGAGCAAAAAGCCTCCATCTTTCTCACGAGGAGCGGTTGGTGGACCTTGTGGTTTGCAGTCCAGGGCTTATTGTATGGAGCCAACACACTCCCTTATTCTAGAGTAAGGCAATCAAAATGAACCAATCAAATCACTGAAATGTCACCTTCTGAAACAATCTCAAAAACTTAAGCAGAAATCTTAAGTCGATTTGGTCCTACTTTTACAGTTAAAAAGTAATTTGGGTAAAAATGAGTTACACATGACTTTTTTCAAATAAATTTTTTGCTTTATTTTCTGTTGTAGTTTAAGTGAAAGTTTAGAGCAAATTAGTTTTACAAATAAAAAGTTTTAATAAAGAATAAGGAATGGTGGCCAAATAAAATATTTGCTATCCTTATAAGCTACTTCTGACCTGACTCACCAATATTATGGAAGTATACCATGCGAAGACAACATGGGCTCTGGGGTCAGACAGAAGATCCATGGTGGCATGGTGGGTTAAGCAATGGGCTGCAAACCAAAAAGTTAGCAGTTTAAACACACCAATAGCTCTGTGAGGAAAAGGCTGCCTGCACTCATAAAGATGTACACCCTAAGAAACCCTAAGGAGCAGTTCTATCTGTCCTATAAGGTTGCTATGAATTGGCAGTGGGTGAGTGGGGTCAGACACACTTGGGTTTGAACAGACTCCATCATTTAGTAATTCTATGGCCTTGAGCATTTCAACCTTAAGTAAATTAAAACTTAAGGAAATTAAACCTCATTTGTAAAATGGGAATGCATCCATGTCACTTAGAAATGGTAAGAATTATATAGAGCTAGCATATGTAAAGTATCTGGCACGGAGTGGGGTATTCAGCAAAAAAAAAAAAAGTTACCAATGATACATTCGTAAAGAGGATCTTTTATCAATTGAAACTTAAGACAATTAACTATTAGGGCTTACTGTGGCACTTAACAACAATTGTGACACTGTAGGGAACAGCACTGAACTACAAACCACAAGGTAAGCAGTTCAAACCCACCAGCTGCTCCTCTAAAGTCCTATGTTGTTGTTGTTAAGTGCCATCGAGTCGGTTTCGACCCATAGCGACCCTGAACAGGGTTTCCGAGGCTGCAAATCTTTACGGGAGCAGATCGCCTCATCTTTCTCCCGCGGAGCAGCTGGTAGTTTCGATACAGGGCACTATAAGTTGGAACTGACTCAAGAGCGCTTAACAACAACAATACTATGGTAAAGATTTACAGCCTCCAAAACCCTATACAGAGTTTCTATGAGCCAGTACCAACTCGACAGCACTTAACAACAACATTGATCACTTTGCTTGATAGTTAATGTAACCCCACAATGTAACTATTTTTCCACTTTCTCTTCTGGGCTTAATTTTTTTCTACTAAAAAAAATGGAATAGCAGCACATCTTTAATGGTGACATTATTATTCAACAATTTGCATAGTCTTTTCCCTGGTGCTATATACTGGATAAGAGTCCTGGTGTGGCGCTGTGGGTTAATGTGCCAGACTGCAAAGTTGTTTGAACTGCAAGATCGGCGGTTCAAGCTCACCAGCTGTTTCTCACAAACCCTCTACAGGGTCGCTACGGGTTGGAACTGACTAGATGGCACTTCACCACAACAACAAATATACTGGATGGAGTCCTAGTACAGTACTGCACGATAAGCACTGGACTGCTAACTGCAAGATCAGCAGTTCAAATTCAGCAATCATTCCTTGGAAACCCTATAAAGGATCGCTATGAGTTGGAACTGACTTAACAGCACTTAACAACATATACTACATAGCCCTCCAATGATGGACCTCCTTCTTTAACTACTGAGAGATCAGCACCATTTCCCTAGCTGGGGTTCAAGAATGCTAAAATTCTAAACCATGCCTCCTAGGAAAGGCAGCCATAGGATTCTCTCAGTCAGGCGGCAGCATCAGCTAGAGACCCCTTTCACTGAAAGCTACTTTGACACATCTCTGAATATTATTCTATAATACACTTGTACCATATTCAACTATTTCCCTGCAAGGAACAGTTCCCTTCTTTAAAATCACACATCCTTGAATACTTATCTACACATTAACAGTGCTCTTATTTTTGTAAGGTAAATTCCAAAATAAAAGGGATAGATAACTCAAACAATATGTACAATTAAAATTTTGGTAGAAAAAAATCAATCAACAATAGTAATTTATACTCTTATCAAGTATTTTCTCAGATCATAACTAGCCAGTAGTATGCATGTGTTTTACTTTCACAAATCTGATGGATAAAATCCAGCTATTTTATTGTTTTAATATGCATCTTTCACATTTGTGAAGATGAGTTATGTTCACATCAAATGACCATTTGCATTTCCTCTTCTATTAATTAACTATTAATACTCTGTGTCCATTTTCTACTAAGCTATTGATTTTTTAAAAATTCATCTGTGGGGTCTCACTATACAGTAAAAATACTGGCTTTGAATTAAATGCTATTATGTATAAAGGAGCTCTGGTAGCGTAGTGGTTACGAATTAGGCTGTGAACCACAAGGTCAGCAGTTCGAAACTACCAGATGTTCTAAGGGAGAAAGATGAGGCTTTCTGCTCCTATAAAAATTTACAGCCTTGGAAACCCTGTACAGGGTCACTATGAGTTGGAACCGACTCCACGGCATATAACAACAACGTGTATAATGCAATTTTTATTGTGATACTTTCAAGACTAATAAAATTACTTTGAGTGAGGTGAGAAATACTTAATTGGGGCTTTTGAATAATTCCATCAAATATTCTGTTCTATCGTCACGTGCTGGGCAGGAGCTCTGGTAGCGCAGTGATTACGAATCGGGCTGCTAACCTCAAGGTCGGCAGTTCGAAACTCCCAGCTGTTCCGCGGGAGAAAGATGAGGCTTTCTGCTCCCGTAAAGGTTTACAGCCTCAGAAACCCTGTGCAGGGTCACTGAGTCGGAATCGACTCCACGGTACTTAACAACAACAACATAATCATGTGCTACAAAACTTCTGTTTGGGCAACATCCGACCACATGTATGTCTATGTTCCCACAAGGTTATAAGAATTCAGAAATTCCAATCACAGAATAGGAAACAGTAAACACAACAGCTTCCTGCATGCAACACATATAGCGTAACTCATGCCTCTTGTATACAAAGCAATTGAGCTGCCAGGTATACATTAGCACAGTACATACAAGGGCGTTTCAACAAGTCCATGGAAAAATGAAACAGAAAGGAAATGTGTGTTGGTGATTTTTCACGAATGTTTTGAAGTCCTTTCATATATAGCCTATAATACATGTCTTCATAGTCATAATAAATGCTTATGTTAATGGCTTATGTATATAGTACACTATCCTTTCTACCTAAAAAGTTTACTGTATAGCACTATATGCTTTAACTTGCAAGCAGCAGCATCCAATCTTGTGTATTGCACATCTCTTAAGTGTTAGAGCAGTATGTTTTTCTTTCAAAACATTACTGTGAAATGCACCATGGCTCCTAAAGCAGCAAAACCAGTGCTAGTTATAGCAGTAGCAAAAAGCAAAGGGGAAGTATCATTTGAAAGTGAAACAAAAGGTGATTAAACAACATCAAGGCATAAAATCAGTGAATGCTATTGCTCTACTGCTTGTGAGTTAGGCATGTAGTACTCCACAGAAAACACAGTCCTGAAAAAACAAAGGAAAAATGCTAGACGCTGTTAAACAATCAGCGCCACTGAGATTTACCAAGCTAATGAAAATGACTGAGGGACCTATATCAGATATGGAGAAATTGTTAATGATGTGGATTGAGGACCAAACACAAAAGCAAAGCCCCCTCAGCATGCTAAGGCATCAAACTGTTGGAGATTCTTAAAGAAAAGTAAGGTCTAGCCTACCATATGGTGTCTGCACAAGGTCCAAGTCACATAACATCATATTTCACAAAACATATACATTCTGGACGTTAAGCATGACTGTATTATGAAAATATATACAACACTAGTGTGGCACTGTTGGATAAGCACAGGGTTGATGGTTCAAACCCACCAGTCGCTCCTTGGAAACCCTATATAGGGTCGCAGTGAGTCAGAACTGACTCAGTGGCACTTAACAGCAACAACATACAACACTGAAACAGTAAAATGTGCAAAGTTCAAGTTCTAATAAACGTCCTTTTCCCGTGACAGGTGTAAACACGATTTCCTTAACTACTGTAATTATCAGCAACATTTTCCTAGCTGGGAGCTCGCTAGGGCGAGAAATCTACACCATACCTCCTAGGAGAGCCAAACGCAGGACTCTCCCAGCCTGAGGCACAATCTGGAGCCCCCTTCAAGGGCCACTGACATGGCAGCTGTCGACAAGGGGCCCGAACACATCACCGATGGCCAGGGCGACACCCAGACAGCCCCCCGAGGTCACATCGCGGACGGTGACCCCCGCCTTCTCGGACCCTGTCCACCCAGCTAGTGAACACTAGCTGTTCCCAGTCGTGAAAGGAACGGCCCCTGCGCTCCCGGGAAGCAATGACAGGAACCTCGCCTGAGGCCAGCCTCAAAGGAAACCCACCCCAGATGCCAAGCACCCTTACCCAAGCTTCTGTTTCTCCTCCTTACTCATGGGCGCGGCCCCCGCCGTCCACACGGACGTGGCTGACACCAGGCAGAGCGCGGCTGTCGCCGCTACCAGGCTCCATGGCGCTCGCTGGGGGACCGGGGACCCACAACCTGGGCCGCCGCCGGCTTCGCTCATGGCCCCACGGTTCCGCGCACGCGCAGCTGCTACGCCCGGCCAGTGGAACACATCTCTGGACGCCGGTGGCGAGAAGGCTGCGAGCCGAGCGGAGGGCGGGATGCGGAGTAACGCTGGTGGCCGCCTGCAAAGAGCTGTTTTTCCCGAAGCCACCAAGCCGGTCCCCAGCGCCAAAGCTGCCACTGCCGCCACCACCCTCCGCCCTCGGCAGCCCAGGAGCACCTCCCCCAGCTTTCCGGTGTCGTAGTCTAGGAAACTGCCTCCCCAGCGGTACTTCCGGGTAGGGCCCAAGTGGTGGAGCCTCAGCACCAATGAGGACCTGATCGTAGCGAGGCTGGCTCCTGCTACTGGAGAGGGTACTGGCCGATAGCTGTGAAACGTGGACAAAAGGAGGAACTGGGGCGGGACCTCTCGCTTAGGCCCTCCTCAGCCCAGCGAACGTGAGACCTGAAGACTACCTGTCCCAGAGTGCACTACCTTCACGGCTGTTTTCACCCACATCCTACCCGGGGCCGCCCATCTACACTTCCACGCTGGGGCGCGCTGCACGCTGGGATGTGTGGTCCGTCTGAGAGTCACGGGCGGACCCCGGGATTCCTGGTCCCCTAGCGTCCTGCAATCAGCCCTACAGTGGGCAGCTGAGTCCTGGGCAACCAGTCAAATACTTATCCCTCCTCCTGTCCGGAGAACTGACAGGCTTGTTGTATACCCCCAGAATGGTCCTGCATGCTGGAGTAGTCTTCTGCCCTCACAGAGCTTACCAAACAATATCAGCAAAATAAATTGAGTCTTTAACAGCGTTTTTCTGAGGGTAGTGCTTACATTCTCTCATATACTCTACTCAAGTCTAATATTATGAGGCTAAGTCAAAAACTATTGCTACTAGGTTGAACCATAAAGCTCATGTTCTCCCATGTAAACATAATTCACAATAAAACATTCAAAAAAAAAAGTATTCTCGAGAATCCAGATATTAACCCAACCACTTACAGCCAAATGATTTTCGACAAAGTGCGTAGGCACATTGGATGGGGAAGGGACAGTCTCTTTATCAAATGTGCTGGCAGAACAGGTAAGCGATATGTAAAAGACTGAGACAAGACCTTTGCCTCACACCCTATACAAAAATGAACTCAACATGGATTAAAGATCTAAATGTGAATCCTAAA
>NW_006408721.1:372439-379225 GCF_000296735.1 Chrysochloris asiatica | reverse complement strand
TTTTTAAAAAAGTATTGCTACTAGGATTCCAGCTCATATATGCACAGGTTTATTTCAGACAAAATGTGTTAAAGCATGTCTCTGAAATCAGTGGATGGCTGCAGATGCAGAGAGGTTATGGTGATTGTTGGAGGAGGAGGGGAGTATTCATATTGAATGGGATAAGCACTCAAGGTTGGTTTGAACTGCTATGAGTCGGAACCGACTCGATGGCACTTAACAATAACAGGACAAACAAGGAGGCTTACTAGAAAGATGATCTAAAGTAAGAAAATTGAAAACTCCACTCGTGAAACAAAGTCAGAAAAGTTATGCTGAGGGATTTTTTTCCATCACATCAATGCACCTACTGATTCTTTGAGAGTAACAAGGGCTGTGCTACAAGAATTTCATTGAGAAACCTTGCTCCACCCGTCCACTGCAGCTCTTCAGATTTCTTTTTGTTCCTAAAATTCACACAACATTGAAAAGAAATACTATTTGAGTCTGTTACGGATTCCAACCCTGCCGATTTGACTTGGTGTAAATCAGAGGGTAGCATTTTGAGGGTGAGGGTTGTTGTTAAGTGCTACAGGTCCTGCACCATCCTCATAGTTGCTGCTACACTGGAGCCCATAGTTGCAGCCACCATGCCAATCCAGCTCGTTGGGGTCACCCTCTTTTTCACTGACCCTCCACTTTACGGAGCATGATGGATGCCCTTCTCCTGATAATGTGTCTGAAGTATGAGACAAAGTGTGGCCATCTTGGCTTCTAAGGAGTATTCTGGTTGTACAGATTCGTTTGTTCTTCTCGCAATCCATACTACCTTTAACATTCTTCTCCAACACCATAACTCAAATGAATCAATTCTTTTATGGTCTTATTTATTCATTGTCCAATTTTCACATGCATATGAGGCCATTGAAAATACCATGGCTTGGTTCAGGCCAAAATTTAGTCCTCAAACTGACATCTTTGCTCCTGAACACTTTAAAGAGGTCTTGTGCAGCAGATTTGCCGAATGCAATACATTGTTTGATTTGTTGATTGCCGAATCATTACTCAAAAGTGAAGTCTTTGAAAACTTCAATCTTTAAGGATATGGTAACATCTTTAAGGCGATGGTAACACTGTCCTTAGAAGTGTATAGGCTTAGATGGAGGGGAGGGTATGTCGAGAAACAATAGCTTCACAGTTAGATACATTTAATAAAGGTTTCTATGATTTTGCGGCAATAATTTCTTACTTACCCTCATGCGTGCTATCATATCATTCCCATTTTACAAAGGAGGAAACTAAAGCATAGTTAAGTTAGTTAGCAAGAACTCATTACATTGCTGGATTTGGTTTCAGCAAGCATGTATGATTCTGGAGTCCTTACAGTGAACCACTGAGTAGCACCACACGGATGAAGTGTTAATATATAATAAGTGTTCAAATAAAATTCATATTAAGCCAATAATAGAAAATTATTGAATTTAATATAAAACCCATTGTCACTGAGAATATTCAAACTAATAATGGCCCTATAAAAAACAGTAGAACTGTCCCTTAGTATTCAAACTGGTTCCGTAATACTGAAGGGAAACCAGAATGGATACAATATTTAAAATTCAGGTGATCCAGATGCTAACTGGAACATGAAAAATCATAGATTGAAACTCTGGTATGGAAGATTCCAAAGAGGCGTAGTGGGTAGTGTGCCTTGGAGTTGGTTCCAACTCATAGTGATTTTGTATAGGGTTTCCAAAGCTGTAAATCTTTACAGGAGCAAAAAGCCTCATCTTTCTCCCTCGGAAAGGTGGGTAGTTTCAAACTGCTGACCTTGAGGTTAGCAGCCTGACTTGTAACCACTACACTACCAGAGCTTCTTTACCAAAAAGTAACCCTTTTCAGGAGCCTAATGCGTGACCCTAGATTATTGCCAGAACTGTGGAAAGAGACACACATTCAAGGCAGCATAGTTGGCCACCATCTTAGAGCTGACACTAATCAAGAGATTCGGTTGCTATGCAATACACATGTTGCCCTTGTTTTCTAATAGGTTAAGTTGCTACCAGAGCTTCACCTATGATTTTCCCCATTGTGGTTAGCATTCTATTTCACCCAAATTTTAAAAATCTAGGTCTGCCTAGTGTTGATTTGTTGCCCTTGACTGAATCTGTTCAAAGCTCTGGTTTCTAAGGCTGTAATGTTTATGGAAAGGAGCCCTGGTAGTTTAGTGGGTTACATGTCGGGCTGCTAACCGCAGTTTGAATACACCAGCTGTTTCGCAGTAGAAAGAAGAAGACTTTTACTCTTGTAAAGATTTACAGTGTGTTTGTGTGATAATTAGAAATGTGTGGATCTTGGAGCTTCGATATTGCTCTCATGACGACAGCAAATCTTTACTCATCCCCTCAACATCATTCAGCTGTCTTTCTGGAAACCTTTTTCAACCTGGGGCTTTATCACTTTTCATCCTTCTTTTACCACACCTACAATTAGCCAGGTGGCAGCATCGATAGACTCAAGCATGGCAACAGTAGTGAGGTTGGCCCAGGATCAGGCAGTGTTTCTTTCTGCTGTGCATAGGGTCACTATGAGTTGGTGCCGACTCGATGGCACCTAACAACAACAACAACAACATAAACCTTTCGGACTCCTGGTGTGATGCTGTAGGATCAGCACTAGACTGAGAATCTAAATATAGGCAGTTCAAACCCACTAGCTGCTACTGGTAAACACACAAAGGGTCACCATTTATTGAGTTGGAACTAACTCATTAACACTTAACAACAACAACAACAAAGTTTCAGGATGCTTTAATGACTCCTTTTCCTTCAGATTGCCCCTCTATTCCTTAAAATACAAGTATTCCTTTAAGGCTTTCTTTTTCTTCTTTTCTCTTTGTATTTTAATTATTCTTGGTGATTTTGTCTATTGATATGAACTCAACTATCCTGGCTCTATGGTTGACTTCTAAATCATTATATGTCCCAGGCCCTCGTTGTTGTTGTTAAGGGCGTCGAGTCGATTCTGACCGATAGCGACCCTGTATTAGGTTTCCAAGAAGCAGCTACCACATCCCTAATAGAAATTTCCTTATGTCGTCTCCAAAGATAGCTCAAATGCAATATGTTCCCTGTTTCAAATTAATGCCAATATCAATCTTTAAATGTGTCCAAATTATCTTCAACTTATCCTTTCCCATGATCCATGCCTAATGAGTTGGCAAATTGGGTAGATTCTACTACTGCTATTTTTCACATTGTTACCTTTCTTTCTAAGGAGCTCTGGTAGCGTAGTGGTTACAAATCAGGTTGTGAGCCACAAGGTCAGCAGTTCGAAACTACCAGTTGTTTAGTGGGAGAAAGATGAGACTTTCTGCTCCTGTAAAGATTTATAGCCTCGGAAACTCTATGCAGGGTCACTATGAGTCAGAACCGACTCCACGGCACATAACAACAACAACACCTTTCTTTCCGCTCTCACTTCTGCTCCAGTTTTGGTCTTCACTGCCTCTTTCCTAAACCATTACAATGCTCTTCTAAATTATTTCCCTGTCAACCTACTGTTCTTTACATTGCTGCCAAAGTTAGCATTTAAGGACATCAACAAACTTTCTGAAGACTTTGTCTCTCCCATCTACCTCAAATCCTATGGGATCGCTAACATAAATTCTCGTCTTACATCCTTTCTGTGACTTTGCTCATACAACTCCTGTATAGGAGTCCTGGTGTGGCACTGTGAGTTAATGCACTGGGCTGCAAAGTCAGTTTGAACTCCAAGGTCAGTGTTTTAAGTTCATCAGCTGCTCCTCAGAAATCCTATACAGGGTAGCTAGCTATAAGTCGGAACCGACTCAACGGCACCTAAAAACAACAACAACCACTCCTGTATAGGGTTTCTGAGGAGCGGCTGGTGGTTTTGACTTCCGGCCTTTCGGTTCAAACTGAACTTGCAGTCCAGTGCTTATCCTATAGTGTCACACCAGGAATCCCACACACATAACACAACCCCTCTGAACACTATATTAAGGCAAGTCTCAGGTCTCACCTCCACAAAACCATTCCCAAAGTTTCCAAAACTTCCAGTCAGTATGTCACCATCTCCCTGTTCTCCTACTGTATTCTGTATCTTGTTATTGCATTTTTCACAGTCTGACACGTCCACAGATTGTGACCACTTGGAGCATACTGCCTTTGGCTTATTTACATAAGCATTTTCTAAAGGTGTGCTCTCCTGTTATAGATAACAAATACTGAATATACATATTTGTACTTCAGTTAGTTTCCTTATCTATAAAGTGGGACTAACATAGTCCCTTGATCTGCTTACGTGGATGCTATGAAAACACATGAGGTCATTTCCGTACAATGTTTGCCTTTATCTTTTTTTCACAGAATTGCATTCGTTCTATCCTGGGTCCTCTTCAGCCACCTGAATGTGAAGGTAGCCAAACAAATAAATATGAGAGCATTGGCCTTGGCTCTGGGTATAGAAAACAAAACAAGTTAAAGGTCAACATCAATCATCCGGTATTTGAGGAACTAGGAACAAAGAAAATAGAGAAATAGTGATTTCAGTGATGTTGAAATATACTCAAGGTAATGATTTGAAGTGGATTTGTGGCAATAATTCAGTTTTCTTTACCTTCCTGATATTAAAAAACTATATAAGAAGTCAAAATTGACTACTAAATATTGTTAAGAAATAGTTTACTCCAGAAAAAAAACCAAAAAACAAAAAAAACTGGCTTTTATAATTTAGAACTTTCTGGGTTGTTTTTTGGTTTGTTTTCAAGCTAACACTGCATTTTTTAAAAAGCATAAGGAGAACCTAGAAAATATCTTTGTTGACTTGCTAAATAATGATCCTCTTTTATCTGTTACTGAAATTCAGTGACCTCTGCAAAACTATAAGAAAAGCCAGTGTGGCTTAAAAAGTATTATTACATCTTACCGTTTCTAGGGTAGAACCCATGAAAGTGAAAGGAAAATATAGTTACTAACAGTGTTTTAAAAAACAAAAACAAAAACTCACTTTAATCCCTTAATAGAAATGTAGCAATTCTGAGCTATTGGCAATTTATGAATACTAGGAAATTTTTAAATTAATTGTTTGAAAACCTACGCACATTATTTTACACTATATACTTCATGATAGAAGGGATAAAGGAATTAATCAACATAGGCTGGGAATTATACGGGGAGAAAAGCACTGTTGGGAAGCTCTTAAAGAGAATAAGACCAAGAACTTTTAAAGAATATGGAACAGATTTTCGATGTGTAAAGCCCATTAAAAGTAAAAAGGAATAAGACTCATTTATAAATGCCCTTTAACCGTTTTAGAGTTTGTTTGCACAGCCTTAGCAGCTTATGTAATTATGCATGCTCACGTGGCGTCCTTTTTACTTTCCTGCCAGGATCTGACAGGAACTAGGGTAGGATAGGAATCCTGGGTAGAACCATATGGATTCACAAACATATGAGGAAGGCTCCAGTTTAATTTTATTGTTCAGAAATACTATCAGGAAGCTGAAACCAGTTGAACAAGAAGGTCACACAACAGCAGTTGTCTCTAAATGACTTGAATTCTTTAGTAGACTGACTTAATTACCCTAGTGTGGGATTTGAGAATTATAATTTTGTAATTCTTCAAATGACTTTTCCTATTATATGATAGTATGCTGAATTTATAGAACATTTTTCATTTTGAGAACCCAATCTTACAAACATTAAAGACTCTGCGTTCCTAATTGAAGATGTCAAGGCACTAGAAAGAGTAATTCATGAAGAAGGTACTTAATCAATGTTGTGATCTGACTCCCTACTTAAGTGTCTGATTATCTTATACAAATTCCAAGGAAGAGTGTGGGGAATTCAGATGATTGACTACCTCTCATAAATGCCCTCAGGACTTCTCCCACCTCTCAATCATAATTTGGGATCTTCAAAATCACTTCAATTTCAGATTTTTACCTTCCTCCTCTCAGTGACACCACCACCACCTCTCTCTCGGGCAAGAAATTTTGTTTCTAGATCTTGTCTAAGGGGAAACTCGCTCTGTGTTTGGGTCTCACTTTTAGCAACCATTTTCCACTTATTGGAAACACAAATCACATGGATCTTCAAAAACAAGTGGAGCTTGTTTCTGGTGGCCCCTCTGTTGAATCCCCAATATTTCCCACTTAGCATTTTATTCTAGTCTGGCCTTGAGAGCTTCATCCAACACCATTCAGCAGCATTCTACACCACTGGTGTTGTTCCTGTAGTTAGATACCATCAAATCATGTTGAACTCATTGTACCCCCATGTGACAGAGTACAGCTGCCTCATGGGGTCTTTTGGTTATAATCATTACAAAAGCAAATCACCAAATCACACAGAAAGTGTTTTCCAATTTAGCCTTTGGGTTAAGCACTAAGTACTTAATCATTTACAAATGGCTTAATATAAACTCACTACCTCTCAGTGAATTCTTGTTAAGTGTTGTTGAGTTGGTTCTGACTCATAGTGACCCTGTCTAGGGTTTCCGAGGAAGAGCTGGTGGGTTTGAACTACCAACCCTGTGGTTTACAGTCCAGTGCTGATTCTACAGTGCCACACCAGAAGTTCCTTTAACTCTCCCACTTATTTGCCATTTGACCTTAAGCAAGTTACTGAATTTCTTTGTGCCTTAATTTCCACATCTGCTAAACAGAGATAAGCATAGTACCTATTTTACAGGGTTTTAGAAGGAGTCAATGATTTAACTGTTCTAAGATATTTAGAAGGTGCCCTGGTAGCACAGTAGGTTAAGCATTGGGATGCTAATCCCAAG
>NW_006408721.1:371216-372074 GCF_000296735.1 Chrysochloris asiatica | reverse complement strand
GGAATAACCAGAAATATCAGCATGGAAATCTTGTAAGCCCGTCTTCTGCCTATAACTGATTAGAATACCTAAAATGGGGCTACAATGTGTCCAGTGAAGGAGGTTTACTGAGGAGCCTCTGCATTACATGGGAGTATAGGTGGAAGCCTGAACCACAACCAGACCTTCAGAGACGGGAAATTTCTCCCCTTGAAAGGAAAAGCAGACCAGCAGGGAGCAGCTAGAAAACCAGAAGATACCTCTTGAAAGAAGGACCTACAGTAAAAATACAAAACAATAAGGGCAGTCCGACTGTTACCACAAGAACATACAGGTGGCTTGCCCAGGAGATATCAAGGCAAGTGGTCAGATCCTCTCAGTGCAAATTCTCTTCCAAGACTAAGACGCAAGGGAAATATACGCTTTGACTGACAACCACGCACATCAACCAGAAGGGGAAGTGACCCTAAGAACATCATTGAAGGGGTGAGCTAAGCCCTACATCGTTCAGCAAATCACTGTGAACCCGGGTGGAGACCTGGTCGGCCAGTAGTGAGGCAACATCTGGGGACTCATGGGCTCAGAGTCAATGACACAGCCACAGAGGTCTAGAGTGGAGAGCGGGGCAGCCAGCCGATAAAAAGAGGCCGGACAGATGTAAGAACACCAACACTTGCAGATGAGACCCATTTGACCAGACTTAAATAACTGCACAAACAGAGCTCAACCTGAAGAAGAAAGAAGAGGGGGGAAAAAAAAAAGTGTCGTCTGATACAATTCAATAAACAGGACCTACACCTATGAATGCAGTAGCTCAAAAAAGGAAACAAACCCCTGCTGCAAGAACTATTCCCACCCCCTCCACACAAAGGGTAGACA
>NW_006408721.1:362698-366953 GCF_000296735.1 Chrysochloris asiatica | reverse complement strand
AATTTCTTTGAGAAAGTTTACTCTATCCACGCTACAACCCTGGATCTTGTCCTGTTAGACTTCTTGTGCTCAAAGAACATTTAAGAGGAACAAGATTTGAGTCCTTAAAGCATTCCCAAACTGCCGTTTTCACATGGTATCAACAGAAATCAGAATTCTTCCAGGAAGGGTTAGAGAGCTGGGAACACTACCTATAGAATTGTGTAGATCTAGATGGATGGAGTCCTGATGTGGCGCTGTGGGATAAAGCACTGGATTGTGACCACCAAGTCACTTAGAGCCACAAAGTTGACAGTTCAAACTCACAGTCTCTCCTCAGAAACCCTGTATAGGGTCGCTATGAGTTGGAACCAACTTGACGGCACTTGACAATAACAACAATAATCCTGGTGTGATGTTTTAGGATAAGCACCGGGCTGATAACCATGAGGTGAGCCATTCCTGCCTCTCATCTTCTTCCTCTTCGTCCTGGGTTCCCTGCTGCTCTTTCTGTCAGTGTTCCTCATCCTTTGTGAGTGTTCAACCACAGCTCTGGGAGGAAACCCAGGAAGAGCAAACAGCCTTGGTTCCTCAGGCCATCCACCTTTAGTGTTGCAGAAACTGCTTAATGCTGGAGCCACTGAGGGCCCAGCATTGCTGAGAGTTGCTGCTCCCATCTACTACTATGACAACCACTGCCCTGGATGGAGAAATGTTGTGGTATACCACTCCTTGTGGCCTGTCTGGCACTGCAAATGGTGGTGCTTCTCTGGGCCCTGTACCTGGTACTGCCTCGGTCCTTAGAAGGCAGCCTGTGTCCACTAGATCTACACAAAACCAGGTCTTCCTAAGCTGAGGGAGGCTTCCTCTTCATGGGCCTGGGACTCTCTCTCACCTGGCCTCTCACCCAGGTTGGGGGGCCATTGCTGCACCTGGGGCCCTCAACCCTATCCTGCAGGTCTGGCCCCAGATTCATCTAGCTTTGGAGGCTGTGGCCAAGGTTCAGTGGGTTCCTGTTTGCCACCTTCCTGCTGCTGTCTCTCTTCTGGTTGGTGGCCGGCTTACTACTAGCCTCTCACCTCTATCCTATGGCCAACACTACCACTACCTGGGAGTTCATCTCCTCATACCACATGGCCTACCTCTGCCACTACTCCTGCAATCCCTTTGGGCATGGCCTGATCTGCAACCCGGCCCACTTCTGCTGTGGATGCCCCTCGAGGTCTTGGGAGATCTTCTGGGCTGAGGAAGAAGAGGAGGGCAGCAGCCAGGTGGTTTAGGGTCACTGAAGGCAGAGTTGCCATCTGTACCCAGTGGGATGATCTACCCTCAAAGGGCCCAGGGCTCCTCACTCCTGCCCACCTTCTCCCAGTTCTCAGAGCAGAGCAGAGGAGAAGGACAGAATCTCTGTCTCAGTGAGCATCTTGGCACTCCAAAGAAAGGAGAGCAAGAGGACCTGTGGGGTTCTCAGGCACAAACAGACCCCTGGATTTTGAGACCTTCCCCTGCCCCCTGAGTCAGGGTACCTCCTATAAATGTAATAATCCATAAGGCAAGTCAAGCATTCAAAAATAAATAAATAGAAACCCTATACAGGGTCACTATGAGTCGGAGCCTACTCCATGGCACTAAACAACAGATGAAGGTTACATTGAGAAACAAAAGCGTCACTCACATTTTGATATTTTTGTTTAGTAAAGAGTTCTAGTGTTTCATGGCAATACTTTTTGACGTACAGTTACAGAGAGTAAAGCATGTTACTCTCACTGGCTAACCATCACCTAGACTTTAGCAAGCTTGGATGTAGGATCAGAATAGTTATAGTATGAAGATAGCATTGTGCAGTTAAGTGCTTAAAAGCCTAGTTTTTGTAGTCGAAAGACATGCATTCAAAAGCCAGCTCTGTGACTTTCTATGATTTTGGCTTCATCAAAGCCTTTGTTTCTCTGCTTCTATGTGTTTTGTTGTT
Organism: Chrysochloris asiatica; assembly: GCF_000296735.1. Classification (NCBI taxonomy): domain Eukaryota; kingdom Metazoa; phylum Chordata; class Mammalia; order Afrosoricida; family Chrysochloridae; genus Chrysochloris; species Chrysochloris asiatica. Next base: position 365,005 of record NW_006408721.1, on the reverse strand, counting down.
GTTTGGTGCCATGGAGTCGATTTCTATTCATACTGACCCTGTGCACAACAGATCTCAACACTGCCTGGCCCTGAGCCATCCTCTTCTCACAGTTGTTATGTGTGAGTCCATTGTTGTTGCCACTATGTAAATCCATCTCCTTATGGGTCTTTTTTTTCATGGACACTCTTTTTTACCAAGTATGATACCCTTCTTCAGGAATTGGTCCCTCCTGATAACATGTGCAAAGTAAGAGAGATGAAGTTTCACCATCCTGGCTTCTAAGGAGCATTTTGGTTGTACTTCTTCCAACACAGATCTGTTTATTCTTCTGGTAGTCTATGATACTTTCAATATTCTTCTCTAACACCATGCTTCAAATGCACTGATTCTTCTACAATCTTCCTTATTCATTATGCAACTTGAACATGCATATAAGGCAATTGAAAATAACATGACTTGGGGGTCAGGTGCATCCTCATCCTCAAAGTGACCTCCTTGCTCTTTAACACTTTAAAGAGGTCTTGTGCAGCAGATTTTCCTAATGCATTGCACTGATTTCTTGACTGTTGCTTCCATGAGCACTGATTGTGGATTCAAGCAAAATGAAGTCTTCAGTAACTTATGTCTTTTCTCCATTTATTATGATGCTATTTATTGGTCCAGTTGTGATGATTTCCATCTTCTTTAAACTGTGGTGGGATGCATACTGAAAATGGTGTAGTCTTTGATCTTCCTCAGTAAGTATTTTACATCCTCTTCACTTAAAGCAAGCAAGGTTGTGTCACTGTATATCTCAGGTTGTTAGTGAATTTTCCTTCAACCCTGATGCCATGTTCTTTTTCTCAGATTATTTGCTCACAATACAAATTGAATATGTATGGTGACAGAATACAACCCTGGCACACACCTTTCCTGATTTAAAACCATTCAGTATCCCCTTATTTTGTTCAAACGACAGCTTCTTGGTCTATGTACAGGTTCCTCATGAACACAATAAGGTGTTCTGGAATTTCCATTTTCCCAGTGTTATCCATAGTTTGTTATGATCCACACAGTTTAATGGAGGATAATAATATCATTATTCAAAGAATGTTGTGACAATGATGAGATGATATATATAAAATATCCAGCATGTAGTTTGAAAAAAACTAAATAAGTCATAGCTATTGATGGTGTGGTGCTATGGGTTAATGCACCAGACTGCAAAGCTGTTTGAACTGCAATGTCGGTGGTTTAAGGTTACCAGATGTTCCTTGGAAACCCTATACAGGGTCACTATGGGTCAGAATCGACTCGAAGGCACTTAACAACATTGATATTATCAGGAACCCTGGTGGTGCATAAGTTAATCATGTGACTGATAACTGAAAGGTCAGTGGTTCAAACCCATCAGCCATTCTTTGGGAGAAATATGTGGCAGGATGGTTCTATAAATATTGGTGGTGGTGGTTATGTGCTGTGGAGTCGGTTCCAACTCATAGCGACCCTGTACAGGGTTCCCGAGGCTGAAATCTTTACTGGAGCAGAAAGCCTCATCTTTTTCCCATGGAACAGCCAGTAGTTTCAAACTACTGACCTTGCGGTTCACAGCCCAATTCGTAACCACTGAGCTACCAGAGCTCCTTTCAGAAAGCCAAGGAAGTGGATAAAACTCAGGGTTGATAGAAACAGTAGAACCAAGGCTACAGGGGCAACTCAACCAAGGCAACCAAGGCAACCTCTTTGCTTTTTATGTTTCATCCCATAATAATCAATAAAACCAAAGCAGACGTTTTGCTGTCAAGTCTATTTCAGCCCATAGAAAAGGTATAGGACCCCATAGAGTTTCCAAGGCTGGAATCTTTGTCCACTTCCTTGGCTTTCTGACCTCATACTGTTACTGCAGACTTCCCTTCAAAAAATGTTAAGAAGCCTTTCTAGAAGCTTACAGCCTCATCCATGTATTAGAATAAATGTATATACAAACACAAGATCATTTTCTCCACTCTCAAAATCACAAGACCTTCATATACAGGTCTTTTGAAGTTATAGAAGTTGAGAACGCAATTATCAGGAAATCTTTTCAACACTTTGCTTTGTAACTTATTTCTGTTTTACTTTATTTTGACAAAAGCAAAAACTTTACTCCAACCTCCATGAGATTTAGAAAGATAGCCCATTCCACAAACTATCTACTAATACATGGAATTGAAATGATCAAAATGGAAAGTAGCCAGGTGACCAAGTCAAAAAACAATCGTAGTAAATGTTTTCTCTTCATAATAATGTGGACCAGGAGGATCTTGACACTCAAGAATTAATTTCTCATTATCCAAATTCTATGTC
>NW_006408721.1:360202-362504 GCF_000296735.1 Chrysochloris asiatica | reverse complement strand
AGAGAGAGAGAGAGAGAGAGAGAGAGAGAGAGAGAGAGAGAGTTTGGTTTGGTTTCATACACTTAATTTTATATTTTATTTTAGAGTTTCTTTTCCTGACCCCAAAATCCTTAGTCTGAATGGTCCAAACTTGTGAGAACCTAATATTTGACAAGTTCACTTGTACGCTTTCTACTGAAATATTTAGGAGTCCGTAAATATTTTAAATTAGCTATCCCCAGCTTTTTTCTCAAGCTTGCAGTAATATTAAAATAGTATTTTATTTCTGTTTCTTCTCCAGATGAATAGAAAGAATTAGTGGGAAATGCTTTTCTTGTTTGTTTGTTTGTTTGTTTGCTTTTTGTTTTTTGTTTTTACAAGCAGAGTTTTCAGTATTATAAATGAATAGCTCTTAGTTTCTTTTCAGATCAATTTCCTCATGATGTCTCTAAATCAGTATTCAATCTGTGAAATCACATGATCTAATGTCCAAGTTTCCAGACAGTGTTCCACGTTCTGCTTTTCCTCCGTCTCCCCTCATCACTTCCCTTTTCTTCCTATTCTTCATCCTTATGCCACACACACACACACACGCATACCCCATTTGCTTTGTGCACATTCCTAATCAGTGAACTTCAAAGATGATGATCTGGCTTCTAGACCTGGATCTGCCATTTACCATTTTGTGCAAGACATTTTCTCTAAGACTTGGTCTTTTGTTGTTGTTGCTGTTGTTTTAATCCATATAGCCACAAGAAATGAGTAGAATTTCCCGATTTGTAATCAAATGAGTGGTGAAAGGAAAAAAATAACTATTGTAAACAGACCTAAACTCGTTTTATTACTTAAAACTACTGGTTTGAAACAAAATGTATGATACATTTAATGTAACACTGATGATCTGCTCAGTAACCCTTCATTCAATTCATAATAAAAAGTCCCCCATCCCCCCACCAAAAAAAAAAAAAAAAATACTGGCTTGTTTTATTGTAGATCCTTTGTTGCTGTTGTTAAGTGCTGTCAAGTCATTTTTGACTCATAATGGACCTGTATAAGGTTTCTGAGTTATGACAGTTAACAGTCCAGTGCTTATCCTACAATGCCACACCAGGGCTCCATGGTAAATCTTAGTAGTAACCAAGCTATAGGAGTTGGGTTGAAAATTAATTATTCCCTCAAAATACCTCATAATTAGTTTATAATTAAACTAAATCTAAAACCAGTATCTTACAAACATTCGTGCATTTATAAAATAAACATTTGATAGTAAACAGAACAAGGTAATATATACAACCTGTTCTGTGAGTTTGATCAAGTCTCAGGTCTATGTTCTTCTAGGTGCTGAGTCATGCCCTTGAATGAAAGTTTCACTGGAGGGGGAAAAACAGTATTCAAGAGTCCAGATTCTGTCCCCTGACAATAGGCAGTTGAGAACTGGTAGTGCTCCAACGCAAACACCATCCCTCATGGCCCAGATCACAGTCCTCACAGCTATTATTGTTGTTCTTAGGTACGGTAGAGTGAAACTCAGCGCATACCAGATTATATTGTAATCTTTATGGGAGCAGATTGCCTGGTTTTTCTCCCATAGATCTATTGGGTGGGTTTGAGCCCCAACCTTTCAGTTAACAGCCAAGTTGTTGTTGTTGTTAGGTGCCATTTAGTCGGAACTGACTCATAGCGACCCTTTGCACAACAGAATGAAACATTGTACAATCCTGGGCCAACCTCACTACTATTGCCACATTTGAGTCCATCAATGCTGCCACATGGCCAATCCATCTCGTTGGGGGGTAGGTCTTCCTCTTTATCTCTGACCCTCCATCTTACCCAGCATGATATCCTTCTCTAGCAACTGCTCCATCCTGACAATATGTCCAAAGTAAGAGAGACGAAGTTTGGCTTTCTTGGCCTCTAAGGAGCACTCTGGCTACACTTGTTCCAAAATAGATCTATTGGTTCTTTTCACAGTCCATGGCACTTTTAGTATTCTCCTTCAACACCATAATTCAAAGGCATCAATTCATCTACGATCTTCCTTATTCACCGTCCAGCTTTCGCATCCATATGAGATTATTGGAAATACCATGGCTTGGGTTAGGCGCACCTTAGTCCTCAAGCTGACATCTTTCCTCTTCAACACTTTAAAAAGGTCTTGTGCAGCAGATTTACCTAATGCAATACGTTGTCTGATCTCTTGACTGCTGCGTCCATGAGTGTTGATAGGTGATCCGAGAAGAATGAAGTCCTTGACAACTTCAATCTTTTCTCCATTGATAAGAATGTTGTTTATTGGTCCAGTGGTGAGGATTTTTGTTTTCTT
>NW_006408721.1:357579-359044 GCF_000296735.1 Chrysochloris asiatica | reverse complement strand
ATCCATTTTGACCTTATGAATAGCAGAGAAACAGCCAAGTACTTAGCCATTTTCCATCAGTGCTCCTTAGAGTTCTCTATAGCTTCTCATAATTCATCCAAGTTATTTTAGCCAATCCTTCTTGAGAAAGCACTAATATCCATTGTGATGACAATGTAAATTCATTCATATTGACAGTGTAAATTCATATTTTACATTCATTATACTACATAGAACGAAATTTTTTTATTCATCTAGATCAGATTGACAGATGCAGTAGCCACCTTTGATTGGAATGCCAGTTGCCATCTTGGAGAGTAAATTTATGATTAGGACAACTGACTTCAACTGGAATGTAACTTACCCTAACCTATACATGATATCATACTGTCTATATCAAAGAATTTTAAAGTAAATGAAGAGACCATTAATGATAGTAATATTTAAGATGGATGTATAATATGCCAGGAACTTTATGCCTGTGACCTCTCCCCAAATGATCCTTATTTTATTGATCTAGAAAATGAAGTTCAAAGAGTCTAAGTCACTTAACATAGGGCAGAAAACAAAGATATGACAGTCAATGTATAGGTATAAGTTCAGACCATTTTCACAATACTAGAGTGAAAAAAAGGCAAGAATTTGTCTGAAAAGCAGAAGACCTCACTCTCACTAACTGTATAATCTTGAACAAGCTACTTCCTTACTCTGGGCCTCAGTTTCCCCATCTCTAACATATAGACTTATGGCAAAATGGTGGACTAGGCAGATACACTACTTGGGCCCTCTATAACTAAGGTATGAGAAACAAAATAAAACAAACACAGATGAAAATTCTGGCACCCTGAACTTCAGAAGAAAGGTTAGATAGGTGGATGAAGTACTTGAATAAAGGAGAGGCCAAGCAGGGATAGTAAGAGGGGCAGACTGACAGGACTTGTAAATGTTTGGCCAGATGTGGCTCGACCATCTTGTGACCATTTTGTGAGGGAGGTCTGGCAGAGCAGATTTGCACAGGTGGCAGAAAGGTGCAATTTCTTCTTTTCTCCATGCTCCCCTGGTAACCAGAAGTGAGGCCAGCTCCCACCGTCATCCTCCCCAAGCTTAGACCCTGCTTTCCAAGAGTTTGAAGTTGTGTGGTTGGGAACCAATCCAACCTGAAGTAGGGGCTGGCTGCACCACTTTGATGTGCTTGCTGTGGTGCCTGGATTCAGGTAGGCTTCACTCCAGAATTACAAAACCCACAAAGCCACAAGAACAGCATTTAACCAGTAACTCTGCCCCCAGGTTCTCTATGGTCCTTAAAGACACTGAAACCAGCTCCATCAATGGTCCCCACAAACTACTTCTGGATTGAGTACCTGAACATGGATAATACCAAGGCCAATAGGAACTCCATCTAGGGCCAGGAGCTCTGCTGTCACATTCCTTCTACAACCACCTCATGAGCTCCTTGAATTGCAGGAGCCCCCAAAAATTTATCTGG
>NW_006408721.1:339153-356594 GCF_000296735.1 Chrysochloris asiatica | reverse complement strand
AAAAAAAAAAAAAAAAAAAAGATTATATACCCAGCAAAGCTGTCCTTCAACACAATGGCAAAATTAGGACATTTCCTAATAAACAGAAATTAAAGGAATATATAATGACCAGACCAACTGAGAACCAACAACAGCAGAAAACAACTTGAGATTACCATACATGACAATACCACCCAGAAATGAATTCAGATATATAGAAATATTTAAAGTAAAACAAATCTACATGACTAAAATAGTGATCTAGGGATATGAATGCATAATGAAGTCAACTACAAAGCAAAAAGATGAAATAGTGTAGATATAGAATATCCAAATTGCAAAGAAATCAAGTAGATCTCAAGATAAAACAGACCGCTTTAAGCAGAAAAAAAAAAAAAAAATTACAGAATAACCTCAAAGAAAAATAATAAACCTGCACATCAAAATAGAAAAGAGGAAAATCAGAAAGAGTGAACATGAACACAATGGAAATGAAAATGACAAGAAAACCCACAAACAAAAGGAACTCAGCATAGAAATTATGTGAAATGAAGAATATGGCAGTACCAAAACACAAAACAAATAAACAAAAAAACACAGAAAAATTCATACCTATTTACAATTACACTGAATGTAAATGGATTACACTGAATGTAAATGGATTAAATGTACCAGTCAAGAGACATAAAGAGGAGAATGGATAGGAAAACAGCATCCTTCAATATGCTGTCTGCAAGAGATATACCAAAAAGATGCTCATCAACAGAAGAATGGTTAAACAAACTTTGGTACATACACATAATGGAATACTACAAAACATTGAAGAATAATGATGAATCTGTGAAACATCTCACAATGTGGTTGAACCTGGAGGACATTATGCAGAGTGAAATTAGTTAATCACTAGGGGACAAAAATTGTATGAGACCAATGTTCTAAAAGCTTTTAAAAATGTTTTCTTGATAAAAGAAACAATCTATGATGATTATGGGGGTATGGAAGGGAAAATTATTCATGGGCTAGAGGATTAACATGTTAACATAGGTGAGAGGGCAGGCAATAGACAAAAGAGGGAGGTAAGCAGAGGAAAGATGAAGGTAGCAGGAGACACAGGGAGAAATGCAATAGTTAAAGTGAATAGAGGTAAATACTATTAACTGTGGGCACATGAAGAGGATTGCAAACACGTAATGAGGTGAAGTATCTGATTTGTTGAATGTAGAACTAATGATCAGCTCTGTAAAGCTTCACTCAATTCACAATAAAAAGTTTAAAAAATAAATAAAGATATAAATTTCATTAACTTATTTTAATAAATAATACACACCCAATAATTTCATAATCCAAATCCAAAAAATAATAAAGAATATACAAGGAAAAAAATACTAGGATGACTATGGAGGTGTGGTGTGGCACTGTAGGATAAGTACTGGAATGCAAGTTTAGCTTGAACCACATGGCTTGTGGTTCAAACTCACCAGCCACTCCACAGGAACCCTATGCAGGGTTTCTATGAGTTGGAACCGATTTGATGGCACTTAACAACAACAACAACAGGGTGACTCTGGTTGCATAGTGGGTTAAGCGTTGGCCTGCTAACTACAAGGTCAGCATTTGGAATCCACCAGCTGCTCTGCAAGAGAAGGATGTTGCAGTCCCTGGTTTTCCTGATACAATCCCTGTTTCATTCTCAAAATGTCTCCAATTTAAACAATGAATTACATAATCATCCAAAGTACATCACATTGTCTCCAAAGTTCAAGGATCTCTATGTCCCAATGATGTCAGATTCTATCAACTATAATAGATACCACAGTTTTCCTTGGTTGGTTTCTTGCTCCACTTCACTATTTTGTATTAAAGGGAGAGAAAACAGTATTATTAGTGACACAAATTCAGGACAAGAAAGTAATGCAAATCTCCTCCATTACTAATAATAAACCAAAAAGAATTTTGACTGATTAAACTTGCTCTTGAATGTAGATTAATTAAAAGGAAAAAAAATAATAATAAAGTAAAAGACCTGAACAATGAATTTCAAAGGGTGGATCCGGAAGACAAAATAAATTATTACAATGCAATATGCAAAGACTAGGTGTTAGAAAACCAAAAATGGAAGAACATGCATGGCACTCCTCAAACTGAGATAATGAAGCAAAAATTCAAACCTTGAGTTGAACTATTAGAGGATTCTGTTGGGGGGATATTGACCAACACAGGAAGCACCCAAAGACAATGGAAGCAATGTACAGAGTCACTGTGCCATAATGAATTGGTTGACATTCAACAATTTCAGGAGGTAACATATGATCAAGAACTGATGATATTGAAGGAAAAAGGTCCAAGCTATACTGAAGGCATTGATGAAAAACAAACTACAGGAACTGATGGAATATCTATTGATATGTTTCAATAAATGATGCAATGCTGTAAGCACTTACTCCTATATACCAAGAAATTTGGAAGACAGTTACATGGCCAACTGACTGGGAAAAATCCAGATTTATGCCCATTCCAAAGAAAGGTTATAAAATGTAATGTGGAAATTATAAAACAATATCATTAACATCATATACAAGTAAAATTATGCTGACATAATTATAAAACAGCTGCAGCAGTACGTTAACAGGGAACAGTCAGAAATTCAAGCTAGATTCGCAAGAGGACATGAAAAGAAGAATATCATTGCTAATGTCAGATGGATTTTGACTGAAAGCAGAAAAATCACAAAAAGATGCTTACTTGTATTTTATTGACTATGCAAAGGTGTTCGACTATGTGGGTCATAACAAATTATGGACAACATTGTGAAGAATGGGAATTCCAGGACACTAATGTGCTCATGCTGATCCTACACATAGAACAAGAGGCAGTCATTTGAACAGAACAAGGGGAAACCACATGGTTTAAAACCAAAAATGTGTGTATCAGGGTAGTTCCCTTTTATCATAGTTATTCAATCTACATGCTGAGCAAATAACCTAAGAAGCTGGATTGTATAAAGAAGAAACTGACAACATAATTGTAGGAAGGCTAATAAATAATTTACGATATGTAGATGACACAACTTTGCTTGCTGAAAGTGAAGAGGACTCAAAGCCTTTACTGATGAAGTTCAAAGACTTCAGTATGGATTTCATCTCAATACAGCTGGACCAATAAGCAACATCATGATAAATGGAGAAAAGATTAAAGTTGACAAGGATTTCATGTCACTTAAATCCACAATCAACACTCATGAAAGCAACAGTCAAGAAATCAGAGGACATACTGTATTGAACAGATCTGTTGCCAAAGACCTCTTCAAAGTGTTAAACAACAACAACAACAAAAAAAAACACCAAAAAAACCCCCACAAATATATCACTTTGAGCACTATGGTGTGTCTGATCCAAGCTATGATATTTTCAATCACCTCATATACATATGAAAGCTGAAATAAGAAATAAGGAATGCTGAAGAAAATTTGATGCATTTGAATTTTGGTGTTTTCTGGAATATTGACTATACCACGGACTGCCAGAAGGATGAACAAATCTGCCTTGGAAGACGTACAACCAGAATGATTCTTAGAAATGAGGTTGCTGAGACTTCATCTCACGCACTTTGGACCTGTCATCAGGAGTGACCAGCCCCTGGGTATGGACATTATGTTTTATAAAGTAGAGGGTGAGTGAAAATGAAGAAGTCTTTAAACAAGATGGATTTATGATTCAAAACAAACTCTACAAAACCTAACTTCTACAACAATTATTGTAGAGATCTCTGTCATAAAAAGCCAAGAAAAGTTTGCATACAGAAAGAAAGATTTTTTGTAAGATCCTAGCGGTGAAAGGAAAAGGGAAGTAAATCACTAACTACTGGGTAGATATGTACATACAAGGAGGCTTCAAAAAGTTTGTGGGTAAATTTCATCATCTTTTAATTCCATTTTCCCACAAACTTTTTAAAGATCCCTGGTACTAATTTGAGTGAAGGGAAAGGCATTAGGCAATAAGGGGGAGATCAACACAAAACGATCAAGGTAAATAAAGACCCTGGGAGAAGCTGCAAATAAAGGCAACAAAGGTAAATGCTATTACATATAAAATATTGCAATAACAGTAATAGCAATAATCTACAAGTGGATACATAGACTAAAAGATGAGTAGGTATGGGAAGGTGAATGTGACTACACTCATGAATATAGAGGTTATTTGTACATATATATTTACGTGTGCTGCAAATATACCCAGGAATATAGTAGAGCATACAGGGAGCAATGTTATGAAAAACAAATACCTTAAAGGAATATGTTGCTGGGTTTGGTGGTTAGGAGTGTAGTCTTTGGGGACATCAAGATCAACTGGCACAACATAGCCCCAAAGACAATGTTCTCCATCCTCCTTTGATGAGTGGTGACTGGAATATTAAATACTTGTAAGCAGTCATCCAAGATGCAACTACAGGTCTCTTCCCATCTCTGGAGCAAAAAATAGTGAAGATAATAAGGATGCATGGAAACAATTAGACCAAAGCCATTAGAGCACTAGACTCAATGACCCTGAGACCAGAACTAGATGGTGCCTGATTACCACTTCAATTACTTACTTGAAAGGGAACACAGTGAGAGGATTTGGATACAGTTAGAGAAAAATGTGGGACAAACCTCAAAGTAATAAACAAAAGAACCAGGCTCAGTGGTCTGAGAAATATTGGTAAAACCCGAGACTATGGCCCATAGACATGCTGCAGGCCTACAAGTGAACTCATGCCCTCCATTCGATTTTTAGCCAAACAACAGACCTGACTATAAGGTGAGCAGGACTCCTGGCATGGTGCTATAGGATAAGTACTGGACCTTGAACCACAAGGTCAGAGGTTCAAACCCACCAGGTGCTCCTTGGAAACCCTCTACAGGGTTGCTATGAATCAGAATTGATTCAATGGCACTTAGCAACAACAACAGTAAGGTGAACAATAACATTTGCGAGGTACTTACTCCTTAGAAGAATCAATCATGCAAGATCAAAAGAGCAACAATTGCCTAGGAGTAAAGTACAGAAGGCAGGAAGGGATACTAAAGAAGGACAAATGAAAGCGGTAAACACAGGGAGAAAAGGGAATGAGTGCTTTAACATTGTGGGATTGCAATCAATGTCACTAAACAAAATGTGTGTGAATTATTGAATGGAAAACCAATTTTCTCTATACACATTCACCCAAATTGAACAGGAAAGGGAAAACATTAACTGCCTCCTCCCTGTCCAGGAGACAAGCTAGAATGTTAGGTTACTGAATAGGACCAATCTTCCCCACCCAGAAGACAAGCTAGAATGTTAATCAGGTTACTGAGTGAGACCAATCTTCCCCACCCAGGAGACAAGCTAGAATGTTAATCAGGTCACTGAGCAGGACCAATCCTCTGGTTTCCCTCCTGTCCTCAAACAGGTCCGCAACATAGCCCCTCCCGATAAGCCTAGGCTGACCTTCATTCATTAGCTCCTCTGAGCCAGCTGGCTTACCTCTCTGAGTGGTCTCAGTTTCTTTGATGACAGATCAAGGGCTGCTGTGACACTCCTGTGACACTCTTGGGTCCAGAATTGCTGTGACATCTTGAATTTATAGCTGCTGTAAAAAAATCACAATAAAGAATAACAATTACTTAAATCATCCATTAAAAAAAAGAAAGAAAAGAAGACACCTTGGGATAGAGTTCAGTTTACCAGTTAATTGTAGGGCTTAACTGAAATACTAAGGGGAAAATATCAGCCATTAAAAAAAAAACAGACCTTTGATGTAGAGTTAGTTGTAGGACCTAATCCAAACTCTAAGGGGAAACTTTTACCTTAAAATAATTCACACCTTTGGTGGTATTGCTATTGTTAGATGCCATCGAGTAGCTACTGACTTATAGCGACGCTGTGCACAACAGTGCGAAACACTGCCCTATCCTGGGCTAACCTCACAATTGTTGCCACACTTGAGTCCATTGATGCTGACACTTTGCCAATCCATCTTGCTGGGGGTCTTCCTCTTTTCTTCTGACCCGCCACCTTACCAAACATAATATCCTTCTCCAGCGATTGGTAGGTCCCTCCTGACAATATGTCCTAAGTATGTACGGCTAAGTTTACTAGACAACTGTAGGGCCTAATTGGAAAGCAGAGTCCTGGTGTGGCTCAGAGAGCTAATACGTCAGATTGCAATGTCGTTTGAACTTCAAGGTCAGTGGTTCAAGCTCACCAGCTGCTCTTTGGAAACCCTATACTGAGTCACTATGAGTCAGAATCAACTCAATGGCACTTAACAAGGACAATTGGAAAGGACTCTTCCAGGATGCATTGCAAATTTACTTGATGAGTATTCCATTTTCAGGCAAAGTACAAATGCTTTTATTTATAAAACATCAAAAAGATCATATCCATGATCTTTTCTGACTTGATAAAGACAGCTGTCTGTAGATACCTAAGAATTGAGAAATGCGGTTTGTTTTGCTTCTAAGGGTTCACTACAGTGCTGCTCTGTGATTCAGTAGTGAGGAAACTTTCAGAACTGACAAGACTACAGTGCTATTGTTTGAGGTGAAGGCTGCCAGCCTCTGTCATGCATCATCCCATGGCAGAGATGTTACACTTCAGCCATTCAGAGGCAATTGCTCCATTGTTTCTCAAGGCCTCTTCTCTGATGTCTGCTATTCTTTGGTGTATCTGCACCGAGGTGAAGCTGTAACCATTCACATTCCCTTGCCACCTCTAACATGGCCTGAGGTTAATTCTCATAGTGACTGGCAGCAGTGGCAAAGATAGAACACTTGATGAGGCCAGTAACCTGAATTTCGATTGTTGTTGTTGTTAAGCGCCATTGAGTTGGTTCCTACCCATAGTGACCCTGTATAGGGTTTCCAAGGAGCAGCGGATGAATTTGACCCACTGACCTTGAGGTTCAAAGAGACCTTACGGTCCAATGCATTAACCCACAGCACCACACCAGGACTTCATTCACACATAGGATTTCCTTTTGAGGATACAAAGTTCAAGGTGGAAGAATGTTTTAGCTTCAGTTGCTGACTGTCTAAGACTTGTTACTACTGGCCAAGTAAAGAGGCCATGGGGTCATCTGGCCTCCGATGTTTCATTCCATAGGCCACCATTTCCTCTTCTGTTGGTTCCCAAATTTCATAAATGCTATAATACAGCCATTTCTGCTCATCAATTTGCATGATCTCCTTGATATGATGAAGGCAAGCCTTTTCTGTATTCAGTGCCTCTTTCAATTTTTCACATTTTTCTTCACCATCACTATCTGAACTGCTCTTTCAATGTTTCTTCTTCTTTTTCTCTTCCTTAAGTTTTTCCTGATGCATCTCCATAAGGGTATGAGGCTTCTTCATGGACTCTTCTCCAGTTTCATCACTTGGAATACATTCCTGTGCATTAACAATCTCCTTCCTAGCTTCTCAGTACAGTAAAAATATTTGACAAAAGAGTGACAGCATTTGCATCCTCATTAGTCTTCTTTCTAATAAGATCCCCAGATATGCATGTGATTGTTGATCTTCACATTCTCCTCCTGTTTGGAGCAGGCAAACAGCCCGCTCCTGCCCTTTGATGATTGTTCCATGTCTTGAGTACTCCACGTAGTCCTCAATCTGAGCTAAAAGTAGCTCACCTGGAGGAGCCTCTGGGTGTTCTTGGCCACCATACTTTTTCCAGGATGCTTTCTTCCTGCTGTTTTTCGAGATTTTGTTTTTTTAACTTTGAATGTTTTATATAACAGCACTAGTTTTGTAGGATCTGGATTTCTATGATTCAGAGTAGTTCCTTCTACTGGGGTTTACAATTGGTTGACTCCAATCTCTTTCCTTAAATCCTGGGAGATGTGTTTTTTGTTTTGTTTTTAGAGGAGAGGTAAATGGGAGATATGGGGGGTCAACTACAAAGTAGAAATCTGGGATGGAAAATAAATCTTTTGAGTAGAGAATCCTCAAAAAGGATAATGCTCTATGCTTGCAAAATTTACTCTTATTTGATGCTACATCTCTTTCATAATCTTTACTCAGGATTGAGAAGTACAAAATTTCTAGTAAAATTGATTTTTCCAAGTTTATTATTCATCTCCAGTAATCAAGACTTACCACTGAAATTCTTTTTTAAAAAGTGCCAAGAATTTGTACAGAGATTATTTTAAAGCAGAATCTTCTTGTAAATAGCTGTGAAAATGTAACTATTAGTTGTTATTTGCTAACTTAATACTCAATATATGTCAAGCATTTAATAGAGATTTATTGAATGAATAAAATTTCTGAAAGACAGAGCTATGGATAATGTACTGGTGATGAAAAAAATTTTAAGAGCTTCAGCACTATGGAAACCTTGCCAAAATGGGTAACTAAGTATTCCAACTCGCATTAACATCTTGAAACTACCAACTAGGCAGTGGTGGTGGTGTAGTGCTTTCTATCCTGACACTTTCTGAGGTCAGGGGAGCATTTAGAGTTGAGAATATAGGAGAAATATTGTTTTATATCTCATTTTCCAAATAAGAAAATACCTTTCTTTGCTAATTAAAAAAAAAAAAATCATTATCTCCCTTGCTTCTTTTTATAATGGTCAGAAAACAATGACTAGTTTAATGAGTCCTGGTGTAGCACTATAAGATAAGCACTGGACCTCAAGGTCAGTTTGAACTGCAAGGTCAGCAGTTCAAAGTCACCAGCTGTTCCTCGGAAACCTATACAGAGTCGCCATGAGTCAGAACCAACTCAACAGCTCTTAACAACAACAGTACCTTTCTGGAAGCTCAGTAGCTCTAGAGGATAATCACTGGACTGAGAACCACAGTTCTGGACTGGACGGCAGTTTGAGCCCACCAGTCGCTCTACATGAGAAAGATAAGGCTTTCTGTTCCTGAAAAGACTTACAGCCTCAGAAACCCTACACAGGGTGAGAGTGGGCCAGAACTAACTCCACGACACTTGACAAGTACCGTTGGGAGTGTTTTATATGTCTCATTTATTTTTATCCTTATAGCACTTCTCTGAGGCAAGTACTATTCCTATTCTCATTTTCCTGAGGAAAGTGAGTTCCCCAACTTCCCTACAATTCAGTGTCAGAGTCAGGCTTCAAGCCTCCTCAGTCCAGACCCAGAGGCAGCAGCATTCTACCAGCCATGCCCTGCCTCACTATTAATGTTTTCAGAAGGGTTGGCCTATTCCCTGCTGCTTTTTGACTAAAACAAAACCTGTCATTTACTTCAATGATCCCTGCACCACCGTGACACTGGAAAACATGACAAACTTTATAATAATACCACTTGTGGCAATATTTTCTTGACTTACAGGGCAGTTGATACTATCTTTAATTAAATGAAGCAGTGGACCGAAAGGCTGGTTTGAATTGGAAAATTGCCAGAAAGTCCCCAGACTTATTTAAGGATTAAGGAATCCCATCACAATCCTGATATAATGTAAGGGAGTTTCCCCAGAGTGTGGCCTCTAACACATTTAATCTTACAAGATATGACAGGAGAAGGAAGAAAGACCTACTTTTCCAAGAATCAAGAGCTCAGAGTGGAGTTTGTCCTTTGGACCTGGGGTCCTTGCCCTGTGAAACTTCTAGATTAAGGGGAAGATTGATGCCAAGACACATGGAGATCTTCAAGGAATTTTGGGCCTATTGTTGTTGTTATTAAATGCCGTCATTTTGCTTCTGACTCATACCGACACTGTACGAATGCTGAAAGGAGCTTTCCTCAGACTTAACAGAAGAGAGAGATTTTCCCTAGAGTTGGGGCTCTGAATTTGGAATTCAGTAGCATAGTGGTTATGAGTTGGGCTGCTAATCTCAAGTTTTTGTTTGTTTTAACTACCCACTTGTAGTATTTTTCCTTATGGCAGCACTAGACAGGTAAGATAGAGAGTTATAAGTTGGCTTTAGGGTGTTCTTGTAATCCTAAAATTATGTACAGTGTGCTTTGCCCCAGAGACTCCTGAATTTCATCCTATTCCAAAAGAGGTACAAAACCCAAAAAGAATTTACAAGGAAGCATTGGGAGTCTCCAATATTTAAGAAGTAGAGGGGAAATAGCAAAGAAATAGCCAGAAATTTTAGACGAAACCAATGAAAATAGTCACAGAAGTCCAGGGATAAGGAAGTTTAAGGAGCGAGTGGTCAACAGTGTCCAATGCTGCAGAAAGGTCAAATGAGATAAAGGCAGAAAGGTTCTTATCTTAATTTTAAGTTCATTCAGTACATAGTAAGTAAATGTTGACAGAGAAATTATAACCATTAAATAACTTGAGAGGAGTAAAGTTGAAGAGTTAAAGTAATAAAACGATAAGCCAATGGCAGGTTTCAATTAGGTTTGTTTTAACATTGACGAATGAAGCATATATGAAATTAGATGTTGTTGTTGTTGTTAAGTGTCATCAAGTTGGTTCTGACTCAAGCGAGACCATGCATAGGGTTTCTAAGGAGCAGCTTGTGAACCTGAACTGCCAACCTTGTCGTTCAAACCAACCTTGCAGTCCAGCTCATTAACCTGCAGCACCACACCAGGACCCCAAGTCATCATAGAAGCCTTCATTTAAGAGAAAGGGAAGTCTTTTTAAATGATCATTTCTGATATATACAGAAGTTAAAAATGATAAAAAGTTTTGAGCATAGTAGGAATGATATGATGATGCTAAGCTTTTTTCTTAGTTATAGTTTAGGTCAACATGCTGGAAGAAAGAGAATGAAAAATGCAAAGATTAATGAGAAGGCTATTTCTCTCTCAGATAATATTCAGAAGCAGATGGGTGGTAGAGGGCTGATTGATGGATAGCTTAGTTCCACAGTCATCCAGCAACTCAGGTTGCTCTTCTATGCCCTGCTAACCATTTCTATGGTAGTTGCTATTCATCAGCCTCCCATAAGCCTTCTAACTAGCCTGAAGGAAAAAAGAGACAGAAGGGCAACTTGCTTCCTTTATAAAGGGGGTGACCTGGAAGGTGACATCACTTATGCTCACATCTCATCAAAAAGGTGTTACCAATTTGTCACACTAAACTGCAAGGAAGGTTGAGTGTTTTAGCCTCCAGCTGAGCAGCCTTGTGTGTGGCTTAAACTCAGGGGATTCTATAACTAGGAAGAAGAGAACGAGTATTAGAAGACACTTGGAAGTCCACACCAAACTCTTACCTTGGTGTCAGAACACTCATCATTATACTAAAAGTTAATATCATTATTCTAAAAGCAAAAATAAATTGTTGCTATGTTAATGAGCTTCTTAAATAAGTTAACTGGAAAATTAGCCTCATTTTCATTTCAAATTTTTTTCTTGTTACATGTAGCATGTGTATCAAATCCCTAAGTAATACAAATAAATTATAAAACCACAAGGTCAGCAGTTTGAATCTACCAGTAGCTCCACAGGAAAACAATGATGCTTTCTGCTCCAATAAAGATTTAAATACCAGCATGGTCACACATGGTGAAAGGTTTCAGTTGAACTTCTCGAGGAACACAGACTAGTAAAAAGGAAATACAGACTACCTCCAAATATTTAATCACTGAAACCCTTATAAATAGCAGTGGAACACTGTCAGCACCACAATATTGAATATTGAAGCATGATGAAGAGCAGCAGAATATTGTCAGACACAGTGCCAGAAGATGAACCCCTCAGGTTGGAAGGCACTCAAAATACAACTGGGGAAGAGCTGCCTCCTCAAAGTAGAGTTGACCGTGATGATGCAAATGGAGTAAAGCCTTTGGCACCTTCATTTGCTTATGGGGGCACAACTCAAAGAGAAACAGCTATGAACATCCATTAATAATCAAAACATGGAATGTACAAAGTATGAATCTTAGGAAATTGGAAATTGTCAAATATGAAATGGAAAACATAATCACCAATATCCTAGGCATTAGTGAGCTAAAATGGACTGTTATAGGCCATTTTGAATCTGACAGTCACATGGTTTACTATATCGGAAATGGCAAATTGAAGAGGAATAGTGTCATAGTCATTATCAAAAAGAATATATCAAGAGCTGTCTGGAAGTACAATGCTGTCTGTGATAGGATAATATCCATATGCCTATAAGGAAGACCAGTTAATACCACTATTATTTAAATTTACCCACCAACCACTAAAGCACTGATAATGAAATTGAAGATTTCAACCAACTTCTTCAGTCTGAAATTGATAAAACATAAGATCAAAATGTATTGATAATTGCTAGTGATTGGAATCCAAAGTTGGAAACAAAGAAGAAGGATCAGTAGTTGGAAAATACGGCCTTGGTAATAGAAACAATGCTGGAGATTGCATGGTAGAATTTTGCAAGACCAATGACTTCTTCATGGCAAATACCTTTTTAAAACAACGTAACAGATGACTATACACATAGACCATTCCAGAGGGAATACACAGAAATCAAACTGACTACATCTGGGAGAAGAGATGGTGGAAAAGCTCCATATTATCAGCAAAAGCAAGGCCAGGGGCAGACTGTGGAATAGACCATTAATTGCTTATATGCAAGTTCAGTCTGAAGCTGAAGAAAATTAAAACACGTCCACGAGAGCCAAAATATAGCCTTGAACATATCCCACCTGAATTTAGAGATCTGAATCTTCTGTGATTTCCTTATTCACTGTTTAACTTGCACATGAATATAAGGCTATTGAAAATTGCTTTAGTCTGGCTAGGGAGTTCTAGTGTGACACTGTGGGCTAATACGCTGGATTGCAAAGTTGCTTTGAATCTCAAGATTGGCAGTTCAAACTCACCAGCCGCTCCATGGACATCCTATATAGGGTCACTATGAGTCAGAAGGACACTTAATAACAACATTAGTCAGTGTAGTCTTAAATCCAAAACTTAACCTTGATTAACCTTCACTATCATTTGCATTTCTTTTGTTCAGCCATTTCTGAGACAATAACATTGTTCTGGGGAAACTGAGAAAGTATGTACATGTTTCTTTGTTTAGGTCTTGGCTAAATGCCAAGCAGTTTTATGTTTTGTTAATTATTTGGAAGTGAATTGTTGAATCTTTGATAATAATAATTTCATTTCAACTATAGAGTCCTCTTTAATTTTCCCATAACTAGTCTATTTATTATTGAGGCCTACATACCTCTGGTGTGGCGCTGTGGGTTAATGCACTAGACAGCAAAGTCAGTTTAAACTGCAAGTTTGGTAGTTCAAGCTTACCAGCCACTCCTCAGAAACCCTATATAGGGTCGCTGTGAGTCAGAACTGACTCCATGGCACACTACCACCACCATCACCACACATCACTGGTGTGGCACTGTGGGTTAATGCACTAGACTGCAAAGTCAGTTTGAACAGCAAGCTCACCAGCTGCTCCTCAGAAACTCTATACAGGGTTTTTATGAGTCAGGAACTGACTCGATGGCACTTAACAACACCATATCACTGGGGAGCATGGTGGCTACATATGATAAGCACTGCACTGCATAGCCACTCACCATACAGGAGAAAGATAAGGCTTTCTGCTCCAGTAAAGATTTAAAGGCTTGGAAATCCCAGAGAAGGTCACTGTGAGCCAGAAGCGACTCAATGGCACTCACCAACATCAACTCATTAAGTCTGAGGGAAATTGATCCATTGAGGTTACTCATTAGCTATTCTTTCCAAGTTTCATTTTTTGGTTATTTTCTTTAGTGAATTCCATATATATTTGTGAGAAAATGTTTGATGAATGATAGATGAATGAATCAGGAAATACCTAGGAATGTAAATTTTATCTCCTACTGAATAAAGTAGGCATTTTCATGACATTTTGCTGCATTTCCATTTCTTAATCATTCATTCATCACCTTCCATTTTTAAATCCCAAATCATTATCCTCTTATCTCTTCCCTCTTACTACCTTCCTCATACTTTTAAGTACCTTATGATGCTTTATGGAGTCCTGGTGTGGTGCTGTAGAATAAGCACTGGACAACCAGCAGCTCCTTGGAAATTCATATAAGGTTGCTATGAGTCAGAGTCTACTCAATGACACTTAACAGCAATCATAACAACAAAGGCCTTATCCAAGGAGCCCTGATGACTAAAGCACTGGATGGCTAACTGCAAGGTCAGCAGTTCAAACCCACCAGCTGCTCCCTGGGAGAAAGATGAGGTTGTCTGTTCCTGTAAAGATTCCAACAGCCTCAGAAGGCCTCTATGAGTAGGAATTGAGGTGATAGCAGTGGGTTAAGGCCTTATAAAGTGTCATGTTGTTGTTGGTTCTGGTTCAGAGTGACCTTGTAAATGGTTTCAAGGAGTGGCTGGTGGTTTTGAACCACTGACCTTGCTAAGAAGTCCAGTGCTTAGGGGATGGAAATGCTGTTGTTAACTGCCATCAAGTCAGTTCTGAATCATAATGACCCTGTATAGGATTTCCAAGGAGCAGTTAGTGGGTTAGAACTGATGATCTTGTGATTCACGGGCCAGTGAAATAGTCAACTTTTATTCTTTACTTTCTTCCAGGTATCATTTGTCTTGATTTCCAGGTTGGATTAAAGGTATAGAAGGTTAAGTTTCCCAGTAAATGAGAAGATAAGAACTCTAAATCATAATTCCTACTTAGTCACTAATTTCTTAATCTGTTGTTGAAGTTGTTAAGTGTTGTCAAGTAGGTTCCAACTCATAGTGACCCTGTATTGAGTTTCCAAGGAGTGGCTGGTGGTTTTGAACCACTGACCATGTGGTTCAAACTGACCCTGCAGTCTGGTGCTTGCCTACGGTGCCACACTAGGAGTCCAATTTGTTAATTTAAGAAAGATTTTTTGGCATCAATGTTTGCCCATTCTAAAATTAAAATTATACATCAGATCAAAACATCCCAAACTAGTATCCTGAGGACTGGAACTTATAATGCTCTGTGTTCAAATAAATTTGGGAAACGCTAAACCAAATACATACTCTGTCAGCCCACACCCTGGTTGAACCCAGGTCCAAGATGGGCTTCACAGATGCTCTCTCCTTGAAATTTGAAATAAAAATTCAGAAATTATAATTAGTTTCTGCTGGTTCCTAGAAATAGAAATAAATCACCTCAAAGGTTAGTGTGGTCACAGTCCTTCCTATGTTCTGAAAAGCAGAGAGAACTACACTACAGAGGGGTGAAAGTAGAACAGATGTACAGAGAGAAACAGAAATAGTGCATCAGGCTTCTTTGAGATGGACATGGAGGACACTGGAAAGCCTATAACAAGTTGTTGTGAGTCAGAACTGTGCCCCCTTTGTTGTTCAAATGACTGCCTCTTGGGCTATACACAGGTTCTCTATGAGCACAATTACCTGTTCTGGAATAGCCATTCTTCACAATTTTAACCATAACTTGTAATGATCCACACAGTTGAAAGTCTTTGCATAGTCAATGTTGTTGTTGTTAAGTGCCATCAAGTCGATTCCCACCCATAGCGACCCTGTACAGGGTTTCCGAGGGTGTAAATCTTTACAGGAGTAGAAAACCTCATCTGTCTCCCGCGGAGCAGCTGGTAGTTTCAAACCGCTGACCTTAAGGTTCGCAGCCCGATTCATAACCACTACGCTACCAGAGCTCCTTTTGCATAGTCAATAATGCACAGTTAAACATCTTTCTGATATTTTTTGTTTTCAGCCAAGATCCACCTGACATCAGCAATGATATCCTCATTCCACATCCTCATCTGAATTCAGCTAGAACCTCTGGCAGTACCTTGTCGATGTACTGTTGCAGACATTTAAAAATTATCTTTAGCAAAATGTTATTTCATATGATATCAATGATATTGTCTGATGGCCTCCTCATTCCATTGGATCACTTCTCTTTGGAATGGCACAAACATGGATCTCTTTCTATCTGTTGGACAGGTAGCTGCTTTCCAAATTTCTTGGCATAGATGAGTGAGTGCCTCCAGTGCTGAATCAGTTTGAATAGTTGGAGAAGAATGTCGAAAGCACCATGGACTGCCAGAAGAAGAAACAAATCTGTGTTGGAAGAGGTACAGCCAGAATACTTCTTAAAAGCTAGGACATGTTGTCAGGAGAGATCAATCCCTGGAGAAGGGCATCATCGTGCCCTAAAGTGGAGGGGCAGTGAGAACGAGGAAGACCATCCCAATGAGATGAATTGGCACAGCGGCTGCAGCAGTGGGCTCAAATATACAAACTATTGTGGGGATGATGCAAGACCGGAGAGTGTTTTGTTCTCTTGTGCACAGGGATCGGTGCCTCTAAAATACCACAGTGAGGAAAGCACTGGGAAATAAATCATAGCTAAAGGCCCAAATATGGGGAGTGCAACATTGCTATATTCACAATTTCTTATGGAGCAGACAACAGATCAGGCAATGTTCTGGTGACAAGGTCAGCAGGCATTAATGACAGAATAAATAGGACAGGATGAGTAGAACAACACACATCATCATGAGCTTAGGTTCCCTACTTAAGCTCCGGTGCATACGTAATGTTACGTCACATCTACGCACATCCCCGATCATTTCTATTGAGGAGAATGCCCAATCCCACTCTCCCAGGATTAAATAATAATCAGAAAACCATGTCTACAGGCCAAATAGGATGTACAGAGAATAGGTTGAGGAAGGGTAATGAGAGGGGGTAGCGAAAGATAAAAGGCGGTAATAAAATAGAAGGCAGGCAACAGGCATCCTTTATTGCCCCTGTTTAGAGTGGGCTATATTTACTGGCATAAGAAAAGCAGCCCTTCTTCCTTTTATCCACTAAGTGAGCTTAGTAGAGTTTTGGGTTTCTTCAAAGGGCTCCCTTGTCCCCAGAAAGCACACATTTTCCTGTCTGTCCACTAGTAGTTACTCTGTCCATTAGTAGCCAGGGAAACGGTGAGGGGCGATTATAATATAGTACACCTGTGCACTCAGCGGGGAGTTAAAAGTCCAGGACGAGGATAGAGCAGGAAGCCGACTTCACATTCTTTGCAAATAATGTCATCACTTACATCTAAGCATTAGTTTCTTAAGCCAGAGGAAAACATAAAATACAATGCATTGTCTCTATTCTCAAGGACTTGACTGCAGCGTTACTGATTGTGAACGAAATCGATTGTTCTAAGGTTTTTGAAGGCAGCTACTTTGCCCTGGACTACCAGATTGGTTTGAACTACAAGGTCAGTGGTTCAAATTTACCAGTCGCTCCTCAGAAACCCTATACAGGGTCACTATGAGTCAGAACTGACTTGAAGGCACTTAACAACAACATGTACTATGTAATGGGTCACCAGCTTCAGTTAAGTATAACAAAGTCATTGCACCCATGATAACTATTATATAAACAGGAAGGAAAATTATTTCATTTGAAGAAGTGTCTTTACAATTTTTTTTAGGGTGTTGTTGTTAAGTGCCATTGAGTCAGTTTGGACTCATAGTGACTTTGTATAGGGTTTCCCCGAAGCAAACTGGTGGGTTTGAACTGCTGACCTTGTAGTTCAAAGTCCAGTGCTGATCCTACAACATCACACC
>NW_006408721.1:336190-338658 GCF_000296735.1 Chrysochloris asiatica | reverse complement strand
TTGGCTGTATAAGCTCACCAGCCACTCCTTGGAAGCCCTATACATGTTTGCTGAGTCAGAACCCAATCAAACGGCACTTAACAACAACATACAGCCCAAGAGTCAGGTGTTCCCCACCCCTGCTATACAAGGTCTTTGAGTAGGAACTGACTCAACAGCACATAATCACTACCATAGGATTTCTGAGGCGTAGTGGTTACGAATCGGGCTGTGAACCCCAGGGTCAGCAGTTCGAAACTACCAGTTGTTCCGTGGGAGAAAGATGAGGCGTTCTGCTCCCGTAAGGATTTACAGTCTCGGAAATCCTGTATAGAGTCACTATGAGTTGGAACCAACTCCACAGCACATAACAACAACCACAAATATTTATTATTATTATTTTATGAGTTTACAAAATTTTAAAAGAGTCTTTGCAAGATTGTTTTGTTCACAGTGATATGTTTACAATGCTGTTTCCTCTTAATGGAATTTAACAACCTTATCTTCAGGTGATCTCCCCACCCCCACCCACAGAGAGAAAGTTTCCATTTGTGCCTTTGATCTAGAAATCATTATTTTTCAAAGAATCAAAAAGGACATGTTTATACATCAAAGAATATTCAGATGATAAATTTTAAACCTCAGTAGGCTCTTCAGTCTTCAACCATATGTTGTGTTTTTCACAGCATGTCTTGATGTACTTTAATGATGTGTGAGTTCTTTCAGTAAATGTAATTTTTAAGACATTCTATTAAGCAAGTAGTAATGGGCTTAAATAAATTGTCTTTCATGTTACAACTCTTTGGGGATTCCTTAACACACAGTTGAGAATATTACCTAGGAATTCCTAACTCCTTCCTGGACCATCTGTCAGAATTTGCCATGCTCAGATATCTGGCATCCCAGCGGGAAAAAAGTGCTGGCAAAGAGGCCTGGTTGATGCCAGGGAATCACTACAGAAATTATGGTAGAAAAATTTTGAATCAAGATCCAAACTTTAAAGAGCAACAGAGACATTCAGAACAGTACTAGTCAGTTATTTTAGGGAGCCAATTTTAACTTGGCAGAGGTTTCTGGTGACTTCTTTCCTTTTACTTATACTTTATTCTTAGTTATACACTATTGATGAAGGAACTGTTCTAGGGGCAAAAAGACCCTTAATTCAGATACATTTTATAAATACCTCCTTTATTAAATCATCTTAAACAGGACAAAGACAAATCATCCAGATAGGAGAGACTATCAGCATGAGGTCATAATGGTATCCAAAGGGGTCATGATCATGTTCCTAATTATGTTGTTTGCTCTGCTCAAAACAAGCCTATGCACAAAAGAAAGAAACACTGCCCTGTCCCTGTCCGGTACGATCCTCATAACGGTTGCTTGAGTCCACTACTTTTTCCACCGTGTCAATCCATCTCGTTGGGAATCTTCCTCTTTTTCACTGACTCTTCACTTTACAAAGCATGATGTCCTTCTCCAGGGACTGGTCCCTGTTGACAACATGTTCGAAGTATGAGAGAAGTCATTCTGATGTCTAAGAAACATTCTGGCTATACTTCTTCCAAGACAGATTTGTTTATTCTGGCAGTCCATTGTGCCTTTAATATTCTTCTCCAACACCATAATTCAAATGCATCAATTATTCTATGGTCTTCCTTATTCATTGTCCAATTTTCACATGCATATGAAGTAATTGAAAATAGTCCTCAAACTGAGTCAACTCAAATTGCACACTTTAAAGAGGTCTTTTGCAGCAGATTTGCCTAATGCATTACATTGTTTGAGTTCTTGAATGCTGCTTTTATAAGTGTAGATAGTGGATCCAAGAAAAATACAGTCTTTGATAACTTCAATATTTCTCCTTTTATCAAGATGTTGTTTATTGATCCAACTGTGAGGATCATAATTTTCTTTACATTGAGGTGAATCCATCCTGAAGTTTGTGGTCTTTTATCTTCATCAGTAAGTATTTTATGTCCTCTTCACCTGCAGCAAGCAAGGTTGTAACACTTTGAGTCTGCACCTCCCTATGCTGGGTAGGGGAGTTTTAGTAATCCACTTTGAAACAGACTCTACCAGAGAGCACAGTTTTTTTCCTTCGCTGGTTAATGGTTGTAATGAATGCAGTGGTAGACTGAATTTATGTCAAGAAACAAAATGAAGTTAGAACTCCCACTATAAATCATGTTGTTGTTTAGTGCTGTGGAGTCAATTCCGACTCATAGTAACTCTACTCTGTCTAGGGTTTCCAAGCAGTGGCTGGTGAATTTGAACAGCCTGCCTTGCGGTTCAAACCAACCTTGTGGTTCATTGCTTATCCTACAGCACCACACTAGGACTCTAAACAATAGTCTTCCTCAAACCAAGTGCTTGGAATTTAAGCTCTAGTACAGGAGCTCTGGTAGTGTAGTGGTTATGAATCGGGCTGTGAACCTCAAGGTCAGTGGTTCAAAACTACCAGCTGTTCTGCGGGAGAAAGATGAGGC
>NW_006408721.1:333940-334470 GCF_000296735.1 Chrysochloris asiatica | reverse complement strand
CTATACAGGGTCACTATGGGTTGGAACCGACTCAAAAGCACTTAACAACAACAACATATATTTTTACACTGCAGTGTGCACTCTGGGGGAGACCCTACTTTTCCAGGTACTTTCCATTATTCGAGTCGCAAAATAATCACAAAATGTAAATGTCAGACTACAATAATCAGATAAAACAGTAAGAGTAGCATTTGGGACTGCCACTTTTAATGATCCTCCAGGCAGATTGTTCAGATAGGCACACACAGATATCTGTCCTTGAGCAATACAGGAAGTTATAAAAATTCCACAGAGGTTGGGGTGAGGAACAAGGCAAACACCATGTTAGTTAGGCTAACAACAAACATGGTTTAAGTTAGGATGTTAATACTTGAGTAGGTTACAAGTCCAAGCCATGGTATCCACTTCAAATTTTCTTCCAGACATGTTTTCTCCCTTTATGCATATATAGTTAATCTTGTGACTTTTTAAAAATCTCAGAGCAATGACTAAGCCTTTCCCACCTTCTTACAAACTGTTTGTAAACAATT
>NW_006408721.1:331324-332546 GCF_000296735.1 Chrysochloris asiatica | reverse complement strand
CAAGGTCGATGGTTCAAACTCACCAGTTGCTCCTGGGAAACCCTATACAGGGTCACTATGAGTCCGAACTGATTCCACAGCAATGAACAACTAACAACAAATCATGATATTATTTATTGATCCAGTTAGAATGGTTAAAATGTTATTAGCTGTTGTTGATGTTGTTTTGTGCTGTCGAGTCAGTTCCAACTCATAGTTACCCTGTCTATGGTGGATTTGAACAGCCAACCTAGTGGTTCAAACTGATTTTGTGGTTCAGTGCTTATCCTACATTGCCACAACAGGACTCCTTTATTAGGTGTTAGAATGTTTAAAATCCAAAACATTGACATGAAATGCTGATAAGAATGTGGAACAATGGGAATGCTGGTGCAAAACATTATAGACACTTTGGAAGACACTTTGATAGGTTTTTACTAGGCTAAACATAGGCTTACCATCGATCCAGCAATTGAGCCTCTAGGTATTTACCCAAATGAATTGAAAGCATAGAACCTGCCCACAAGTGTTTACAGTAATTTTAGTTACAGCTGTGAAAAAATGGAAGCAAGGAAGACATCCTGCAACATGTAAATGGATAAACTATGAGCCATTAGATATTGTTAGGTGCCATCAAGTGGGTTCAACTCATAGTGACATGATGTATGACAGATGAAACACGGCCCGGTCCTGGGCCATCCTCACAGTCATTATGCTGCTGCCACATATTCGTCTGTGATCTTCCCTAGTCACTGTCCAACTCTCACATGCATATGAGGCTATTGAAAATAGCACAGCTTAGTCAGGGACATCTTAGTCCTCAAATCGGCATCTTTGCTCTTGAACACTTTCAAGTGTTCCCACACAGCATATTGCCCTAATGGAATACGTCCTTTGATTTCTTGACTGCTGTTTCCATATTTATTGATTGTGGAGCCAATAAAATGAAGTCTTTGACAACGTTCATCTTTTCTCCATTTATCATGATATTATTTACTGGTCCAGTGTTTTATCCTACAGCACGAGGCACAATCAATACAGAAGGCTGTGGCCTTTGATCTTCATCATTAAGCATTTTAAGTTCTCTTTTTTTTTTCAGCAAGTAAGGTTGTATCAGCTGCATGTCGCTGGTTGTTAATGAGTCTTCCTCTAATCTTGATACCATGTTCTTGTTCATATAATCCATCTTCTCAGATTATTTGCTTAGTATATAGATTGAATAAGTATGGTGAAAGAACACAAC
>NW_006408721.1:322985-324986 GCF_000296735.1 Chrysochloris asiatica | reverse complement strand
TTCTGGTGACCAGAAGTGTGACCGCCTCCTACCCTCACACACCCCTATGGAAGCTCCCACTCTCCTGACACAGTTGTGAACCCCACAGCTGTAAGCCCCATCAAAGAGGGTTGTCAGATGAACAATGAAGATAGGAGAAGACTTAGGGAGGGATGCATAGCCTAAATGGGATAGAGGTAAATACTGATTTATACACAACCTTGGAACAACAGTGTTCTGTGATGTAGGGATCAAGACATAGTCTGAATGGATAAAGGGGATCTGGTGTGATGCTCTTAGGACTTTATGATCCAATTGTGAGTAATTGTTAGCAGGATCAATTGTGATCATCCCAACTGTAATTGTGGAAGATATGTAACTAAAAGGGGGAGTAGTTATTCTTTCATTTCAGGAACAGACGATACCAGGACCATCAAGAAGGAAGAACATGACCTAGAAAAGTGGCAACAACAGAGATGGTGGCAGGGGTGATAGAGAGATACACCAGCTGTGGGCTCTAGGTCCATAAACGAAGTAAGGCTGTGCACCTGTGGGCAGGAGGTTGGCTTGCAGAATATGCCCTTACGACATTTAAATGAAAATAATTTTTTGTTTTGTGTGTGTACAGAAAAAAAAAAAAAAAATCAGACTTAAAAAAATGTGGGTTGGGTGTTATCTGCTTGAATTTAGGTGAACCCTGCTTCAAGTCTGAAGAGCCTGTTTTAGCCAGCCCTGGACTAGCCCTCACTAGGAGAAGCCGCTGAACAGATGTGGAGGGGTGGGTGGGACAGGGGAAAGGAGACAGGCAGGTGATCTGTACCAGTCAGCAGGTGTGGGTGGATCAGCCATCTTGAAGTTTCATAAGTATCATAGTAGCACAGGGACATGTTGCTAACTGACACAGAGAAAGCAGTGTTTTTGTTTTTTTGTACCCCACATTACTCTGGTGACCAGAGGTGTGGCGATCCCCTACCAGCATATGCCTCCAGTGAAGCTCCTGCTCTCCAGGTATTTGAAGCCGCAAGCTGTGCAGTTGTGAGTGCCATCAAAGTGAGCTGGGTACTAGCTGTGCCAACGCCAGTGCGTGGATTCAGGTGAAGCCTATTACAGACCTGCAGAGCTGATTCTTACTAGCTCAGGACTAGCGGAAACTCTACCCCACTCCCCTGGATGCCCTCTGTAATGGAAAGACCATGATACCCTAGTTGTATTGGGGTCTCATCCCATGCCCAACTACCATGTGAACTCCTTGACTGGTAGGAGACCCCAGAGTTTTCTTTTCTCTGGGTCTGGCACCTGCCCTGGTTTTTTCCCTTCTTTATCTTTGTTTGGTTATTCTCTCTCCCCTTTTTCCTATCTTTACCTTCTGTCTCCTTTTTATCCTTTCTAGCTCTGCTTTCATTTTTTTCTTCTTTTCTTCTGTTTCTCTCCCTTCCCCCACCTCCCACTTTGCCTTAAATTTTTTTTTTCTTTTGCTCTTTATTTTTCTTTACTACTTTCTGGTCTCTTCCTCTTTTTCTCATCATTCTCCCTAATTGTGTTTAGTTCCTTTTCTGTCTTACTTTTCTCTCCCATGATTTATTTATTTATTTATGGTCTCTTCCTCTTTTCTCCTTTTGGTTATTGTGTTCTTTTTCTAGCTACTTTTTCTTTTTCTTTCTCATTCACTGTTTTCTTTTTTCAGTGGTGTTTGCTTGTTTATTTTTTCTCTTGTGTGTGTTTTTCTCTTCTTGCCTCACCCTGTGGGGGACAGCAACTATACCCACATATCCAAACTATAACTGTACCCTCTATCATTCCTCCCACTGGGCAAGAACCAATACCAGCTGATCAATGCACCTGATCAATGACAACAACCAACATCAGCCATAATGCATCCTAAACTGAACTTTATGAACGGGGAACAGCGAATGGTACACACACTGCCATTCTCTAATCACACCCTCTGGGAAGCAGTTGGTGAATGACTAGTAACACACTAACATATAGTCATCAGTAAAATTCAAATACAGCCACACTACA
>NW_006408721.1:318615-321780 GCF_000296735.1 Chrysochloris asiatica | reverse complement strand
TATTCTCTGTTCTTGCCACACAACATTTCTATAAAGCTAAAACTGTTCTGAAAAGTAGAATCTATGAAAAATATTTTGATGATGATTATGGGTTCCCTGGTGAAAAGTCCAGGGACTGGTCCCTTCTGACACTATGTCTGAAGTATGAGAGGCGCAATCTTGCCAACCTTGCTTCCAAGGAGCATTCTGGTGTATTTCTTTCAACACCAGATTTGTTTGTTCTTCTAGCAGTCTATATTACTTTAAATATTCTTCTCCAACACCATAACTCAAATGCACCAGTTCTTCTACAGTCTTCCTTATTCATTGTCCAACTTTTACATACATTCATATGTTGTTGTTGTTAAGTGTCATCCAGTCAGTTATGACTCATAGCAAACCTGTATAGGGTTCCCAAGGAGCAGCTGGTGAGTTTGAACAGCTGACCTGTGGTTCAAACCAACCTTTTGGTCCAGTGCTTTATCCCACAGCACCACACCAGGACTCAATTTACATATGAGGTTATTGAAAATACCATGTCTTGGGTAAAGTACACTTTAGCCCACAAGTTGACATCTTTGCTCTTGAATACTTTAAACAGCTGTTGTGCAGCAAATTTGCCTAATAGTTTGATTTCTTGACTGCTACTTGCATGAGTGTTGATGGTGGATCCAAGCAAAATGAAGGCTATGGTCTTTGATTTCCATCAGAAAGCTTTTTAAGTTTTCTTTGCTGAAAGCAAATAAAATTGCTTAATCTGCATGTTGCAAGTTGTTAATGAGTCTTCCTTCAATCCTGATGCCACATTTTTCTTCATATAATCCAGCTTCTTTTATTATTTGCTCAGTATACAGATTGAATAGTATGGTGAAAGAATACAACACCTTTCCTGATTTTAAACTACTCAGGGTCCCCTTGTTTTGTTCAAATGACTGCCTGTTGGTCAACGTACAGATTCCTCATGCGCAAAATTAAAAGTTCCAAATTACTTATTCTCTGCAATATGGTCCAAAATTTATCATAATCCACATAGTCAAAAGCCTTTGCAGAGTAATAAAGTACAGGTTTATTTCTGATATTCTCTGCTTTCATCCAAGATCCATCTGACATCAGCAATGATATCTCTTATTCCATTTCCTTGTCTGAATCCAACTTGAACTTCTGACAATTCCTTGTCACCATACTGTTGCAGCCATTTTAGAATTACCTTTAGCAAAATTTTACTTCCATGATTAATGTGTGGATTCCATTGGGTCACCTCTCTTTGGAATGGGTACAAAGATGGATCTCTTTCAATCAGTTGGCCAGGTAGCTCCTTCCAAATTTCTTGGCATAGATGAGTGAGTACCTTCAACGATGCCTCAGTTTGTTAAAAGATTCCAATTTGTATCTGAAAACTCCCAGAGCCTTGTTCTTTGCCAATGTTTTTAGTGCAACTTGAATTTCTTCCTTCAGTACCATTGATCCTTGATCATTTGCTACCACTTGAGATGGTTGAACATTGACCATTTCTTTTTGGTACAGTGACTCGTGTATTCCTTCCATCTTCTTTTGATGTTTTCTGCATCATTTCAATATTTTGCCATGTTGTTGTTGTTGTTATGTTCCATTGAGTTGGTTCTGACCCATAGTGACCCTGTAGAGGGTTTCCAAGGAGTTACTGGAGAGCTTGAACCAACAACCTTGCAGTTCAGACCAACTTTGCAGCCTAGCACATTAACCCACAGCACCACACCAGGACTCCATAGGATCCTTCAATATTGTAAGGTGAAGCTTGAATTTTTCTTCAGTTCCCTCAGCTTGAGAAATGCTGAGCAAGTTCTTCCCTTTTGGTTTTCTAACTCCAGATCTTTGCATATTTTATTATAATATTTGACTTTATCTATAATCTCAAGCTGTCCATTGAAATTTTCTGGACAGCTCTTTTTCTTCCTAAAATGTTTTCTATTTGCTTTAGCATCTCTACACTGAAGAGCAAGTTTTAGAGTCTCTTCTGACATCCATTTTGGTCTTTTCTTCTTTCTTGCCTTCTTAAATGAACTTTTGCTTTCTTCCCGTGTGATGCTCTTGATGTCATCCCACAACTTTTCTGCCCCTGGCCTTGTTTTGGCTGATGATAAGGAGCTTTACCACTGTCTCTTCCCACAGATGTAGTCAATTTTATTTCTGTGTATTCCATCTGGTAAGGTCCATGTGTATAATCATCTTTTATGTTTTTTAAAAAAGGTATTTGCAATGAAGACATTGGTCTTACAAAATTCTGATGTGATCTCAAGCATTATTTCTGTCACCAAGGTCATATTTTCCAACAACTGAACCTTCCTCTTTGTTTCCAATCTTTGTATTCCAATCACCAGTAATTATCAACACATCTTGATTACATGGTCGATCAATTTCAGATTGAAGAAGTTGGTAGAATTCTTCAATTTCATTATCACTGATTTAGTGGTTGGTGCATGAATTTGAATAATAGTGTTATTAATTGGTCTTCCTTGTTCTCTTGTTGTTGTTGTAATGTGTCGTTCGGACTCATAGCGACCCTGTATAGGGTTTTTGAGGTGCAGCTGGTGAGTTTGAACTACCAACTTTGCGATTCAAAGCAGTCCAGTGCTTATCCTACAGTGCCACACCAAGATTCCGTATCTTCTTTGTAGGTGTAGGGATATTAGCCTATCACAGACAACGTTGTACTTCAAGATAGATCTTGAAATGTTGTTTTCTATGATGAATGAGATGCCATTTCTCCTCAATTTGTCATTTCCGGCTTATACAAGACAATTATTATTTTCTAGATGAGTGAATTAAGGAGCTCTGGTAGCGTAGTGGTTACGAATCGGGCTGCGAACCTTAAGGCCAGCAGTTCGAAACTACCAGTTGTTCCGCGGGAGAAAGAAGAGGCGTTCTGCTCCCGTAAAGATTTACAGCCTCGGAAACCCTGTACAGGGTCGCTATGGGTCGGAAACGACTCGACGGCACTTAACAACAACAACAACAACAGATGAGTGAATTAATGGATGAGTGCATGAACTGCATCACTATTATATAGTCCTTTTTTTTTTCTCTAGGTTTTTATTGTGAGGTTTATATGGAAGAATATCAGTTTTACATTCATCCTATCGTATTTTGTTTCATTGCAATGATTACAATCCCCTCATGCATCATCAAATAACCAAAGGGTACACCCCA
>NW_006408721.1:248010-318419 GCF_000296735.1 Chrysochloris asiatica | reverse complement strand
CTCCCCTCCTTTTGTCAAAAAAAAAAAAAAAATCTACCTCTATATTTCCTACCCTCACAGTCTGTCCTGATGGCAGTTATTCACTATTGTACCACAAAATTCTTATCCCCATTTCCTTTCAGCAGCCCGGTCCAACAGATTAGAAATCATTCAGTGGTGATTCTACCTTCCCCCGCCCCATCTGCAACAGGCTCCCTCTTGAAAGTGTGTAAACCAGTCACTTCTTGCCTTTAGAGGCCCCCCATTTTGGTTAGCCAATGTCTAAGTTGTCCATCCCTGTCAACCCTGTGTACCGAGGAGGTGGGAGTGATCCTTGCTGTAAAGACTTGTTCGCTTTTTTGAGCTATTACATCCATAAGTAAAGTTCATCAAATTGTAGCAGGTTACTCTTCCCTCCCCCATCCCTTCTTTCTTCTTGTCGTCGAGTTCTGATGGTCCAGCCATCGAAAACAAGTCAAGTGGGTACTATCTGCAAATATGGGTGTTCTTGTGTATTTCCCCTCACTTCTTATCAGCTGGACGCTTCACTCTCTGCTCTAATCCTCTGTGGCCGTGTCATGGCCTCTGGGCCCAGGAGTCCCGGGTCTTGCTGTACTGCTGGCCATCCAGGTCTCCACCTGGGTTCATAGGGGTCTATTGAATGTGGTCGGACTTAGTTCACAATCTCATTGTTGTTTTTTCCCCCTCTTCCCTTATTGGTGATCAATGTGGTCACCAGCCAGATCACATGCCTGCTCATGTATTCCCCTTGAGTCTCAGTCTTAGAAGAAAGTTTGCTCTAAGGGTCCCAACCACTTGCCTTGAAGACTCCCAGGTGAACAGCTTACTTGTTCTTGTAGTAATCAATCAGATTGTCATTATTGTTTTGGATTTTTTCCTGCTGGTCTTTCTTTCACAAAGTATCTTCTGTTCTTCTGGCCGCTCCAGGCTGGTCTACTCATCCTTTCCAGTGGAAATTTCCTACCTCAGACAATTCTGGATGGGGTTCTGGATTCCACCTACGGTCTTGTGCAATGTAAATGCTCCACAGGAAGCATCTTTTACAGGGCAACTTCTAGCCCCCTTTTAGGTGGTCCAATCAGTTGTAGGCTGAAGACGGACTTACAAGCTTTCTGTAGTGATGTTTTCTGGATATTCCTTTCTCGCTCCCTCTAGTTTCTATTTTACAATGGTAGGCAAGGGATATATGGCCCTTCTTGCCATGGTCTTGTAACTCCAACAAAATGATTGAGTGAGACAATGAAAATAAGGTGCCTGTGACCCACTAAGGATTTTTTTTTTTTTTTATCATCCAGCTAGGCTTAAAAATACCCAACCCCAGAAGTTCAAGGGCAACCTTATTATCACCAAGAAGAATCAGGAGCAGAGCATGTCCTTTGGAGTCACTATGCTGAGACCTCCTATTCCCTAGAGACAGAGAAAGCTGTAACACTGTTGACAGTGTGAGATGGTGAGAAACAGTGTCAACATGACAGAGCCCAACAGCAGAGAAATGATGGCAGCAGAACCAGGAGGTTGGCATAAGATGGTATGGTGGGCTTCATGACCCATGGAGCAAGCCAGCTACAGTGGGTTTGCTAACCCAAGAGTGAGAGACGTGTGTATCTTCAGGTAGGAGATTGATGGCAGAGTGGGGAGTCTCCAGGTATTCATCGATGAAAATAAAAAAAGAGCAATAACACTTGCGGGCGCAGGGTCCAAGAAAGGCCTAGTACAGAGGCCTGCCTACAGGTGTAGCCAAAGAAGAAGCTGTCCTGTTTGAAGAAACAGTCTTGAGTTGTTCCTATTAATTTCAACTTGATCTTGACCCTAGATTATAACCTTAATTCCTTAAAAACAAAAGGGAAAAAAACCCAACAAACATTGCCATTGAGTTAATTCCAACTCATAGTGATCCTAATGCCTTTATACGCCTCACAACCATGAGTATGCTCTGTGAGTCCTATGTGGCCATTGTCGTGAATTATTAACCCATCAGAGAAGTAGAAAGTGCTCTAGGAGGGCCGGTATAGAAAGTGGCAAAAGGTTGGGGAGTAGAGGTATGGGAATCAGCTATGAACTGACAAGGTATGTTTCACCTCTAGCTCACGGGAATCAGCCTTGGGCTGATGAGGATGATTCTCCTACTCCATTGTGAGGTTAGAGGACCTCTGATGCTGCCATTCTAGAATATGTCATTGGGGATGCTGGTGAATAAAAAACTGTTTTATTTATAATTATGGAAAGGGTGAATGCTTGGCTCAATGTTATCCACTGAGTATAAATTTAAGTATGAACAGCAGTTCAACTGCGTTGAGAGCAATTACCAATAGCAGTCAGTTCCTAGAGAAATAAGCATGGTTATTACCAAAGCATAATCGGAAACACTTCACGTTAAGTGGCTTCCCCCGTGGATGACCTCCTGACAAGAGATACATATGCGTTCCATATAATGGCAACTGTGATTTACCTTTAATCTCTGAGGCCTGTTCTTCCCAGCTCAAGTGTGACCATTTGTTTAAAAGATGAAACTTGTCCAAATTTCAAATGAATATGACACCTGAACAACTCATCATGGATGAACATTTTATTGGAATATAGGCACTTGACAGAGTTAATATGTGGTTACAAAATATTTTCAGTTTATTTTCTTTATACCGTGACCAGGAAAAAGAATCAATGTATAGATAGTGTAGATCTTTTCCCTTGAAGTTGTAGACCCCAAGCCCTTTTGTGTACAGGAAAGTAAGAAGACACATGTTGCCAACTTTTTAATCTAGTGAAACTATTTTATTGTCTAATTCAAGGATGCCCCTCCCTTCCCCATGTTAAAATTGCTACGTAGCGTATATCATTTAGTACTTCTTAGAATGAATTAAAATTCCTTTTCTCTGGAAGAATTGTATAGTCCTCTGATACAACTGCTTCCCATCCAGAGGATTATAAAACCACAGTTGAGAATCTTCATCATAAAATGTCGAAGGCCAGGCCTAAAGATCTGCAATTGGTCACCATCAGCCTCTTTCTAAAACATTTGGTCAAAATGAATTTCATACTTACTGGTTCTGAAATACTTTTAATTATGATGATATGATGATGATTTGGATGAAAGTTTACCAAAAAAATTGGTTTTCCATTCAACAATTCAGTATATTTGGTTTTGTGAAATTGATTGCAATCCCCATAATGTAACAGCAGTTTTTCCACTTCCTCCCAGACAAAACACTTTCTTGTAAAAGAGTTTTCTGTGCATTATGCAAGGCACTACTGTCTCCGCTTAAGCTACAAAGTAGAAAATGACAATTTTCTTCAAGGGAAATACTCTTTCTTTGTGTAAGGTCAATAGTTCAGTCATAGGATTTTTGCTTACAGCCACATCTTGGCAGTTTATGCATCTCTAATGAATTTGCCCATAGGAAAGAGAAAGCCTTCGTGATAAACCTGCTCCATCCTGGAAATCTCTGAAGCTACAAATATGAAACCACATAAAAAGGAAAGCAACTTCTGGTCATATGAAATTTGTCCATTCAAGATGGAAAAACAATATTTTGAATGTATTTTAGCTTCCTGATCCATCTTTAAATTGAACAATCATTTGGCTTATTCTAGAAAGCTTGTCTTCTGTAAAATATATACATAAAGATTTGACAATTATATTCTTATAACTTCCTCCCACTTCTGGCCTACAAGACTAATAAAAGAAGGGCAGCGCAGTGATGCACAATTTAGGGATGAAAATCAGCTTTCCTAGGGGTGTGAGAAGCTCTGAGGAGAGCAAAAAGAGGACTCTGGAAGCTTCAGAGCAGGGGTAGCCTGGGTGAGAATGTCCCATTGTTGATCCTCCTGAATAGGAGGCAGGTTTTGGTGGGCTGGGTCTTGCTCCTTTAGCTCCTTGCTCTACTGGGCAGTGCATTTGGTCACATGCCATCTTTCCCTTGGACTTGTTTCAGGGAAGACACACCAAGGGCAGAAAGCCCAATTAAAAGTGTGCCTGACAGTAAGGCTCAGTACAGCCGCGTTCAGTTCTGATTTCCTGAGCAGTCTAACATTTGCCAGTTCTCTACTAGGCACTGGGGATATTAAAATAAGCTGAGGAATCAGGAAGCCATTATTCAAGGTTGTGTGCACCTAGCAGGAAGTACATAGGATTACTAAAACCTAGTTACTGTCTTGAAGAGAGGAGTTCCTGACAGGTACAGGAAGTAAACAAAAGGTCTATTCTGCTAAGTGCCAGTTTCTCAGGAAGCACTGGGGACCTCAGGAGCCTTTATCTTCTTTATTCCTGGTGAGTGCCTTCTAAACACTCTATCAACAGTTGGAACAACTCAATATGAGAGTATACTGATATGATTATGTTTCATCCCTTATGACCAGAAATCCAAAAAAGTCTTTATGCGCAGAGAGGGGTGGTGGTGGTGTGCTGTTGAGTCCGTTCTTACTCATAGCAATCCTGTATAGGGTTTCCAAGACTGTGAATTTTTATGGGAGCAGAAAGCCTCATCTTTCTCCCAAAGAGCAACTGGTAGATTCAAACTGCTAACCTTGTGGTTAGAAATCAACTTGTAACCCATTACGCTACCAGGGCTCCTTATGAGCAGGGTTTGTTGTTAAGTGCCTTCTAGTCAGTTCTCATAGCGGCCATGTGTAAGATTTCCAAGGAGCAACTGGTGGGTTTGAACCGACGACTCTGAGGTTCAAATCAACCTTGTGCAGTGCCACAACAGCACTCCTATGGGCAGGTTAGAGGTTAATTTAATTCCTAGCAAAAAAGTTTTAACTGTGGGACACATTCTCAAAACAAGTGATAGGGCAATATGGGATCTAATATTAAACTTGTGCAGGCAAACTTCAAAATGGAAACACTTGTAACTGCAGCTCTTAAGAAATCCTCTAGTTTTGTTTTGTTTTTCCCGAGAGACAAGAGAGTAACTCTTTTCAACCTTTTGTATATAAGACTGTTACACCTTTAACAGTAATGGTCATAGGTCATGATCCATTTAGAATCTGTATTTGTGTCTACTTCCAGCCAAGGAGGAAGGGACAGTCTTTTCACTACAGAAGCCCCAGTGCCTCGTACAAAGCAGGGACTGAATTAACTCACTGAATGACCGAACAAATGCTTTTGGTAACATCTTTGGAATTTGGTGGCATATATTTCAACTTGTGTTTTTGTTGTTATTTCTGCTATCTTCTGGCAGCAGCCAGGACTGTTTCAATGAAAAGACAGAAAGCTGTGCCATGGTTTAAAAACGGTCCTTTTCTTTTCTTCTATATTAAATTACCTTGGGTCTTTTAATTTATACTAGACAATACGCTTTATCTTTTTATTTTTATTATTATACCTAACATAGTACGTGGCATACAGTAACTGTTTAAATAATGCTTGTTTAATTAGTAGAGTTCAAGCTCCATCATTTAGTTAAGCTTTTTTGCTGCGCAGTCTAAGGCTGATATGGAATGCTTTCAGGCTGAGACATGCCAATGGCATGTTCTTGCCACATTTGAGTGTCCCCAGAAGGAGATTCATAATAAGGATCATAAGATTAATTAACACAACTAGTCATTAAGTTGATAGCAGAATTAATAACAGGCCCAGACAGTTCCACAGACTAAACCTCTTTCATTTCAGCTTCTCCTGAAGTTATTGGCCTCATTGGTGGTGCAAAGTTATATACAACAGTGGTGAGTGGTGTTCATACCTACCCTGTCTTATAGCCTGACTCTGAACGAATGCTGAGTTCTTCAGAGAGAGTGAAATCAGCAGAGTAGACAGTGAAGCTTGATTTACAGCATACATTTGATTTAGAAGCCTTAAAGTGCATTAGGAGACTCACCCCCAAAATGTACAGAATGTACTAAAAACCGTGGTCCTACTTTTTCTCAGTCTTAACTACAATACCATGCCCTCCCTCTGACAGACACCCTCAATTGCCTCTAATTGCAAACACTCCATTGTTTGTGTAATTCCTATTAAGCACAAAAGCAGTAATTTATGGTAGAACGGTTCAATCCCACAAACAGATTTCTCACACCCTGTGTGCTTTTCCTTCGGTTTCATTAGACAAGTGAAGGAAATATTTAATAAAATGTTTCTTTGCAGCAACTCACATGCAATCCCTAGTGCACCCTACATACCCCTTTGACTGACCTTGTTCAAAGAAAGGCTTTTGCCAAATGATCCCTTTCATTCTTCTGAGGGCTGTGCTGGGAAACTCTCCTGACCACCTTCTCTCTCCTGAACGTCATTTCCTTGTGCGCCTAGACTATCACTGTCTGGAGCGTCTTCAACCATCCATGGGCATGCATGGACACCAGTGGTCTTAATCACCTCGCTATCCACTATGGCCACGGGCTGGCCCATGCTGCTTTTGCCTTCCCTACCTTCTTGTTCCTCAGAAACCTGGCTCTCACTAGGGCAGACAGGGTCAGAACTTAAAAGGTGATCTTCTTGTGCATCGGCCTCACTCGTCAGGGCACACAGGGCCCCTCCTCCTTCCTCAGATAATATGGAGGCTCTCTCTGTAAGCTCCCTTTCAGTGGGACCCTCAGCCTCCACTTTCTCATCTCTGGGGTCCAGGCAGCTGGCCCCCTCAGTGGACTCGCCATAGGTAGGTTGAGGGGCAGGGCTGCTGGCTTCTGGAAAGCTCTCCAATTCCACCCCACTGGCCTCTGCAGAGGGAGGATGGGCCTCCCTCTCATTGGTTTCATCCTCTTCACAATGATCCCAAGGGGAGGCAGCTGCCTCATGGACCTCTTTGTCAATTTGTGCTTTTTCCTCTTCTTGTGGCAAAACAGTCTCCTCATTTGTATTTTTTTCAATAGCTATGGCAGACGCCACTGGTACCTCAACAGTCACAGTCAACAATTTTCTAAGTTCCTTCAAAGACCCGGAGGCAGAGATGGATTCTGGCTCTTCACGGCTGGGGTCTTCTTCCTCAGGAATCTCTCCAAACTCCATCTCTGTTGAGTTTGTACCCACAGTTCCTGCCTTGTCCTCTGCAGCCACAAGATTCACAGGACCACTAATGCTTGAAACAATCACCTGCTCATCTCCACTGGTGGGAGGGCTGGACACGGGGAGAGATATACTTTCTCCTTCAGCCGATGGACTTGGGGCTCGGGGCTGCTGAGTTTCCTCTGACTCCTGGAACACTTCGTTCCCCAAGGGCTCACTATCCGGAACTCCTGGCAGAACCGTTGAGGCTCCCCTGGCAGGGCTGGCCTGGTTTGACCCTGAAGGGGTTTTTAGATCAATTAAGCTGGACACACTTTCACTGGGTAAGGCTATGTTGTCTTCAAATAAGTTGTGTTTCTTCAGAACAGCGGCTTCCTTTATCACTAAGACAAACCAGAAAACAAAATATGACATTAATGTTCTTCTATGGCCAACCTAAGGAGCTCTGGTAGCGTAGTGATTACGAATCAGGCTGCAAACTGTAAGGTGAGCAGTTCAAAACTACTAGCTGCTCCGTGGGAGAAAGATGAGGCTTTCTGCTCCCAGAAAGATTTACAACCTTGGAAACCCTGTACAGGGTCGCTATGGGTCGGAACCGACTCGATGGCACTTAACAACAACAGCAACAACAACATGGCCAAGCTAGATTATCAGATTTTATCCAGAGGGAAAATCCAACTCAGCCTCTTTGGCTAGTTCTCAATCTCAAATCTAAGCCTCCTCCCACCCCCTTTTCTGGAGCCCACCCTGACCACTTAAACCTGCAAACTTTTTCCAAACGCTAAATCTCTGTGGCATTCATTCATTTAGTCACTCATTTATTCAACCAGCAAATATTTACTGGGCATTACTAAGGGCAAAGGAGCTCTGGTAGCATAGTGGTTACGAATCGGGCTGCTAACCTGAAGGTCAGCAGTTTGATACTACCAGCGGTTACACGGGGGAAAGATGAGGTGTTCTGCTCCTGTAAAGATTTACAGCCTTGGAAACCCTGTGCAGGGTTGCTATGAGTTGGAACCAACTCCACGGTACTTAACAGCAACTAAGGGCAAGCAGTTCTGGTGTGGCACTGTGGGATGAAGCACTGGACCACAAGGTCAGCAATTTAAACTTATCAGCTGCTCCTTGGAAACACTATACAGGATTGCTATGAGTCAGAACTGACTCAACACCACTGAGCAACTGCAACAAGAGTCCCTGAGTAGTGTAAACAGTTAATGGGTTTGGCTACTAAGCAAAAGGTTTAACGTTGGAGGTTGGAAGTTTGGTGCTTTGGAAGAAAGTCCTGCCAATCTATTTCAGAAAAACCAGACATTGAACACTGTATGGAGTACAGTTCTATTCTAATACATATATGGTTGCCATGAATGGGAGTTAACTCAATGGCAACAGGTTTACTATAGACAGTCCTAGTGGTGCAATGGTTAAGTGCTTGGCTGCTAACCAAAAGGTGGATGGTTCAAAACTACCAGCAGCCCCAGAAGCCCTATGGGAGAAAAGACCTGGCTATCTGTTCCCATAAAGATATCAGCCTAGGCAACACTATCTGCCTGATAGGGTCATTATGAGTCAGGATTGACTCAAAAGCACACAACAACAGCTATAGGCAGTGAAACTCCAGAGATGAACAAAATATAGCCTTTGCTTTCAAGGACCTCACAGTCTAGGACAATATCATTATCAGAGCCCGAGATGGACATGTCCAACAGGGTGTTGTTCATATCCCTGTAGACACCATTGATTTGTGTAGACAGTCTCATAGTTTCCTGGTGCTTAGCAGTAGAATGTCCTGTTCTAAAAAAACTCAGTATACAGCAAAACCTCATTGATTGGATACTGTGTTTTACAAATGAAGGTTTGTGGCAACTCTGTGTCTATCAGCACCATTTTTTCAACAGCATGTGCTCATTTCATGACTGTGTCACATTTTGGAATTTCTCACAATGTTTTAAAATTTTTCATAATGCTATTGCCCACTTAATAGAGTACAGGACAATATAACATAACTTTTATAAGCACCAGGGAACCAAAAAGTTGTGTAACGTGTTTTATTGA
This sequence comes from Chrysochloris asiatica, assembly GCF_000296735.1. Classification (NCBI taxonomy): domain Eukaryota; kingdom Metazoa; phylum Chordata; class Mammalia; order Afrosoricida; family Chrysochloridae; genus Chrysochloris; species Chrysochloris asiatica. Next base: position 309,430 of record NW_006408721.1, on the reverse strand, counting down.
GATATTTGCTTTATTGCAGTGTTCTGGAACCAAACCTGCAGTAACACTGAGGTATGCCTGTATTATGACAATTTTCCAACAGAGGGCAGTAAACTGTCTGGAAGAAGGGATCCTTTACCTAGTTCACACTAAGGTGCCATCCAGGTTGGTGATGGCCTGCACAGAGCCCTTTCTCTGTGCAAAATACTTTACATCCCTCTCCTGGGATCTCCTGTGACCAGCTACAAGGACCTAGGGCTTGTGCTTGGCCAATTTTCTTTATGGACCACTGTTTGTGAAACTCAACACTTACAGAGAGATCAGATTTGCTTCAGGCCCATAGTGTGATGGCTGGCCCTGTTGAGGATGCTACTATTAAAGTTTTCCTATCCCTAAAGTTTTCCTATCCCAAGGCAAGACCTGATGCTCAGGACAGTGGGTGCTAGAGTCCTTAAAAAGTTCGAGGAGTATTGAGTCATCATCCTGTGTCTTTTCTGTCAGACTGGGTGGAGGTCAGGAATGTGCTGAGCGAGCAGCTGGTCAGTCCTACAACCATAATCACCTCCTCCTGACTCTGGGAGGGGTGATGAGACTGTGGTTTTGTTCTGTTTTGTTCTGTCTGCAGCAGTAGGAGAAAGACAACTCTTTTTCTGAATCTCAGCTCACTCACTTATCTGCTGAATGACCCAGGGCTTACTCTCTCTAAGCCTTAGTTTTCTTACCAGAAAGATGAAGTTTCAAACTCCCATCTCACAGTTATTATTTATCGTAAAAGGAAAAATAATATCTAAAGGATCAGAATTGTTGTGTTAAGTGCCCTTGACTCAGTTCCAACTCCTAACAACACCATATAGGGTTTCTGAGACTGCAAATCTTTGCAGGAGCAGAAAGCCTCATCTTTCTCCCACAGGAGGCTGGTGGGCTCGACTCCCTGATCTTATGGTTCACAGTCTGTTGACTATTCTACAGTCACCGTGCTTCCAAGGGGTCAGCATAATGTATACTAAATTATGAATGCTTAATACCACTATCCTTCCTTCTTTGTTTTTCTCTCCAATCTGTCTACCTAGCACACCAATGCCAACTTCTTCCAGTTTCTTTCTCTTTTTGAAAACTTTTTATTGTGAGTTGACTGAAGGTTTATAGACAAGAAAGATCATCAATCTTACATTCAATAAATCACATATTTTGTTTCATCTCAATGTTTGCAATCCCCTCCACGCAACAGCAGTCACCCTACTTTCTCACTGTGATTCCTATTTGCATTCCACTCACCTTCCCAGCCTTTCTCAACTTTGTCCTTAGAGAAATGCTGCCCCTTTGATCATGAAGTATTGACCATTCCATGGTGAACATACTTTGTATTGTTTTGTCTCCTATATACCTATCTGCTGTTTGGCTGAAAATTGGACCACGAGAGTAACTTCCTTTCCAGGCCTGAAGGGTGGTCAAGGATCATAGTCTTGGGTTCCTCTAGCCTCTTTCTGACCAGGTGTTGTTGTTGTTGTTGTTGTTAAGTGCTGTTGAATCAGTTCTGACCCAGAGTGACCCTACGTAGGGTTTCTGAGAAACAACTGATGAACTTGAACCACTGACATTGTAGTTCAAATTGACTTTGTAGTCCAATGCATTAACCCACAGTGCCACCCGATCTTTTTTTCTTTCTTTCTTTTTTAATAATTTAGAGTTTTATTCTACATTTTCTGCCACTCTATCTGGGACCTTGTAATGTGATCCCTTTAAGATTAGTTGATAGTTGTAGCAGGACACCACCTAGTTCTTCTTGTCTCAGGGTTGTGGAGACTGGTGTTCCCATGTTCCATTAGTCCATCTTATATTCCTGTTGTGGTGCTGTAGGATCAGTACTGGACTACTAACCACAAGGATGGTGATTTAAACCCAATAGCCACTCCTTGGAAACTCTATACAAGGTTTCTGAGTCAGAACTAACTTGACAGCACTTATACACACACACACACAATTAGTCCATTAGACTAATTGACTCTGTTGTTGTGTGCTATCAAGTGGGTTCCAACTCATAGTGACTCTGTATAGAGTTTCTGAGGAGCAGTTGGTGAGTTTGAACCACCGACCTTGCAGTTCAAACCAACCTTGAGGTCAAGTGCTTATCCTACAGCACCACACCAGGAATCTAAACATCTTCACTTCTCATCCCTCTTCTTTCGTCTGCACATGGAGAGACTAATAGTTCTTAGATGGCCAATCATGAGCTTCTGTGATTTCAGACACTACTCACCAAAGTAGGATGTAGAACATTATCTTTGTGGACTGTTATACCAACTGACCATGGTGTCACCTGAGACCATGGTCCTGAGGCCCCAGGCCCAGAACTTCATTGCCTTAAGATGTTTGATAGTATCTAAGAAGTTTTCATCATTTTGTCGGCTGTATGTATGTTCCATCACATTCATAGGTTTATTTGTGTAGCTGGCATGGCTGAGTCCCATTGTCACATTTCACAGGTGTGCTACTTTATCTAGAGTTACCCTCCTAATCTCACCCCCTAGTTACTGTGGAGTTGATTCTAACTCACAGTGACCTGATAGGACAGAGTAGAACTGCCCCATAGGGCTTCCAAGGCTGTAATCTTTATCAAATCAGACTGCCACCAGCACCAAGTAAAGCTTTCCTTACCTTTGAGAGTTTCATCAAGCAGGGTCTGATGTAAAATTTCCTCATACACATTTTCAACCTGGATCATATTGGTATGATCTGCAAAGATGAACTGCTCATATTTTTGAAGTTCCTGGAAAGTGAAAGATAAAGAAGAAAGGATATGAGATGAATTTTCTTGGAGATGTGCAAAGGACAACTCCCACTCATGATCCTCCCAGAGAGTACATGGGAGCAGGGTAATGTTGACCCATCGCAAAAGTGTTTAACAACTCAATTCAAGAACATTTTATCAGGTTCCAGTTTGATTCAGTTCACTGTACTAAGCATCACATATGACCTCAACACATCCATAGAAACTGTCCAGGAGAGGACTTGGACCGGTCCATTAGTACTGTTGATTCACCTTATTAGGGGACATGTTGATTCACCTTATTAGGGGACATGTTGGACATTTTGATCACCTCAAGGCTTTGTCAGGGAATCTATCCTACCCAACCCACCCTCACCCTCTACTCCTCCCTGTTTTTCTATCAGTACCAAAGAGTTTCCTTCTTCCTTTTTTATGATAATGCCAATAGTACTTTTTTGAGGCATAAGTTACATAGAACAAAATATACAAATTTTAAAAGTACAGCTTTGTGATTTTAAATATATCCATGCAGTCACTATGCAAATCAAGATAGTCATTCCCAAAAATTCTTTCTGCCCTATTTAGTCTAGAAAGGGTTTAAGACAGTTCTGATTTCTATCACAAGGGTTTTTACTTTTTCTTGGCCTTTATAAACAAGGCATCATATGCTATTTTGTGTCTCTTTTTTTTCTAAATTTTATTGTTGAGAATCTACACATCAAAACATATACCAATTCCACAGTTTCTACATGTACATTTTAGTGACACTGAATACATTCTTTGAGTTGTGCATTCATCTCATCCCCCTTTTCAGGTTGTTCCTCCCTTATTGACATAAATTCACTGCCCCCAAACTTCCTATCTCATCTTTGAAGTTGTCACTTTGATCCCTTATTGATCATTCTTAAAAGAGCAAAACGCTCAAGGTTTTTCACTAGTTCAACTAAACTGTTGTTTGGAATTGGAAAAGACTTCAGAAGACATTTTGATTTAATAAAGATTATCTCAGGGTAATAGTTCAGGGGGGGTTTATTCTACTCTCTATGGGTCCAGAAAACTTGGAGTCCTTAAAAATTTGAGATTCTGTTCTGCAATTTTCCAATTTTAATCAGGATTCTTTTATGGAATACTTGATGAAAATGTTCAATAATGGCAGTCAGGCATCATACAGTTCTTTTGGTCTCTTGGAAAATGAGGCAGTTGTTCATGGAGGCAATTAGCCACACATTCCATAGCCTCCTCTATTTCTTATTTTCCTTCTTCTGTTACCCATGTGAATAGAGACCAATTGTTGTGCCTTGGATGGCCACGTGCAAGCTTTTAAGAACCCAGGCATTACATAACAAACTAGGAGATAAAGCAGAAGTACTAAACATGTTATTTGGCCAAGTAACTGGAATGTCCATTAGAATATGACCCTAAATTTTCAAACCAAGGAATCAAATCCCATGAGATTTTTGATTATACATAAGCACCCTCAGCAGCTACTCTTCTTTTTTTTTTCCAGAGAAAAAGCATAATTTTTGCCAATTAAACTATTTTTTTTAATATAGGTGTACAGCTTATTGACAACAATTACACTAATCAGCTATGTAACCTAACTTTAATCAATGTAATTTTTTTTTATCCCTGTAAACCACTTTTCCCCTGGTCCCTTTGGTCCCTGTACATTTTGCCTTTTCTTGTCTTTTTATATAAGTGAGCCATATAATATTCATCCTTTTGTGACCTACTTATTTCACTCAACAAAATGTCTTCAAGCTCCATCCATCTTTTAGCATGTATCAAGACTTCTTTCCTCCTTCTGGGTGAGTAGTATTCCATTGTACCTATGTACCACATTTTGCTTATCCACTCATCTTTTTATAGGTATTAGTTTCCACGTTTGATCTATTGTGAATGATGCTACAATAAACATTAGTATATAAGTCTAGGCTTGGTGGTGGTGGTGGTGTGCCATGGAGTTGGTTCCGACAATTTTCTAGTCTTTTGGATGTTATAACATGACTGAACAGGATCTAGTTTGAGGCACTAAGACATAATAAGACATCAGTTTGAAAAGAATTCCTATTAGAACTATATGAATTCTGCTAAAATTGAAGCAAAGACAAAGATCAAATTTATGGTGGAAGTTTGGTTTAAAGAATGGTGAAATAATTGATGCTTTAGGAAAAGCTTATGGGGTCCATCTCCACGCTCAAATCAGAAGTTTAAAAATGAGTAACTCATTTTAAGAAGGGATAAGAAGATGCTGACCAGAAGCAGACCTTCCACATCAATTTTCAAGAAAAAAAAAATTAATCTTGTTTATGACCTACCTGAAGAGGGTTGATGATTAACAACAATAAAATAGCCAACACCACAGACATCTCAACTGGTTCAACTTATATAATTCTGACTGAAAAATAAAAGTTGAGCAAACTTTCTACTTAATGGGTGCCAAAACAGTTGTGCCCCAATCAGTTGTAGACAGGAGTAGAGGTTTCCATGGAAATGTTAAACAAGTGGGATCAAGATCCTGAAGCATTTCTTGGAAGAATTGTAAAGGAAATGACAACAAAGCACAATCAAAGCAATGGCTACCAACAGATGGAAGTGGTCCAGTCAAAGCAAAAAGACTGGTCAAGATTAAAGGTCATGGCTACAGATTTTTGGAATGCTTAATCCATTTTTCTTGCTGACTTTCTGAGATACAAAGAATGATAATGTCCATTTATTTTGAGAGTGTTCTGAGAAAGTTAGAAAAAACTTTAGCATAAAAATGCAGGGGGAAAAAAAAATGCAGGGGAAATCTTCACCAGAGAGTCCTTCTTCATCACAACAATGCACCTGCTTATTTCTCTCATCAAATAAGGGTAATTTTGGGGAGAATTTCTATGGGAAATCATAAGACATCATCCACATTACAGTGTAGATTTGACTCCTTCTGATTTCTTTCTGCTTCCTAAAATAAAAAGGTATTTAAAATGTGCCCATTTTTCTTTAGTTAATAATATAAAAAAGACCATATTGGCAATGGTGAAATTCCCAGGATTCTCAGTTCTTTATGAATGGACTAAATGGCTGGTATCATCACTTACAAAAGTGTCCTGGCCTTTACTGAGCTTATATTGAGAACATTAATATATATTTTTTTATTTTTATCTTTTCATTACATTTTTCAAATATTTTGAAGTTCCCTCACATATATCTGCTAACTCTAGTTGGTTTATAGCGTCATTCAGGCCCTCTGTTTCCTTGTTGATCTTCTTTCTAAATGTTTTGTCCAGTAGTAAAAGTGGTGTATTGATTTGCCCAACTATTATTGTAGTGCTATATACTTCTCCCTCCAATTCTATAAGTATTTTCTTCTTATATTTAGGTGAGGGGTAGAGAACATCTGGCCCATGGGCCATATAAGGTCATGAAATCATTTGGTATGACCTTGCTAAGGCAACTGCAGTTGGGACTCAAAATTCAATAAATTTATGAACTTTTTTCATAGCAACATAAATATATATTAAGAGATGCTATAAATATCCGAATGAACCTTGTCAGAAAAAAGGCTCCTCACCTCTGATTTAGGTGTTTTATTTTTGGGTGCACGTGTATATTTATGATTGTTAAATCTTCTTGATTACTTGGACCTTTTATCTCTTTATTTCTAACAGATTTTTTCTTAAAGTCTACTTTATCTGATATGAACATTGCTATTCCAGCTGTCTTTTGGTTATTTGCATGTAATATATTGTATTCCCATCTTTTCATTTTTAACCTATTTGTGTCCTTGGGTCTAAGGTATGTCTCTTGAAAACAGCATCTAGTTGGATTCTGTTTTTAATCCACTTTGCCACTCTCTGCCTTCTGATAGGAGACTTAGTCCATTTATATTCACTATGGATAAGGCGTGACTGACTTCTGCCATTTTGTTATTTGTCTTTTTGTGTGTCTTAAGCCTGTGTTGCCTTTCTTTGTCCTTTACTTTTATGCTTTCTTGCTTTTTTGTAGTGAGTCATTTCAGTTCCCTTCTCCTTTCCTTCTGTGCATGTGTTTTTAGATATTTTCTCTGGTAGCATAGTGGTTATGAATTGGGTAGCTAACCTCAGGGTCAGCAGTTTGAAACTACCAGCTGTTCCATGGGAGAAAGATGAGGGTTTCTGTTCCTGTAAAGATTTACAGCCTCAGAAACCCTATACAGGGTCTCTATGAGTTGGAACCAACTTCATGGCACCATAACAACAACAAAACCCATAAATATTACATTTAGCAGCTTGGATTGATAACATTTTAGGGTAAGTTTAGACTGATATAGCTTAAGTAACACACAAGACTTGCTGCTTTGGGCTGGCATTTCCCAGAAGGTATCTATTTTGTTAGTTTCAGAGTCCCAATGGTTCAGCAGGGCACTCTCCTCTTACATGACCCTCCTCTTGGCTCCACTGAAGGGGACCTTCTGTAGGAATTCATATAGTCCAGCAACTGACACTTTCTGGAGGGGGGAGGGAATGTCATGCTCTGAATGGATTCAGGGAGGTCTGCCTGCTGCTATCATGTTGTTGTTGTTAAGTGCCGTCGAGTCGGTTTCGACCCATAGCGACCCTGAATAGGGTTTCCGAGGCTGTAAATCTTTACGGGAGCAGATCGCCTCATCTTTCTCCCGCGGAGCAGCTGGTAGTTTCGAACTGCTGACCTTCCAGTTCGCAGCCCGATTCGTAACCACTACGCTACCGCATAGCCACCATGTAATATGTTGTCTGGATGTAGACTCCTCTTAAGATGTCTGCCTCCTAGCACACAAAAGTCTGAGCCATCAGTCCTCATTGTCAACCGGAAGGGAAAGCAAGACAGACCCGAGTTGCTCCACAGAGAGGTCTGTCCTGTTGGTTTCAGAGGCCTGAACTACGGTGTGCACAGAAAGGCAGGGAGAGTGCTGACTACAGAGTAGACTCCTCTACAGAAGCCTCGTGCAGCCATCTGTAACAGCCTGGCCACCCTCAGTTACCAGGTGGGAGAGGGGCATCACTCAGGTCAGATCCCCACAGAGGTCTACTTTATTACTATCAGCACACACCAGCCCCTGCTCCTGGCCACCATAGACTGTTGGCTATGAATGCAGTCTCCACTCAAGACTCCTGCTTCCTAACACAGCAGCCTCACTCAGCAGTTTTCAGCAGTGGGGGCAAACTACCCAAACTGATCCTCAGGGAGGTTTGTTCTATAGGCTCTGCTTCATGGTCCTTTTGTAGCAATTCATGGTAAGCTTGCAGACCACAGTGTCTTGGTGGGAGAGGTGCTGGCACACTCCAAATACAGCCCTAGGAAGGCATGCCTTGTGATTTAGAGTAGAAGCTGGGGGTTCTGTCACTTTGTGCAAGCAATGAGTACAGTGAGTGGGGAAACAGCCTCTTTTGGGGAGGTAGTCTCCCCGTTCACAGCAGCTAGTGGCCCACAGGACTAGGGAAGGAACAGGAATGGAAAAAGAAATTGTTTTCCTACCGTATATGATTTGTTGATTCATTAATTCTCTCCTGTCTGCAGTCCCCCACTGCTTTCCTTGATTCCCTGATTCAGAGTCTACAAAGTCAAGTTCCTTTCCTTGCTGTATTTCTTGTTTTATTTGTCAGGGAGGGTTGGAAAGATGATGTGTTTATGCCACCATAGTCCCAGAAGTCTCTCCTTATATCTGTTTTTGAGATTCACCAGTGTTGGTGTATCTATCAGTAGCTTATCCATTAAACAGAACTTATATAGGGAAACCAAAATTCTTTATTCTTTTGCTGACGGGCATTGAGATGTTTCCAAGTTGGGGCTGTTATGAATATAATTGCAATGAACATTCTTGTACATGCTGTCTTGTAGATGTAAGGAATTATTTCTCTTGGGTATTGTGAAAAAGTGACAAGAGGTGGTGTTTGATCTCCTCTCACTACACAAGGAGGAAACAGAATCAAACTCATCAGTCCAAGGATGATTCCTGTCAGGCTGAAGCCCAACATGCTTCCACCCTGCAACTTTCCTTACCAATTCTGACATCAACCATCCTTCCCATAGCACTCTCTACTTTTCAGTTAGGTCCGATAATTCAATGCAATAGTTACCCAAAATTCAGAGACACTACACATAATGATGAAGTTTATTAGGGACATTGTTGCTATTCTTAACAGCCTTTGAGTCAGTTCTGACTCATAGTGACTCTGTGGAAGGTTTTCAAGTTTAGAGGTTTGAGGGAGCAGAAAGTCTTATCTTTCTCCCATGGAGCAGCTGGAGGGTTCGAACTGATGACCCTTGTGTTTCCCAGTCCAGTGCTTATCCTATGGAATCACCATACTCCCCGATTATGGACATTGTTGTTAAGTGCTATCGAGTCAGTTCTGATCCATAGCAACCCTGCATAGGGTTTCCAAAAAGCAGATAGTAAGCTTGAACCACTGGCATTGTGGTTCAAACCGACTTTGCAGTCCAGGGCATTAATCCACAGTGTCACCCCAGGACTCCAATTAGGGACATTGCTGTTGTTGTTGTTAAGTGCCATCGAGTTGGTTCTGACCCATAGCGACCCTGTACAGGGTTTCCGAGGAGCAGCTAGTAAGCTTGAACCACCAACCTTGCAGTTCAAATGACTTTGCAGTCTGATGAATTAGCCCACAGCATCATACCGGGACTCAGTTAGGGACATTAACAGGTTACAATTCAGGATTAGAAATGCTCCCAGTCAGGACTGCCTCTTTTCAGTCATTCATGCAGGCAGGTCTTTCTCTCAGTCCAAGTCCTCTTGGAGTGGGTCACTGTCCTGCTGGGCAATGTTACATAGCTTTTTGTTGTTGTTGTTGTTGTTATGTGCCCTGGAGTCCGTTTGGACTCATAGCGACCCTGCATAGGGTTTCCAAGCCTGTAAATCTTTATGGGAGCAGAAAGCTTCATCTTTCTCCTGTGGAACAGCAGGTAGTTTCGAACTGCTGACCATGAGATTAAGCAGCCTGATTCGTAACCACTATGCTACCAGAACTCCTTACATAGCTTTTTAGCACTGCTGAAAAATGCTCAAAGGGCACTCTTCTCTATTATAAACCTTAGCCCAAAGGTACTTAGCTCTAGTTCCCGGGGTTATCAGACCTGGTGGTAATTGCATGCTGTTGTGTTGGTTCCAATCATATTGAGCCTTGTATAGGGTTTGTTGTTGTTGTTGTTAAGTGCTGTCAAGTTGATTCCGACCCATAGCGACCCTGTACAGAGTTTCCAAGGCTGTAAATCTTTACAGGAGCAGAAAGCCTCATCTTTCTCCTGTGGAACAGCTGGTAGTTTCGAACTGCTGATCTTGTGGTTCACAGCCCGATTCGTAACCACTACGCTACCAGAGCTCCTTGTATAGGGTTTCCAAGGCTGTAAATCTTTACGGGAGCAGAAAACTCCCTCTTAATCCTCAATTTAGTGCCTGGAGTCAACCCACTCCACAAGCAAAATCTGCCCAAATGTCCTCAGCTTACCATGGGCCAGGAAACCCACCTCTCTGTCTTATGCTTTGACTCTTGGTTCTGCTGCTGTTGCCACTCCTCTGCCATCTGGTGTCCTAGCTTTCTGCCCCTGGATCAAGGAGATTCACTACATAGGACTCTCAGGGTCCAAACCATGTACTCCAGTCTTGGCTCGTTTTCTTTGATGGTAGTAACATCTTCTATTCCTGCTTCTGAGATGGCTGACTTTATACTCACATTAGAGTTCTAAGTTTCTACAATCACAGTTAACCCCAATAGCAATCACTCACAACTGAATCATATCACCCTATTAGCATCTTCTCCCTCCATCTCTTACCCAGAAATTCAGGAAAAGGTTGTTTGGTGGAAGCCACAGACTACGACTAGAAGAGACATATTAAATAATTCACTACACCACAGGAATGAAATTGTTGCACAATAGAGTAGATGTGGGAGTCCTGGTTTGGTGCCGTAGAATAAGCACTTGATCTCAAGGTCAGTTTGAACCACAAGGTTGGAGGCTCAAACTCACCAGCTGCTCCTCGGAAACCCTATACAGGATCTCCATGAGTCAGAACCGACTCAACGGCACTTAACAACAACAACAACAACAGGGTAGGTGTATATTTAACTTTATTAGACTGAAATCCTTTTTTTAATTGGGAGAATCAAAGGCTCTTCAGGAACATTCTCTTTCCCTGCCTCTGGCCCTGACACTCACAGCTTGCCTGTTAATCTGAGACCAGGGCAGGAAATGAAATGTACCAGATCACATCCCAAGCTGAACTCAGCAATCCTAGTACCTGCTGGTATGAGGGGCAGGCTCTCCACATGTGGCTGTTAGACAGCCAGGGGCTTAGCAGTGGAATCTTATGCCTATGACCAGCAGGGACGGGATTGTTGTTGTTAAGTGCTATCCAGTTGGTTCCAACTCACAGTGACCCCTATGAAACTCATAGCCTCACCTGGGGGCACTGTAGTCTAGGACCAGATCACAGCAGCCAACACTGGCCTCATTTTATACCCATTCTAGAAGTGAGCTGAAGGGGAGTGAGCCTCAACAATCCCTAGAAGGTCTGTGAGACACACAGATGAGCACAAAATGGAAAGAACTGCCCCGGCTGCCGCCCTGCTTCAGACCAGTGGTGTGATCCGGGGCAGGCAATGTCATGACTTGATGTCTCTGTCTCATGCTTGAAAGATCCTTTCTTCTCCTCCTGATTCCGATACCTTTATTCTCCTGACTATTATTCATTCTTTGGGACTGTGTCAAAGCGTGACTCAGAAGTCTTCCCTGAGGCCAGAGCAGAGCTGAAGCAACGCTCCTTAAGACTCCGACGCCACTGTCTTCCATCCACCCACTGTGGTGCTCACCACAAGGCAGAATGCATCCTGTCTCCTGCCTGCAGACTGTGAACTCCAAAACAGCAGGGCACCTGCCTGGATCATATCAATACATATTTAGTACTTGTTTACTGAATAAACAAACAGTATACCTCCGTCTCTCATACTATGGACATATTGTCAGGAGGGACCAGTCACTGGAGAAGGATATCATGTTTGGTAAGGTGGAGGGTCAAAGAAAAAGAGGAAGACCCCCAACGAGATGGATTAGCCAAGTGGCAGCATCGATGGACTCAAGCCTGGCAACAGTAGTGAGGTTGGCCCAGGATCAGGCAGTATTTCGTTATACTGTGCATAACGTCGTCATGATTTGGTACCAACTGGATGGCACCTAACAACAACAACACCCTTTGAACTTGCTAAAAATTCAGTGGAAAGTTATAATTTCTAGATTCAGTCATATTTCTGAGTTTTGCTCAACTTCACCAAACAGTTCTTCTACATTGAATCAGTAGTCCAGGTGTGGCACGGTAGGGTAAACACTCTACTACCTCAAGGTAGGTTTGAACTACAAGGTCAGCAGTTCAAACTCATCAGTTGCTCCTTAGAAACCCTATACCAGGTCACCATGAGTCAGAACAGACTCAACAGCTCTTAACAACAACAACAACATAATTGAATCATATTTGTAATATCCTAGACCAATGAAATAAAAACCTCTAGTGAATCTTGGGGAATCTAATTTTTTTTTTTTTTTTTAAACTCTCCAGGAAATTCAAGTGTGCAGCTAGAACTGAGAATCACAGGTCTAGAAAGCTGCTACTTTAAAAACTCAGGGAGAAGCTGTTCAGTAAAATAAGGAATCCTTCTATGAAACAATTATTTCTCTAATTTAACTAGTTTATAAATCAGGATTTAAAAACTCTCTTAACACCAATACAGTATTCTTGACGACTGAAAACCCTGGGTCACGGGCTCTTGAAACCAATCTCCTGAAGAGTGTCACATAGATGAGGCATGTCTCTTTTTGCTGATGCATGGGAAGATGAGAGCAGACTAGAAAGAGAACCCTGCTTTCCCTTCTCCTCAATGGGGAGGAGTTGTGAAAAAATGGTATGGGATCATTGACCCTAACTTCTTGAAGGGGAAAAACCTTCAGTATCAGCACAAAGCTGATTTCCATGAGATGAAGTTCAAGCATACCTCCACCCTCTAGCCTTTTCACCAGTTCTGACACTAGCCATTACTTCCTCAGCCCTATCAACTTTGTTGCGGGGTCTGACGATACAATGCAATGGCCACACAGAACAGTACGATTATGGGCTTATTAGGGAAGTAACCGTGTACAACTCAGGATCAAGATCAGGAAGTATAGAGGCAAAGTCTCCCTTCTTTAGTGTAGGACAGCAATCCCAGCTCTTATCAGTCCCCTCAGGACAGATCTCCTCTCATGGTCCTCAACCTTGGACCTCACTCAGGCCTGACTTCTGCACTGCTCGGCAAGTGTTACAAAACCCTTTAGCTATGTCAATAAGTGCCCAGAGGCACACACTAGGACAGGAAGCCTCCTGCCCAAAGGGTCTCTGGTTTCTCATTCTGAGGGCCAGGGAGCCCCCTGCACCTTCTTGCTCCCTTCTCCTGGATCTGCTGCTGCCATTTGTTCCTCGGCATCTTGTGCCATCCCTGGTGTTACAGGTCTCTCCTTTGCACTGTCTCATGTGTCTGGCAGGTTTTCAGCACAGGGTTCCCAAGCCTAAAGGATGCACGCCATTCCTGGCCATTTTTGCTTGTTGGTAGTGAAGTTCCCCCTTCCCGCCTCTGGCATGGCTCATTTTAAGCCAAACCAGATGGCAAAACTGACCAATTCCCTTATTTGCATTATTAGCAATCTGTCAAATCCCCTTGGTGGATTTGGTGGGCCACAAACAGCTTATTTGCAAAATCCCACCCAATCATCTTGAAAGATTTGCAAGACCATAGGTAGCTGTTGTTGTTCAGCATCACTGAGTTACCTCCAACTCATAGCAACTCTGGATAGGGTTTCTGAAGAATGACTGGTGGGTTTCAACTGCTGACGTTGTGGCTAGCAGTTCAGTGCTTAACCTACAGTGCCACATTAGGACCCCATATAGCTAGAAGGGCCATATTAGGTGATTCAATGCACTGAAAGATGGTTGTGAGGTACCCAAACCATCCTTTGAGGTTGAAGGAGAAAAACACCAGAAGCAAAGCCTCTGTCGGCCACATACATCCAGAGCTGATGAATGTTTCCATTCGCCTAAAGCCAAATGGTAGTCATGTAGGCTGATTCTTTACTCCTTTGGTTGATTAAATCCTTTTTTATTTTAAAAAAGTATACTCTAGAAATAAATGCCAGGTACTATATATAGCTGTACAGAGTGATACAATGGCTGAGCGCTCAACTGCTAACAAAAGTCAGTGGTCTGAACCCACTAGCTACCCCGAGGGAGAAAGATGTCCTAGTCTGTTTCCATAAAGATCACAGCCTAGGAAACCCTATGGGGCAGTAGTACTCTGTCTTACAGGGTTGCTATGCATCAGAATCTACTCATTGGCATCACGTATGGGTTAGATATGTCTGTGAGTACGATAAGCCCTGGGATGTGAACCACAAGGTGGGAGGTTTGAGTCCATCAGCTGCTCCATGGGAGAAAGATGAGGTTTTCTTTTCCTGCAAAGATTTAAAGTCTCATATGTAGGATAAGCACTGGACCTCAAGGTCAATTTGGGTCAGTGGTTCAAACCCACCAGCTTCTCCTTGGAACCCTTTACAGGGTGGCTATGAGTTGGAACCAACATGACGGTACTTAACAACAATGACAAATCCTATACAGGGTCACTATGAGTCAGAACCGACTCAACAGCATTTAACAAACAACAATCCTGGTGTGGTGTTGTAAGATGAGCACTGAGATGTTTATCCTATAGGTCTACAGTTCAAACCCATCAGCGGCTCCTTGGAAACCCTATACAAAGTCGCCATGAATCTAAACTGACTTGATAGCACCGAACACAACAATAATCTGAAGAAACATAATTCATACAAAACGTTTTAAAATTTCCAATAAGGAGCAAATGTTTAGACTCACAGATCATTTCTGAAATGTAAAAGTAGTAGTAGTAATTAATGATAATGATAAACCACTTGCTCTGTGGCTACCAGGTGATAGGTGAGTGTGACTGGGTTTCTAGCGCCGGTGGTTACCAGCTCTGTGACTTTGGACTCACTTCTTAACCCCTCAGTTTCCTTATTTGTATGAGGATATTATCAGTACCTCCTCACCACCATCACCTCAGAGAGCTGTCATGAGAATGATCGGGATAATTCACATGAGGTGTTTAACATAGTGCCCAGCATATAGCAAGCACTCATCACATATTAATTGTATCATTCTAGTCCTCATTCTTGTTGTTGTTATGTGCTATTGACTCACTACCAACTCATAGTGACCCCATGCACAACAGAACAAAACACTGTTCGGTCCTGTGTAAACCTCACAATCATTGCTATGTTTGAGCCCATTGCTTCTGCCACTATGCAAATCCATCTAGTTGGGGGTCTTCCTCCTTTTCTGTGACCCTCCACTTTACCGAACATGATATCTTTCTCCAGGGTCTGGTCCCTCTTGACAATGTGTCCAAAGAATGAGAGATGAAGACTGGCCATCTTGGCTTCCAGGGAGCATTCTGGCTGTACTTTTCCCAACAGAGAGCAGTTCATTTGTTTAGCAGTTCATGGTACTTTTAACATCCTCCTCTAACTCCATAACTCAAATGCAACAATTTTTGTACAGTCGTCCATATTCACTGTCCAACTTTCACATGCCTGTGAGGTTATTGACTATGGCTTGGGTCAGGCACACCTTAGTCCTCAAACTAATGCCTTTGCTCTCAAACACTTTAAAGAAATCTTGTGCAGCAGATTTGCCCAGTGCAATACATCATTTGATTTTTTTGACTGTTGCTTCCATGAGTGTTAATGTTTGATTCAAGCAAATGAAGCACTGACAACTTTAATTTTTTTCTCCATTTAGACAGATGTTGTTTACTAGTCTACTAGCGAGGATTTTTGTTCCCTTTACATTTAGGTGCAATCCATACAGAAGTCTGTGGTCTTTGATCTTCATCAGTACCTATTTTAAGTCCTCTTCACTTTCAGCAAGGTAGTATCATCTGCATATCACAAGTTGTTAATGAGACTTCTTCCAATCTTGATGCCACATTTTTCTTCATATAATCCAGCTTCTCTGATTATGTGCTCAGCATATAGATTGAATAAGCATGGTGAAAGAATACAGCCCTGGTGCACACACATTTCTAATGTTAAACCATTCAGTGTTCCCTTGTTCCACCTGAGCAACTGCCTCTTGGTCTATGCACAGGTACCTCATGAGCACAACTAAGTGTTCCAGAATACTTATTCTCTGTAATATTGTCCATAGTTTGTCATGATCCACATAATCAAAAGCCTTTGTGTAGTCAGTAAAGCACAGGTAAACATCTTTCTAGTATTCTCTGCTTTCAGCTAAGATGCATCAGACATCAGTAATGATATTCCTCATTCCACATCCTCTTCTGAATCCAGATTGGACCCCAGGCAGTTCTCTGTCAATGTATGTTTGAAACTCTTTTTGTAATATCTTTAGTAAGATTTTACTTGCATGAGATATTAATGATATTGTCTGATGATTTCTACATTCTGTTGGGTCACCTCTCTTTGGGATACTCACAAATATGGATCGCTTCTAGTCATTTGGCCAGGTAGCTGTCTTCCAAATTTCTTGGCATAGATGAGTGAGTGCTTCCAGTGCCACATCAGTTTGTTGAAATATTTCAGTTTGTATTCCATCAATTCCTAGAGCCTTGTCCTTTTCTAATGCCTTCAATGCACCTTGGACTACTTTGTTTACTATCATTTGCTCTTGATCGTATGCTACCTCTTGAAATGGTTGAACATCGACAATTTCTTTTTTGGTACAGTGACTATGTGTTCCTTCCATCCTCTTTTGATATTTTCTGCATATTTTGATATTAATGATATTTTACCCATAGAATCCTTCAATATTTCAAGTTGAGACTCGAATTTTTCTTCAGTTCCCTCAGCTTGAGAAATGTTGAGTGTGTTATTCCCTTTTGGTTTTCTAAATCCAAGTCTTTGCACATCTCTTTGTTGTTGTTAAGAGCTGTCGAGTCGATTCCAACCCATAGCGACCCTGTATAGGGTTTCCGAGGAGCACCTGGTGAGCTTGAACTGCCAACCTTGCAGTTCAGACGGCTTTGCAGTCTGGTGCATTAACCCACAGCCCACATCAGGACTCCTTGCACATCTCTTAGGAGCCACTTAAACACAAACGTTTAATCATTTGATTGCTAGCCGAAAGTTTTGCAGTTGAACCCATCCAGAAGCACTTTGGAAGAAAAGCCTGGCAATATGCTTTGGAAAGATGACAACCTTGCAATCCCTATGGAGAAGTTCTTTTCCGCACACAAGAGGTCATCATGAATCAGAACTAACTTAATGACCGCTAACAACAACAATTCTCTCTCTTAATCTTAAGTAAGATAATACAAAGCATTATTATATTCATCCTATAGAAGATAGAATCTAGACTGAGAGAGGAAAACTGACTTACCCACTGCTCCCAACTTGACATGTGGAGAAGCCAGGACTGTTACCCAGATAGCTCCCTCCAGAGTCCACTCATCCAGAGTCAGCTCTGCAGACTGAGTCATACTTTCATAATCATGGCTGCCACTGAAGGTTTGATTTTTGCAGCAAATTAAATAGTTTCACTAATTTCCCTAAACAAGTATGGCTGTATTTAATAAGATGATGTGGTTGGCTGCTAATTTGACAGGCTGACAGTGTGAACCCACTAGCTACCCTCTTGGAAGATCGATGGGACAGTCTGCTTCCATGATATTGACAGGAAACCCTGTGGAGACAGTTCCGCTCTGTTCTATAGGATCGCTATGAGTAGGAACGGACTCCACAGCAATGGGGTTGGGTTTCTTGTTGTTGATTTGTTGTTTGTTTGTTTTTTAACAAGACCAATGTCTTTGTAGCATCCTTCTGTAATCATCTGAAGGTATTTTCCTGAATATAGTGGTAGAATTCCTGAGTATCCAATGGACCTAAGAACCATTCTATTGTGAACACCTGATATTGCCAGCGGTCTGTATCTGCTCTCAGCTTGACTTTTAAACTCAGAGCGTTATCTTTGAGATTCTGAATAGTCCAGGGATCTGCTACTCTGGCCAGCTGCTTGTTATTGTAAAGAAGGGTTTGTAGGAACACAGCTAGACTGGTTTGTTTCTGTTTATATGTTTGTTACATATTGTCTATGCTGCAATGGCAGAGCTGAGTTGTGTGAAGAAGACTATAGTCTTCGAAGTCCACAGTATTTACTCTCTGACTTTTAACAAGAAAAGTTTGCTGGACTAGTCTGCTGTTTGTGAGCACATCATTACCAACAGACCTTTGCTTGAAGCTTATAGACAATAAATAAGAGCAGGCCCGTTAGGGTAGCCCATTCCCTTACTGGTTTGCACGTGGATGCCAAAGCCTTCTGCACGGTGGGAAGTGTGATCTGAACCAGAGCCTCTTGAAATATCTTCTTCCGGATGGTGCTGCTGTCGTAATCATATTGCTGTCAATACAAAGATAGAAACATATGCTAAATAGCAATATTGCAATCTGTTAATTTTTGCTTAAACAAGAAACCTCAGCTGCCCATTTCATCTCCCCCGGTCATTTCTGAGGACTCCTGTGATGCTTTGTTTTCTAAGGTCTCAGGAACTTTCTGCACTATTCTTTCTCAATGCAGGCGGATGTTATGATTGATAATGACCCATCTCACCTCCCCCTTTTACAGATACAGGATCTGAGGTAAGATAAAATCAGAGTTACTTTTGTTTTATAGAGAAAGTTGGGGCTGGAACTGGAGTCTGGTATGTATTTCATCACCTTCACTGGGGTTATGTGCAGGGGAGCCAGGACCATTTGCTTCTTTTGCTCTACATCTGAAAGCAGGAACAGTGTGTTGTAATAGATTTCCTCAAAGAAAGAGCGGGCTTGGCTCAAAGTTCCATAAAGGATGTGACATGTTAACCAAAGAAACACCAGCAAGATGGTATTTATGCTGGTATGGATTGAACATCCAAGCCTAGAGATTAGGGTTTGATTTTAGAAGTCTGTTTCAGGGAACCACAGACAGCCTGGAACATAGTCATCAGAGTGAGCAGAATGGCCAGGCCAAATGAGGGATGGGTAAAAACATGAAAGCATTCACACCGGAGACAGTAACATGGGGAAAATTTACAGCTCTGCTCCAATGACCAAAGGCTGTCATGTGGAAGAAGCATATGAACAAAAAAAGGGGTAGAATTCCCAGGGATGGGAACTTGGGTCTAACATTGGAAGTAGGTTCTTTCAGTAACAAGTGTCCAGAGGTGAAATGGGCTATTCTGAGAAGAAGAAAGCATCCTGACACTAAAGATGTCCAAGCACAGACTGGAGGATCCATGCCAGGCAGGAATGCTGCTTCAGAAGGATGTGAAGATGAACTCTAGGCAATCTGAGTCCCTTTCTAACCTGAGGTCTTCACATCTGAATGCCTTCCCCTTGCTTTTTCCTCTCTTTCTGTGCTAACAGAACTGAGATAATTAGACTGTGTCTCCATTTCCCTTTGAGGAATAATATTGACACTATCTTTTCTTTCATCTCACTGTAATTTCCTTACCATTTGTGTTGTCAGGATAAATATTGCTTTGAACTCTGATACTTTGGTTGCCAGGATTTCTTCCTGCCTGGGGGCTAATGCATCAGACTGAAAAGTTGTTTGAACTGTAAGGTCGGTGGTTCAAGCTCACCAGCTGCTCCTTGGAAACCCTATACCGGGTTGCTATGGGTCAGAATTGACTCAGCGGCACTTCACAACAACAATGAGGCATCAAGATCAAGCCTGACAGGCTGATTGGCTACTCTAAAAACAAGCAAATTGTTTGCCAGATAGCCATTAAAGCAAGCAATCAAGTCCCTTCAGGACAAACCCCCCTCTACGACTAAAACACAAAGGAAACACATAAGCAGGCATGTAGCCATGTTGGCCTACTGGTGAGTGGAAGAGGGGTAAAGTCAGCATTGAAGAAATGGGCTGAGTTCAACCATGTTCCATAGACTCCAGTTGACCTGGAGATGAGAGAGAGAAGAGGAAGGGCTGGTTGGTCCAAAGTGTGGTGACACCTGGGGATTTCTGATCCCATGAACAAGGACATAGCCCCGGAGGGCTAGAGCTGAGAATGAAGCATCTAGCTGATATGAAGTGAAGGGAGACGCACAAGAACGCCCAAACTTGCAGACCTAGCCTCAATGGCTTGATGATCAGAACTGGACTAAAGGAAGATTAAAAAAAATTTTTTGATAAAGGAAACAAGTGTAAATTGCTACAGTTTGATGAACTTGACCTATACTTATGGATGTAGTAGCTCAAATTACCAACTGAGAGGGAAGGAGTCTTCACATCAAGTATCAATCCTATCCCCTCTGTATGCAAGTTAGATAGGGTTGGCCAACTTAGACAATGGCTACCTAAAATAAGGGAGTGATAAAGGCACGAAGTGACTAGCTTAAAAGTTTTCAAGAGGGAGTTTAGTTTAAGAGTGTGTGGGGGAAGGTAGAGTACCCACTGTATAGTTTTCATCTTGTCTAGACAGGTCTAATGAAAAGAGACAGGGATAAGAGTCTTATGATTCAATAGTGAGTAACTGTTACCATGCCTAATTATAACTGTCACAACTGTAAAGGTAGACATTTCGTAACAAAAATGGGAGAGCAGTTAATCTTACAGTCCAGAAACGGGACCATAGGACCATCAAGGGAGAAGAGCACAAGCGGAATGCAGGACCCTATCCAGAGAAGTAGTGACACCAGAGATGGAGGCAGAGATGAGGACATGGAAGGAGCAGCTGAGGACTCTAGACTCATGGAAAGAGAATGACTGAGTGCTGGGAGCCAGGAGATAGACTTGTAGAATGTGCCCTTTGGTTGTTTAAATGATTATATATTCCTGAGTGTTTTTGTGTAGCCTTCTCAAAAAAAACAACCCAGAGGGAATAAAAGCAAATACTGTGGAATGATAATGCACAGAGAAGATTATAATCATTGCAATGAAACAATGGTATAAAACCATTGTTCTCCCATGTGAACTATCACTCAATTCACATTAAAACTTAATAAGTAAGTAAATAAATAAAGGTCAAGCCACCCCTAAGCTCCATGAACTTGGAGCTTCTGCTTCAAACACTATTTTAAGGAAGTTCCTTGTTGTTAGTTGCTCTCTACTTGGCTCCTCTACATGGCATCTTTATGTATAACAGAACTAAACACTGCCTGGTCCTGTACTAGAAGAAGAAAAAGTGGACCACAATTAGAGAGTTTTAGCTCTAAGATCATCATTGGCCAGCCTATTGAGCTTAAATAAATCACTTTAGCTCATAGAGAATCCAGTTACTCATTTGTAGAACACATTCTAAGTATCTTACAGCTCTAAAGATGTTCAAATGAAACCAAGTGGGTAAAAAAACACTGCATTTAAAAATAGATACACACCCTATATGCTCTAGTACATCATGTTTGGTAAAGCGTCAACCAAAACAAGGAAAAGCCTCAGTGAGATGGCTTGTCACAATAGTCTCAACAGTGTCTCAAATATATCAAAGATCATCAAGATGGTCTTTGTATAGAAGGGTTTGCAGGACCAGGCAACATTTCATTTATTGGAGCTGACTCAATGGCAAACGACAATTTATGTTAGCTGCTATTATCATAAACATTGTGTGTGTGTGTGTGTGTGTGTGTGTGTGGTTGCGTGGTGGGTGGGATGAGGTGGGTGGTGGGTGATGATAGGGTAAGGGTAAGAACAGAAGTGACTGCTAGTGTGTACTTGGTTTCTTTTTGGGGGTGGGTGAGTGGAGGTGGAAGGGGTAGATAGAAGTAAAGAATGAAGGCTAAGGTTAGAAGTACAGCTAGGTCTAGGCTTGGCGTAGAACTTCATTTAGTGTTAGGGTTATGGTTAGGACTAGGGTTAGTGTTAAGAACAAGGATTAGGAGTAGGCTTGGTCTAGTTTTTAGGATTACAGTCAGGTTTATTTTTATTTTATCTTTTTCTTGAAATCTACTTGATTTCCGCTTCATTTGGAAGTCTGTTACTATATTATTTCCTCTTTCTACTTTATTTTTATTGTTGTTGCAACTATATCTCTGGTTCTGTTTTCCGTCTTGTAGGTCTATTTTTCTTTGAATACTTTCATATCTGGGCTCAGTCTAGGTGATATTATCATGTATGTTAATCTCAGGTTATTTTCTGCTGTTGTCTGTTTTCTGTCCAAAGAACACCCTTTAGTATTTTTTTGTAAACTTGGTCTGGTTTTTACCAATTCTTCTAATTTCTGTTTATCTGAAAATGACCTAATTTTGTCATTATATTTGACAGACAATTTTTCTAGAATATGATTTTTGGTTGGCAATTATTTCTTTGACAGTATTATATGTGTTATTTCATTGTCTTCCTGCATGCATGATTTCTGCTGAGAAATCAGCTTAGCCTTACTTAGTAGTTTGCCTTTGTCTGTAACTTTTCATTTTGCTGAGGGGCTCTCAGGATTCTTTCCTTGTCTTCTATTTCGAAAGTTTTGATTATAGTATGTCTTGGTGTTTTTCTTTTTGGGGTCTATCCTGGTTGGAGTTTGTTCAACTTCTCGAATGGTTCAACTTCTTGGTTTTCATGTTAGGGACATTTTCTTCCAACAACTCTTGTACAATACTCTCTCTGTTTGTTTTGTTTTTGTCTCTTCCTATTCTAGAATTCCAATCATACATAAATTGTTATTCTTGATAATGTCCAACATACATTTTAGACTTTTTGTTTGTTAGTTCTTTTTTTATTGTTTTTCTTCAAGCTCAGCAATCTGGCCTTCCATTGCTTCAATTCTATTTCTTTGCCCTTTCAGTATGTTACCTTTTTCTGAAGTCTTAGTGTTAATCTTCTGGTTTTCTGATTGCTGTTTTTGTATGATTCCCATTTATTTTGTAAGTTTGTGTCCTGAATTTTTCTAAAGTTTTGTCCATGTTTTCCATGATTTCATCTGCAACTTTCTTGATCATTCGCCCAATCTGTTGAAGTTGCCTAATTAGCATTCTTTGAAATTCCTATCAGGTAGTTCCAACACTATTTTTGGTGTTATATTTTCTGACTGCATTCTGGTCACTTGTTTGAGGTACTCTGTCTTGTTTCTTCATGTAAACGGAAATTGTTTGCTTTCTCTGAGACATTATGGTGTCATATTTAAATGTGATTGATGATTTCATATTGGTGTGTTCACCAGGCACTCACCAATATGAAATCAAAAAGAGACAAAAAGTGTGAACTCAGTTTGTTCACAGCTCACTGTGTAGGTTCAGGGTGGATTTCTGCACCTCCAGAAGCAAGTGCACTATGCCCAGTGCCTAATCCCAGGAAGAGTTGTGGCTGGTGCCACTGGTCGATGGGTTGGCAAGAGTAGGGACTGGCCCCCAGCTATTAGGAAGGCATGGGAACAAGGGAGAGCTGTACCCACTTGCCACCAATGTCTAGCCACGTCCTGTGCATGCAGGCTGCTGTATCAATAGCTGCTCATAAAAGCCCAAGATGGTGGTGCTGCTTCATGCCAGCCCACAGTCTGCCTGTTTTTCTTCTCTCTAGCTGATCCTATTCACTGTTCACCTTCCTCTTCCAGTTGGCAATCAGTTTTCCTCCCTTTTCTCTCCCCTAATGTTCAGATTTCCAGGATCAGCATCTGTATGTTTCACTCAGTCTCCTGTGTCTTTGTTGCAGATGGTCAGATCAGTGGGTCTGCTAACTCCACCGCCATCTTGTCTCCTTCTACTAGATCCATTTAGATATATATTTATACATTTGTTGTTGCATAGATGAAACACTTTTTTTGGTAATGTTTTATTGTGAATTATGTGATAGTTTACATGGGAGAACATTAGTTTTATATTCATCCTATCGTATATCGTATCATTGCCATGGTTACACTCCCCTCCATGCATCATCAACCAACCAAAGGGCATACCCTGCAAGCCTTAACCCTGGTCGTCAGCATACAGCCAGCCCCTCTCCCTCTCTGGGTCTACAGTCCCCAGCCATTCACACCCTCTGGATCTAGGTTCCCTCTTGAAAGCTTGCCTTTGTAGCACCCCTCAATTTGGGTAGCCAATGTCCAAGTTGCCAATCCTGTCTACCCTGTTTATCGAGGGGGTGAGATCCTCGCTGTAAAGATTTGTTCCCTCTTTTGAGCTACTGTATCCATAGGTATAGGTCAAGTTCATCAAATTGTATCAGATTACTCTTTTTTTCCTCTTCTAGTTGAATTCTGATCATCTAGCCATTGAAGCCAGGTCAAATGGGTATTATCTGCAAGTGTGGGTGTTCCTATGCATATGCCCTCACTTCTTATCTGTTGGATGCTTCACTCTCCACTCTAGTCCTCTGTGGCTATGTCACTGACTCTGAGCCCAGGAGTTCCCAGGTCTTGCCACACTGCTGGCCAACCAGGTTTCCACCCAGGTTCACAGGAGTCTATTGAACATGGTAGGGCTTAGCTTGCTGCTTCATTGCTGTTTTTCCCTCACTTCCCCTTATCAGTGACCATTGTGGTCACCAGTCAGACCACATGTCTGCTTATGTATTCCCATTGAGTCTTAGTCTTGGAAGGGGGTTTGTCCTGAGGGGACACGGACACGGCTGCTTGCCTTGATGTCTCCTGGGTGAGCAATTTCCTTGTTCTTGTAGTAGTCAGTGAACTGCCACTATTGTTTTGTATTTTTCCTGTTGGTCAGTCTTTCTTTCAAGAAGTATCTTCTGTTCTTCTAGTTGCTCCAGGCTGCTCTGCATGTCCTTTCAAGTGGAAATTTCCCACCTCAGAAGATTCTGGATGGGGTTCAGGATTCCCCCTATGGTCTTATGTAATGCAGAGGCTCCACAGGAAGCCTCCTTCACTGGGCACTTCGTAGCCCCATTGTAAGTATTCCAATCAGTTATAGGCAGAGGATGGACTTAAAAGCTTTCTATGGTGATATTTCTGGCTAGTCCTTGCTCTCCCCCTCAAGTATCTATTTTATAATGTGAAGCACTTTTAAAAGAATTTTATATGGGAAGTATCTTCCTTGGAATATTTCCTTTGCTACAAAATTTTGATGTTTCTAAAAAAATGCTGGTCAGTTTAGATTGATTATACTATATTGCAAACACTAGCTACTACACAGCTCTTGTAAAGATTTACAACACTGGAGACTACATAGGGCAGTTCTACTTTGTCCTATAGTGTTCAATGAATTGAAATCAACTTGATGACAATAGGGTCTAAGCTCTTTGAAGCAAGAAGCTGGGTCTTTTTTTTTTAATCCCTCATAATACTTTGCACAATGCTTTATTTATGTTGTTGTTGTTAAGTGCCGTACAGTCAGTTCTGACTCAGAGCGACACTGTATAGGGTTTCCAAGGAACGGCTGGTGAGTTTGAATTGACAACCTTATGGTTAGCAGTCCAGTGCTTATTCAACAATGCCATATGAGGACTCCAATTAGACTTGATAGTCCTGGTGTGGTGCTGTAGGATAAGCACTGGACAGCGTAGTTGTTATGAATCGGACTACTAACCTCAAGGTCGGCAGTTCGAAACTGTTCCACGGGAGAAAGATGAGGCTTTCTGTTCCCATAAAGATTTGCAGCCTTGGAAACCCTGTGCAGGGTCACTATGAGTCGGAACCGACTCCACAGTACTTAACAATAACAACAAATAACCAAAAGGTTGGTGGTTCACACCTACCAGCTGTTCCTCAGAAACCCTATACAGGGTTACTATGAATCAGAACCAACTGAACGGCACTTAACAACAAGTCTAATTGCTATGAAGTAAGCTGCACGTGTTACTTCTAGCGGACAGATGCTGAGGAGCTGTAGATCCTAAAATAGCCACCAGATGGCAGAAGAAGCATGAAAGTCACACTGGAGAAATCAGCTTAATTTTAGTCACTGGTGTGGCACTGTAGGATAAACACTGGACTACAAACCAAAAAGTCTGCAGTTTAAATCCACTAGTTGCTCCTCAGAACCCCTAAACAGGGTTACTATGAGTCAGAACTTACTCAATGGTACTTAACAACAACCACAAATTTAGTCAGAGAAAGGAGGGAGGAAAGACTGAAACGAAAGAGAAGGGGAGAATGAAACCAGGAACATGGTGTTTTTCACCTAATAAAATAAATCAGGGCTCCATTTCTCTTCTATGTGTCTCAGAAATAAGAGAAAGTTTAGATTTACCTTTAGGACTCGAAGTTTAACCTTCTCAATGGAGACTGCAGTTTTGGAGGCCTCTCCTTGAAGATGTGGGGAAAGTAATTGTATGAACGTGAATACTGCGTTTTCCATCAGCTAGAGAGCAAAAGGAACACAGAAACAGACCACAGTCAGAGCTGGAATCACTGTCCCCAGTACTGTCTAAAACTGCTTACAGGCAGAAGGAATTAACCACCAGAGATGGTTGCCCCTGGGCATACCTTGAGGGGTGACCCAGGGCAACAGGTCCATCTCCCACACTTGGGCTGTGAGATAGACTGACAAGTACTTAGAGGGATCTGTAAGGGTGGGATCATTGATGTGTGTGTGTGTGTGTGTGTTCATGTCTCTCCCACCCCACCCTCATCTCTTCTCTTCAGCCCTAAACTGGAATATTCAGTTTATGGTGGGATTGAGAAACTCAGTTCTAGTCTCCCATTCTCTGGTATCTGCCAGATCTTAAGGGGATTAAATAGAAGCCTTCTCCAAAACTTTCTGGCATTTCGATTCTGCACCTCCACTTTTAGATGGATGCAAACCATCCTGCAATATATCTCTCTCACTGCATCCTCCCACCTCACGGCTCTTTCTGTCTTTGTAAGCCTGGCTTGATACACTAAAGGGTTAGAAAATGGAAGTCGTTTAGATTTTCTTATTCTTTGCATTTGTAATTCTAGCAAGTTCAGCAGAGTCCAGAATCATCAAAGGGGTTCTGGTAAACTGTTGCCCAGTTTTGTACCAGGTGCTTCTTTCAGCCCTCTCAAATGTTAGGTAATGATAAGATATCTTTCTTAATCCTGCCCACCACTATTAAAGAAAAACAAAAACAAAAACTCTGCTTTCTTCCCTAAGATTATGATCTGACAGCATCCAATACACAACTTTATCATAGCATTTCCAAGACCATAATGAATTTGTCTAAGAATTGATCTCACTATGAACTCAATGAAGTGTGATTCCAAGAATGTCTGGTGCCCAGGAAGCTCTCCCAGACTGTTGAATAGAATTGTGTCCTCAAAAGTTCCAAGGATCACACCCTCTCTTCATTTGGAAAGCTCTGCACTGTAGGATAAGCACGACTGCAAGGTCGGTTTGAACCACAAGGTCAGCAGTTCGAACTCACCAGCCACTCTTCAGAAACCCTATACAGGGTCACTATGAGTCAGAACTGATGTGACAGCACTTAACAACAATATGGAAAAAGATCCTGGTGTGTCGCTGTAGGGAGAAGTATTGGATGGCCAACTGAAAGGCTGGCAGTTCCAACCCACCAGTCGCTCCTTGGAAACTCTATACAGGGTCACTATGAGTTGGAACTGACTCAGAGACACTGAACAATATGGAATAATATGGAAAAGAGTTTGTACTATTCATTCCTGTTTCTAGGGGAAATGTTCCATGTGGGGAAAAGAAAAGACAGTGTACTTAGTAGACCCAAAAAACTCAAATATGATGGCTGTGAAACTGTTATTTAGTATTATTATAGTTTTACTCTTAACTGGGCTAGGTAATTAAACCACTGGTTCTCAACCTTGGCTCCACACTAGAAGCAGTAGAAAGGGATTGAAGGAGGGAAAGCGCTTTAGAAAAAATTACCAAATGAGCAGAATGAGAATCACTGAGGGTGCGGTATGAATATTAGCATTTTCTAAAAGCTCCCAGGTGACCCTAATGTACAACCAAGGTCAAAGCACCAATTTGATAAATCAAGAGATGCTGTTTTGTTTCTCTCATATACCATAGTGGATAAATCTCAGCTACATGTTGTAGGATAAGCATTGGACTGCTAACCAAAAGGTTGATGTTCAAACCCACCAGTCACTCCACAGGAGAAAGAGGAGACTGTCTGCTTCCGTAAAGTCTCAGAAATCCTATACAGGGTCAGCAGGAGTCAGAATTGATTCAATGGCAATGGGAGATTCAGTGGCAATGGGTTTGGTTTGGGGTTCATCAGGAGTCCTGGTGGCACGGTGAGTAAACGTTCAGCTGCTAATCAAAGGTCACACCCACTGGAGAAAAGTATGGTGGTCTGTATCCATAAGGTTTGGAGCCTTGGAAGCCCAATGGGGCATTTCTACTCTATCCTCTAAGGTTGCTATGAATTAGAATCAACTTAATAGCTATGGTTTGGGTATGGTGTTCATCAACTTAGAAGAAAGATGAAGTCAGCTCTAAGGACAAAATACATCCTCACCCAACATGATGACTACGGACATGTACCCGGTTTCCCCCAGCTATACTAGCACACGGTCTCATTTGACAGCCCTTAATTCTTGGCTCTTGCTCCATCCTCATTCACACAGATGGTCCTGACAGTCCCACCTCTTGCATGTAGTTCTGGGTCCTCTGGATCACCAGGTCCACGTGGGGGAATCTGAAGCGGCTCCTGAGATCTTGCAGGCGCTCTTGAAGCAGGTTGACTTTACTATAACAAGGTTCCATCTTCATGGAATCCAGTGGAAGATTCATAAGCTTGTCTAGATGCTGCATTTTGGTGAAGAGAAAAATTAAACACCTTCAGATTTAGGAATGACATTATCTAAAATTCTAAACAATCAAATAAGCATTATTAGAGCAAATTACTAACTGGCTAAGGATATCTGTGACCTCTTTGATTGTCTTGTCTCCCTCCTTCAGTGTGTCCCTGCATGGTTTTATTGCTAGGGCAGCAAATGATTGGTAGAAAAAGTCAACTGGGCAAAGGAAAGACTCAGGGGTGCACTTAGGAGGCTCTCGTCCTTTAGGCTTTTGATGGTCTCCAAGCTCCCAAGTGCACAGCTCAAGGATGGGGCAGACAGGCAAGTTCTTTGGTGCATGGAAGTTCAGCTGGGTCCATGAGCCTCAAAAACCTCGCTTAATGAGTGGTGTTCCTCTCAGTAAACCCCTGACAGGTTAGGGGTGTTCCCTGGACTCATGTTCGCTGGATGCCAAGTTAGAGTTCCCCACAATTCTGAGGCTCTTTGGTGACAACAGTTTTCCTCTGCTGCAGGTTACTCTATGGAGCTAGTGCTGGGGAGGTACATAAAGCCTGAATGAGTACAGGGTTTCTTCTACTGTAATTTGCACAAGTCAGAACTCAATTGATAAGGTCATAGGGCTTCAGCAAAAGGACAGTGTCAGACTAAATCTGGCCCCAAGTGTAATTATATCCTGTTACACTAGGAAGGTTGTTGCAAACAAAATGCATGCTATTTTCTAAGTTTGTCTAAAAACACACTTAAAAATTAAATATTTGAGATTTGAAATGAACAGAAGAGTTAGTGGAAAGAAAGAAGACAGAGAGGAAGGAAATGGAAACTCTCAGGAGAGGTTCCCCACTCTAAGAACTGAGAAGCAAGGTGAGGAGAAAAACATACACAATGTAGGGAGTACTGTCTGATTATCAGAGCCCAGAAAAGGATATAGCTTCATTTCTCCAAACACACACAGAAATCTAGAGATCATCCATTTTTAGTGTGCTTTTAAAGGAAAATGCCCTAGGTGCATATGATTAATGAGCTTGGCGGATAATTGACAGGTTGAGGCCTGAGTCCACTCAGAGGTGAGCTACTTCCCAACAACCAGCCATTGCAAATCCCATGAAGCACAGGTTCTACTCTGATGCACATAGGGGAGCCAGGAGTCAGAACAGAGTCCTAGACAGTTGGGTTGGTTAGTTAAGAAGTGAGTTATAGAGGGTTTTGCTGAGATGGAATTAATGGTCAGAAGTATGCTGTTGAAAATTTTGCCTTGTTGCCCAGTTTTTAACAATAGATTTAAACAGATAAGGGAGGAAAACATGGGATACTAAAACTACCAGCCATTCTATGGGAGAAAGTTGAGACTTTCTGCTCCTGTAAAGATTTCCAGCCTTGGAAGTCCAATTCAGGGTCACTATGAATTGGAATCGACT
Organism: Chrysochloris asiatica; assembly: GCF_000296735.1. Classification (NCBI taxonomy): domain Eukaryota; kingdom Metazoa; phylum Chordata; class Mammalia; order Afrosoricida; family Chrysochloridae; genus Chrysochloris; species Chrysochloris asiatica. The sequence continues at coordinate 279,596 of NW_006408721.1, read as the reverse complement.
CCACGGCACACCACTACCCCTTTGCTCCTATCAGACTGGTGAAAAGTTTTTGTAAACAAGTGATAACACTCTATTGCTGATGGGTATATAGGGCTACAGCCAAACCAAACCTGAATGGTGGAAATAAGAAAACTAAATCTACTTTTGGTATGTAAATGGAATATTTGTTAACATTAGAAATATGGCTAGTTTTCACTGTGCCCATCCTGTTCCAGGAATCTAGCCCATGACAATAAAAGCATCATTGTATAAAGTTATTTATTGCAGCTTTCATGGTGTTAGCAAGCATGGGATGATTAAATAAATCACAGTGCATACATAGTGATAATATTACACACCATTACAATGAAATAGCTAGACCAGTTAACTTAGGGGCAGTTTCATGAGTGTTTTTGAATGAGAAAAATAATAAGCAAAATAGTATGTGATGGGGCTTGAAAACATTTGTGAAAAGATGGAATTAAAAGATACTGGCTGATGAAATGAAATGCAGATGGGTCTCTTGTGATGCAATAGTGAATAATTGTTATCAGGACTGATTGTGAGGGATGGAAATGTAAAGGTCAACATTTTACAGCAAGGAGGGGAGTGATTAACTTTTCAGTCTAGGAGTGGAGGGCCCTGGGACCATCAATGGAGAAGAACAGAGAGCGGGACCCTACCCAGAGAAGCAGTGACACCTGAGATGGAGGCAGAGGTGATGATGCGGAGAGTGGCTGGGGACTTGAGATCCAGAGAGGGAAAGGGGCTGTGTGCTGATGACCGGGGGTGGGGGGAAGGCTTGCAGGGTATACCCTTTGGTTGGTTGATGATGCATGGATGAGATTGTAACTATGGCAATGAAACGATATATGATAGAATGAATGTAAAACCAATGGTCTCCCATGTAAACTATCACATAATTCACAATAAAACATTTATTAAAAAAAAAAAAAGATACTGACATTTTTCTATGAACTTTTGTTGCCCCCTTGTATATAGTATAATCTCATTTTGAATACGCAATCTAAGAAACAATGTATAAATGTGTGTGTGTAAAGACTATTCTACGTAGTTTATCACTACTTACTAGAGGAAAGGGTATGGTGTGGGGAGGGAAGAAAGGGAATAAAAGCAAGGAAAACAAGGCTCAAGAAGAAATTATCTTGTCTATATAGATGTGTGTATATGTATTGGCATAAAGAAGTGAGAAAGGAAATGAAACAGAGCTGTCTGGAACTAACTACTAACTTGTAGGGATGTCCACATGATTTGTTAAATGTAAAATCAAGTTGCTGAGTTGTATCTGTGTCAGTGATGCTCAAACATTAGGGTGAATTAGAATCTCCCAATTACATAGCTGCTGACACCCCCGACACCAGAGTTTCAAATTCAGAAGGTCTGGTGTCAGGCCTAAAATTTTTCATTTTCAAGTATCAATTTACTCTATAATCCCCTTCACTCAATTCACAGTAAAAAGTGTGTATATATATATATTAAAAAGTCTAATGAGACTGACACGGATCTATGTCATGATGCTGATCTATACTTTTATATATGAGGATATATATTTGTATGCACAAGGAGGATAAAGTATAGCCAAACACATACTAAACTATTTATATTAGTTAATTCAGAGAGTTGGGAGTGGAGATGACCTAGGAGTTGGGAGTGTACTAGGATTAGAGGCGTATGGGTGATGGTGGTTAATCTTACCTGTTTATAGTTCTGAGTACATTGCTTTACTTCTTTCAAATAGGTGATTTTTTGTAACTTGAAAACCATCAATAAAGAAAATCCAGTGGATGAATAGAGAGATGAATGAGCAGAAGGACAGATGGGTGGTTGGACATATATAAAGAAGGCTAGGTGGATGGAAAAATTGATGAATGGATGGAAGGGAGAGAGGGAATGAGGGGAGGAGAGAGGGAACGAGAAAGATAAATGCATGGACAGGTAACTGGTTGGTAGATAAAGCCACATAGACACGGACTAGTCAGGCAGACCATTCATACTCAGCTCCTGGACTTATTTTCTTACCTCCTTTAGTTGAACAGTATCTCTAGTTGTCTGAAAGCTCTGGCTGAGCTCATCCACTTCTTTTTCAAAGAGTGAGCGGACATCACTGAATCCTGAGCTCACTGGTCCCATGAGTTCCTCCAGAATGGATGCCAGGAATGGCTGCACACTCTCTGCACAGCTACGCTCCGCAGGCTCGGCCACCATAGCTGAAGTAGGAAAGAGCCAGAAAATTGTGACTTAGGGCAAAATTGGATTCAGACACACTGGAGCCAGGCCAGGACTGGAGGGTGCCCCAATGAGGCATTTAACAGGCAAGGCAAACTCAGAAGCATGAACCAGAAAATCTCAGAGAGTCCTGTACCAGTGTTCACCATTCTGGTGAGCACACTTTGAGAACTGGAACAAACAGAGCCTTTTCCTACTCTAAGCTTTCCTCTGCCCTAGGATGAGACACATCTTTCTACTTGGTCCCTAAAACATACAATGTTTAAAACAAAGGAGAAAATGCTGGTGGCTGACAGAACTATATAAATCACTATCATTCTATATACTGCAGTCCTGGTGTGGAGTTGTGTGTTAATATGCTGGACAACAAAGTCTGTTTGAACCACAAGGTTGGTGGTTCAAGCTCACCAGCCACTCCTAGGAAACCCTATACAGAGTCACTAGGGGCTGGAACTGACTTGACGGCACTTAGCAACAACAATAGCTGAGTACTTTAACCACACATGTCACCAGTGTTACTTGAATGGATCTACAAAGGAATTACCTCTGAAATCTAGGATCGGAACATTTACATTTTGCATATGTGAATTTTCCATTTGTTCCTACAATAGCATGTATTTATGATTCTATCGCCTTTTCTATTTCTTCTGTGAAGTCAGTGTGTTATGGGTAAGAGAGAAGACGTAAACATGTATTCCAGTGGGCAACCTTGAACTAAACATCTGCTTTTTTTAATAGGAAAAAGGTTGATTTGGCAAGACAAAATTTAATACTATTCAATATTTATTTTTCAGTGAATAAAGAAGTCTTCATTTTTCTTTGTTACATAGGGAATCAGATTATGACTCTTCACTCTTTTGTATTGGAATTTATTCTGTTAGGCAAAAAACAATTTCCAAAAGAAGATTTTCAGGTGCCAGGAACAACTGTTGTTGTTAAATGCCATCGAGTCGGTTCTGGCTCATGTTGTTGTGTTGTTGTCAGGTGCCATCGAGTCAGAACCTACTCATAGCGACCCCATGCACAGCAGAATGAAACAATGTCCGATCCTGGGCCAACCTCATTACTGCCGCCACACTTGAGTCCATCAATGATGCCACCTGGCCAATCCATCTCATTGGGGGTCTTCCTCTTTTTCTCCAACCCTCCATCTTACCAAGCATGATATCCTTCTCCAGTGACTGTTCCCTCCTGATAATATGTCCAAAATATGTCTGGCTCATAGAAACCCTGTATAGGGTTTCTGAGTAGCAGCTGATCGGTTTAACCCACAAGCTTGTGGTTAGCACTCTAGTGGGCATCCTAAAGCACCACACAGGGGCTCTATAACAACAGATGCTACTAAATTGTGAGAGGACAGACTATCAACCTGCCTTTGAATGTTGTTGTTGAGTGCTGTCGAGTTGGTTCCAATTCATATTGACCCTGTATAGAGTTTCCAAGGTGAATTTGAAACCCTGACCTTGTGGCTCAAACCTACTTTATAGTCAAGTGCTTATTCTACAGTGCCACACCAGGTAGGTTTAGAATCTTGAGACAGAACATCCTGATGTTTAGATTCACTATAGGTTTCCTATAATGACCCTGCACAACAGAATGAAACACTGCATGATCCTACACTATCCTCACAATTGTTAGGTCTGAGTCCACGGCTGTTGCCAATGTGTCAGTCCATTTTATTGATGCTCTTCCTCTTTTTGCTGTTACAAACAAGACTGTTGTTGTTGTTAGGTATCACCGAGTCAGTACTGACTCATAGTGACCCTATGCACAAAAGAACGAAACACTGCCTGGTCCTGCGCAAACCCCACAATTGTTGCTACATTCGAATCCATTGCTGCTGCCACTGTGCCAATACATTTCATTGAGGGTCTTTCTCTTTTTCTCTGACCCTCCACTTTACCAAATATTACATCCTTCTCCAGTGACTGGTCCCTCCTGACAATATGTCTGAAATATGAGATGAACTCTGGCCATCCTGGCTTCCAAGCAGCAGCATTCTGGCTGTACTTCTTCCAACACAGATTGGTTTCTTCTTTTGGCAGTCCATGGTACTTTTAATATCCTCCTTCAGCACCATAACACAAATGCATCAGTTCTTCTCCAGTCTTCCTTATGCACTGTCCAGCTTTCAAATGCATAAGAGATTATTAAAAACTTCATGGCTTAGGTCAGGCATAGTACTCAAACCGACATCTTTGCTCTTCAACACTTCAAAGAGGTCTTGTGCAGCAGATTTGCCTAATGCAACACGTTGTTTGATTTTTTTGACTGCTGCTTCAGTGAGTGTTGATAGTTGACATGAGCAAAATGAAGTCTTTGTCAACTTCAATCTTTTCTCTGTTGATAAGAATGTTGTTTATTGGTCTAGTGGTGAGAATTTTTGTTTTCTTGACATTGAGATGTAATCCATACCAAAGGCTGTGCTCTTTGATCTTCATCAGTAAATGTTTTAAGTCCTCTTCACTTTCATCAAGCAAAGCTGTATCATCTGCATATCGCAGGTTGTTAATGAGTCTTCCTCCAATCCTGATGCCACATTTTTCTTCATAGAACCCAGCTTCTCGTATTATTTGCTCAGCATACAGGTTGAATAAGTATGGTGAAAGAATACGAGCCAGGCTCACACCTTTCCTAATTTTAAACCATTTTGTGTTCCTTTGTTCTGTTTGAACAATTGCCTCTTGGTTTAGGTACAGGTTCCTCAGGAGCACAATTAAGTGTTCAAGAATACTCATTCTTTGCAATGTTGTCCATAGCTTGTCATTGACCACATACTAGAAAGCCTCTGCATACTCAATAAAGCACAGGTAAACATCTTCTGGAAATCTCTGCTTTCAGCTAAGATCCATCTGACGTCAGCAATGATATTCTTTATTCCACGCCCTTTTGTGAATCTGGCTTGTTCTCTGTCAGTGTATGGTTGCAGCCATTTTTGAATTATATTTAGCAAAATTTTACCTGCATGTAATATTAATGAAATCGTCTGATGATTTTCACATTCCATTGGGTCAATTCTCTTAGAAATAAGCACAACTATGAATCATTTCCACTCATTTGGCCAGATAGCTGTCTTCCAAATTTCTTGGCATAGATGAGTGAGTGCCTCCAGTGCTGCATCAGTTTGTTGAAAGGTTTCAATTTGTTTTCCATTAATTCCCAGAGCCTTGTTCTTTGCCAGTGCCTTCATTGTACCTCGGACTTCTTCTTTTGGTATCATTGGTTCTTAATCATATGCTACCTCTTGAAATGGTTGAACATCGACCATTTCTTTTTGGTACAGTGACTCTGTGTATTCCTTCCATCTTCTTTTTATGCTTTCTGCATCATTCAATATTTTGCCCATAGAATCTTTCAATATTACATGTCAAGGTTCGAATTTTTTCTTCAGTTCCCTCAGCTTGACAAATGCTGAGCGTGTTCTTCCCTTTTGGTTTTCTAACCCCAGGTCTTTGCATATTTTGCTAAAATATTTGACTTTGTCTTCTTGAGCTGCCTTTTAAATTTTTCTGTTCAGCTTGTTTACCTCCTCATTTCTTCCATTTGCTTTAGAATTTCTATGCTGGAGAGCAAGTTTCAGAGAAATCTATTTTGGTCTTTTCCTTCAATTTTGTCTTCTTAATGACCCTTTGCTTTCTTCCTGTATGATGCTTTTCATGTCATTCCACAACTCTTCTGGTCTTGAGTCTTTAGTGTCTAATGTATCAAATCTATTCTTGAGATGATCTCTAAATTCAGGTGTTCAAAGTCATATGTTGACTCTCATGGACCTGTTTTTAATTTTTGCTGCTTCAGTTTGCCTCTAGGGCTGCATCAGTTTGTTGAAAGGTTTCAATTTGCACATAAAATTACACATAAACAATTGAAGGTCTTTTCCACAGTCTGTCCCTGGCTATATTTTGGCTGATGATATGGAGCTTTTCCACCGTGTCTTTCCACAGATGTAGTCAATTTAATTTCTGTGTATTCCATTTGGTGAAGTCCATGTGTATAATCATCTTCTATGCTGTTTAAAAAAGGTATTTGCAATGCAAAAGTCACTGGTTTTGCAAAATTGTATCATGTGATCTCCAGCATCTTTTCTATCACCAAGGCCATATTTTCCAACTACTCATCCTTTCTCTTTGTTCCCAACCTTTGCATTCCAGTCACCAGTAATTATCAATACATCTTGATTGCATATTTGATCAAATTCAGACTGAAGAAGTTTATAGAATTATTCAATTTTATCATCACTGGCTTTAGTGGTTGGTGTGTAAATTTGAATAATAGTGGCATTAACCAGTGTTTCTTGTAGGCTTTTGGATAGTATCCAATAACAGACAGTGGTTGTACTTCAAGACAGATCTTGATATGTTCTTTTTGATGATGAATGCAACACCACTCCTCTTCAATGTTTCATTATCGGCATAGTAAACTATGTGCCTGTCAGATTCAAAATGACCAATACCAGTCCATTTCTGCTCAGTAATGCCTAGGATATTGATGTATATGCATTCCATTTCATTTTTTACAATTTCCAATTTTCCGAGATTCATACTTTGTACATTCCCTGTTCTAATTATTAATGGATGCTTGCATCTGCTTCTCTTAATTTTGAATTGTGCCCCATCAGCAACCGAAGGTTCCAAAGGCTTTACTTCACTCATGTCATCACAGTCAACTCTACTTTGAGGAGACAGCTCCTCTCCAGTCATATTTCTAGTGCTTTCCAACGTGAGGGGATCATCTTCTAGCACTACATCTGACAATATTCTAGTGCTCTTCATCATGTTTCAATATTCAATATTCTGGTGCTGACAGTGTTCCACTGCTATTCATAAGGTTTTCAATGAATCAATATTCAGAAGTCATCGTCTCTACTTCCTAATCTGTCTTCATCTGGAAGCTCAGCTGAAACCTGACCACTGTGGGTAACCTTGCTGACATTTCCAATACTCATGGTATAGCTTCCAGAATCACAGAAACACACACGCTGTCACAGTATGACAAACTGACAAATGAGTTGTAGGCAAACAAGATGGTTTTCATTGATTTTGCTTTACTCAAATGCCCATTCTTTTCTTCTTCCCCATCCAGGAAGGAATGAGTTTCTTTATAAACTTGGCCTAATTCCATGTTTAATTGGGATATATAAAATTCAAGTCATTGTAATTCAAATCCTAGTCCAACACCAGTGATGTTTTCTTTCAGTGCCTAATTCCTATAAAGCATATCCTTAAAGCTTCTGATTGTTTTCCACTCTTTGTTTGTAAATTTTCTTTCATAGTATGAAAGAATTTTGGAATTGAACCACAACCTGGAAAGCTAGTCTTCATTATATCAAATCCAACCTGTAGCACACGCTCAGAAAAAAGTACTGCATAGGCCCCCTTGATGTCAGATGCTAACATTGAAACTGGGTTAAGGATTCAGTGAGTCCTTTGCAAGAACTGGTTTTCCTTCTGAAGTGCTTTCAAATGAATCTTATTTGAAGGAAGATTCAATTTCTCTACAACCAATTTCCTTATCATCAGATGACCAGTCAAGGCTGCCTTAGTATCCTGAGCAAAGAGGACTGGACCACTGGCTCCTTCTCCTTGGGATAGATGGATCACACCTCCAGCAGCCAATCAGTTCTTCTTGGTAGTCAAGTTTTACAGGTAAAGGCCCAGTGCATGCCCTCCTTTGCTGAAACCTCACCACCACCTCCAGGCTGAGAGAGCATTGATGCTCTATAGTTGATTCTTGATATACATCATAGTTATGTTGGATATGGTCACCAAGAACACTGAATTTGCTAAGACTGAACAATTGCTAAGAGAGTACAGATTTGGGCTTTGCAAGCCTCTGATCACAACATTTTTGTCAACTAATCAATACACATTTTTAAAAAGACCCCTTATTTGAAATACAGTTGACTCATTAACATTGACTTCATGGCAAACAGTACTATGAACCATGCTTAAGCAATGCTTATCTAACACAGTATTTTCTTCTTAAGAAACATCATAGACTTCTTACACTTAGAAACACTAGACAGCACTTCAACACTCTGCTTGGGGGCCATTTAAAAAAGACAAAATCACCAACAAGAAGCACAAACATTGGAAGAATGTGGTAATAAATAGACAGCAAAAAGAACACTAGTTTACAGGATGAGAGCTGAAACAAGAAGTAGAGCTTCACTTTGTTCACTCTCAATTGAGAACCTGCGCTTTGGCAACTCAAACTCTTCGATGCTCTGCACATGTGCATGTCTGCAGTAGCTGTGGAAACACCGAGTATTGATGTAGAGTTACAAGTAAATTTTAGCTAGTAGGCAAACTGGTGTCTTTGAATTCTGGTGTTGGCAAAGAATCTTGATAATACCATGGGCTGCCAGAGGAACAACAAATCTGTGTTGCTTCTTTAAGTACAACCAAAATGCTCCTTAGAATCAAGGGTGACAAGACTTCATCTCATGTACTTGGGACATGTTGTCATGAGAGACCCATCCCTGGAGAAGGATATCATAGTTGGTAAAGTGGACAGTTACAGAAAAAGAGGAAGGCCCTCCAACAGTTAGTCTGACACAGTGGCTGCAACAATGGGCTCAAACATAGGAATGATTATGAGGATGGCACAGGACCAGCCAGTGTTTAGTACATAGGATGGTAGGCGTTGGAACTGACGCAATGCACATAACAACAACAGGCAAATTCTCAAATATAGAATTCATGAATAATGAAGTTAGACTAGAATGGAGGTTTCAGAATAATCATGAACACTGGTGATATGCAGTGCAGTGCAGATTTAGTAGCAGCTTGCCACTCTGACATGCTCTGTGGGTAGAGCGTGGCTCCAATAGTAGATGTGGGAGGATGGGTTCCACTGTTCGCCTCCAAGCTGCGGCTGCTCCACCTCTCTGCCTGATCTCCCATGAAAGCCCATTTCCCCATGTGCTCCAGCCCCTGCTCTGAGCCTTTCACCTGTGCCTGCCTTCCTTGCTCCACCTCTGCTGGGCCACATCCTGCTCACCTCTTCAAGGTCAGTTCAGAGTTCACCCACCATTTGAGCCCACTGTTGCGGCCCCTGTGTCAGTCTACTTGTGGAGGGCCTAATGCTCTGAAACCGCTGCAGTACTTTCTGAACTGGGCTCTCTGGATGTTTCCTCATGGGCTCAACAAATTCCATATCCCACACACGTATGCTCTGCTATTTTTTTTCTTTTTTAAGTCCTATATCAACTTTAATTTTCTTTATCATTAAAAATTAAGACACGTTTTCCTCAATCAGATATTTTTATCCTTAATACAAAATACATTATTATAAGCCTTATGCTTATATCTGAATGTTTCTTCAGTCATCACTTTCACTTCCTGAGTCACTCAGCTGCAAATCATTTCTTAAAATATTCATCATAAGTCCACTGATGTTATGAAATCTGTTATGACTGGCATTTAGATCAGGAATGCTGCACTGTGGCCTGGCAGCCAACGGATGATGTCCTGAGGTATATAGTTCCCTGGATCAGAAGACGATCTGTACTCTTCATTTTCTGAGTCACTAGAACTATCCTCACTACTTGAAGATGATGAACTTTTAGAATCTGATGAACTATCACAGCTACTCATCTGGTCCATAAAACTAGCTTCTGTCTTCAGTTCTCTTTCAACATCATCCATTGGAGATGCTGGGGACATCTTATCTTTGGGTGGAGAATGTTTTACAGTATTAGGAGTCCTAGGTGAATTCCAGATTTATTGCTGCTGTTGCTCGATATGAGACTGAATTTTACTACTTCCTTCAACTCTTGTTTTCTTTACAGTGATGTTTTTCTAGTCAGCATTCTCCAGTATCATGGTTAATAATCAATATGCATTCTTTTAAGTAAGGGTTCTTTGAACCCTTGAAAACAGTTACTGGGAGAGTGGAACCCTCTATATTTGGGAGAGGTATTGTCACCTGTTCACCTTTGCCAATCTCAAGGTCCCCTTCACAAGAAGTGTCAATAGAAGCAGGTTTGAAGTCATAGCACATAGTGTGGAAGGCACAGCGCGGATGCTTCTTAAAACTCTCGCCCAATCTGAGAACCCACTGGCGATTGCCAAAGTGCAAGTGTCTTGCCGCTCCATTCATTGTTACCCTCGGGCTCCGACTAGGCATCCATTATTGACACTCATGACCATCTGCCACTGCTCTGCTATTTTTCAAGCCTATGGATATGTTATTGTTTATTCATAATATTAATTCATAGACTTCCCGAAGCTAAGGCAAAGGTTAGGAAGCAATTAAGCACAGCAATTATGAGTAAAAAAAATGGGAGCTAGAACAGGTAGTTTTGGAGACTGACTCTGTAACACACTAACTTTCAAATTGGGCAAGTTAATTAACCTGTGTCTCACTTTTTTCATCTGTAAAATGGAGATATTAAGAGTAATTACACCTCAGGATCATGGTGAGGATTCAATGAATTTATCTTGGAAGTACTCCTTAATGCTTAGGTCTTATATCTGTTGGCATTATCATTTTTCCAATCGATAGACTCTAAAACATTATTCATTATGAGGAGTCCACATAGTTTTTTGGAGTTAGAATGGGATCAGGCTCCAAGCTGGGTATCAAGGTATTCTTCGTTCTTGCCTCTCTTGTGGCATTTAATCACATATTTTTTTCAACTTTAGTGACCTTCAGAAGGAGGCGCTAATAGTTATCTTCTTTGGATCTTCAGAGTCACTGTTGTTGGCAGAAGAATAAATAACGCTTACTGGATAAACAATTGTGGGACAGAACAGAAGGTCCATTGCTTTACTTTCAGAAATTGTATAGGAGGAAATGGAGAGACCACTATTTAAGACTCCCGAACTTGTTTCTTTGTTTTTAATCCAAAGCCCTTTCTCAATGCAAACTGAAGTACACTTCCTGTTATAAAGTGGGAGAGCAGAGGCCTGGTTAAAATGTGTTTCTGATATATCATTTGTAAAAGATCTGATTATTATTATCTGTCAAGAATTCTTTTAGGAAAGAAACTCTAGTCTGGGCTGGAATCTTTTTCAATTTTCTGTAGGGATATACTCTAGAGCTTTAGAAGAGAGTGAGATAGATGTTTACTCAGACCATGAGAACAGCCACTTCTAGGCCCAGATTAGCACCAGATAACAGGAAGTTTGGCACAGAAGTTAGGTTTTGGCAGTTTTAATTTGTATAAAATATTTCAATATATAGTCAACTCTAGATTTAGTTGCATTAGGGCTGTTATTGTTTTTAAGTGTTGTTGAGTCAGTTCTGTCCCAAAGTGACCCCATACAGGTTTCTGAGCAGCAGTTGGTAGGTTTGAACTGCTGATCTTGCAGTTAGCAATCCAGTGTTTATCCTACAGCAACATACCAGGACTAGACACAGCACATAGAAGACACTGAAGTTAATTTATATTTGGGTTGGGAAGGCATGAACAGACACTGAGAGACACTGTAGTCATGCCTCCTGGATTCTCCTCACCGCAGGACCTGCTCAAAGGATCTCCTGCCCCCAACAAGCTGGGCAGCAATGTGAAGAGGTCAAGAATTACAAACAATATCCCACCAAGCAGGCAACCACTTGTTAGACTGTAAGCCTCCTGAGGATAAGAACTTGGTCCTCCCTGTTCACAGTTAAAGTTTTACCACCTTGCTCAATAAACTCGCTAAATATTTGTAAATGAATGAGAGTGAGAAAGAGAAAAAGAAAGTAAATATTCTGAGAACTATAGAAGATCACTGACAAACAATCACAAACGAGCAAGCATGCTTTTCCTCTGAAGTGACAGTCACCATCAGTGGCTTTGCTGGAACATGGGGGAGGCCAGATAGAATGCAGAACTCTATAGAATTATTTGTCCTGCAGAACTCCATCAAGACTATCCAAGACTTTTTGTATGGATAGACAAACATTTTCTCTCAAGAGTTAAACAGTGAATATTTGAGGCTTTGCAATCCATAGATCTCTGTTCCAATGACTCAACTGCTATTTTAGCATGAAACTAGTCATGTGCTATACAGAAATGAATGGGTGTGGCTGTGTTCCAATAAATCTTTATTTACAAAAACAATTTGAGGGCCAGATTTGGCCTACCAACCAGAGTTTGCTGACCCTGCTCTGTGTACCCTTCTGTTCTCAGAAGAGGACACAGGGCACAGAGAAATCACGTGGCCTCTCAAAGGCACATGACTAGATACAGTGTGAGGTGAAGCTGGAATTCAAATTTATTGATTCCAAGTCAAAAATGTGGGCTTTCCTGTCCAAGGAAAATCCATCTCTTCATTGATTCAAATGCTTACTGAGTGCTTGTATGTTTCAGGTATGGTGCTAAACACTGAGGATACCTGAATGAACCAAGGAACCACAACTCTGCTCTTAGAGGGGGTCCCAGCAAAGGTAGAGATCATTAAAAGTTAGTATAAGAAGTGCTGCAATGGGAAAAGTAAAGGCAGTAGCAGAGTGCAAAGGCACCACCGCAAGGCAAGAAACGTTTCCTCAGCCTTATATCCGTGAAGTGTCTGTGAGAAAGCCCAAGCCCTTACCAGCACCTCTGACACACTAGTTCTTACAAATGTTATCACCTCTTCTCAATTTCTTCCATTTAATAGTCCTCTGAAACCATTTGAAGAGCCCTGGTGGCATGGTGGTTAAGTGTTTGGCTGCTAACCAAAAGGTCAATGGTTTGAACCAACCAACTGCTGTACAGGAGAAAGATGTGATAGTCAGCCTCTGTAAAAGATTTATAGGCTTGGAAACCCTGTGAGGTAGTCTACTCTGTCTAATAGGGCCACTCTGAGTCCACTGGGTTTGATTGGATGGGTTTCTGAAACAATTAATCCTAAGTCTGCAGCGGATCCTCCAAATATGTTGTTGTTGTTAAGTGTTACCAAGTTGGTTCTGAACCATAACAATCCTATATAGGGTTCCCAAGGAGTAGTTAGTTGATGGATTTGAACTGCTGTCCTTGAGGTAAGCAGCTGAAATATACATCTTAGTTCATTAATAGGAGCATGGATTATCTCTACTGACCTTTGATCTTTCCAGTTAAGAAGTTCTTTGAGTTCACAATCTGATCCATGTCTGAACGGATAGTTCCTTCCAGGCCCTTTGTCAGACTTCGGCATTCCTCCTTCAAGGCATTTAATCCTTCTGAGACTTGAAGCTGAACCAGGTTGTAGGCCTCCTCCAGGAGCTGCAATATAAATCAGGCTCTGTTATGTAAAAATGCCTCACAAAGTCAAGTCGAGGTATGAGGCTTCATCACAGACTACCATAATATAAACAACACTGCACACACATTCTAATGTTGTCTTTCAAACTTCAAGTCTGTTTGGATTAGTCCTCATGTAAGTGAGAATGAACAGGCTCAATATAGACAGTTTTCCACCCAGGAAGGAACTATTAAAAAACAAAATAAAAACAAACAACAACAAAAAAGCTGCCTTATAAAGAGAAGTGAATGTTCACTTGAGGAAAACAGTTGCAGGACAAAATAATCACTTACTCCGAACCAGGCCCTCTTCCTGTCATTCTTCTTCCCCTTCATTTTAGGCAGAAGGTCTGTCTGGAGGGTTGGCAGGAGCTCCTCCATCACTAGGTTACTCAGGATCTGCAGAGTGGAAGAGAGCCCCCACAGTGGCAAGTCAGTGGGGTCAGACTGTATTAGAACATCTGGCCAAAGGTGCCGTGGCTGTCACTATCCGAGGTTATCCATGGTTGTTGAGGTTAAATGGAGTTTGTTAGGTTGGAAATCTGAGGTCACAGGCATCTTGGCTAAGACAATCTTAATTGCTCTTAAACATTCACCAGGAACAATAATGCCTGCTTATTATACATGTTTCCCATCAGAAAAAGAAATCAAATTCCTCACCTTCAAACTTTGCATATTCAAACTAGAAGAACCTACTACATTGTGGACAATTATGGGTAAGGACATCCTTAGCAAAATTGGGAAGTAGGTCAGGCTTGGCTTCAGTGGCTGACTCTTAGTTTCCCTAGGAATCTAAGAGTCTTCATGATCTTTGTCCCTACTGTTTCCTGAGAACCTCCTCCCACCTTCTATGAAGTTTGGAAAAAGAAAGGAGTAATTGTGTGGGCTGAGCAGAATATAGGATATCTCAAGTTGTACTAATCTTAGAAGAAATGCAATCAGAACACTCCTTGGAAAGCAAGGGTAGTGAGACTTCATCTTGCTCACTTTGGACATGTCATCAAAAGAAACCAATCATCAGAGAAGACCGCCATTTTTGGTAAATGAAGGGTCAGTGACAAAGAAGGAAACCTTCAAGGAGATGGATTGACACAAAATGGCTACAACAGTGAGCTATAACATGTGAAAAGTTATGGAGATGGTACAGGGTTGGGCAATGTTTCCTTCTGTTATATACAAGGCCGCCAAGAGTCAGAGGTGACCCAATAGCAACCAACAACAGTAACACGTTTTCCATTGTTTTAAAAAATTGTTTCCAATTCTTTTCACTCAAATTTTGTTGGTATCAATGGAAATGATTTAAAAAAAAAAAAAAAAAAATCCAAGCAGTATTGTACGCATCCACTCATGGGCACCAGGCAGTGCTGGCCCCTTCTGACTCCCACTGACCTCCAATTGGAGCAGCCTTGCTATTCAAATTCACTTTCATTGTGAGCCTTTTGGGGCTCACTGCTCAGCTTTCAATCTTAGGCTGCAAACTAAGATTTATAAGAAGGCACGAGTAGTTTTAGAGATGGAGGCAGGCAGAAAAGTGGAGAATTAACATGATACGACTGTTCTGCGAATTTAAGGAACGTTTTTCTAAAATAATTGATTGCTTCCCTCTCACTTCTTGTAAAAATTCAAGTTAAGCTTTCAGAATTAAAAACAATTCTCTCTGTGGTCACTAGTCAATCTCACACTTGTGGATACACTGATGAAGTCACTAGATGTTGCCTTTAACCCGGCTCAGTGACAGCAGGGTGTAACGCTACAGCTGAATGAAACAGGAACACTCCCAGGGTGGAGGTGGACCAGCTGCCCAGTCCCAGTGAGCCTCTGGGTCCCTGAGAGAGAAGGCTGCTCGGGTCAATGCAGTCAAGTGTGGCTCCTGCCATCTGCAATTCGGGACTATGTGGTGTGACAAAGATTATAATGGGGACAAGACTGTCATTGCTGTTGTGTGCTGTCCAGTTAGTTCTGACTCATAGCAACCTTATATAGGGCTTCCAAGAGTAGCTGGTTGTTTGAACTGTCAACTTTTGGGGGAGCAGTTCTGTACTTTTCTTATGGCTCACACCAGGACTGCTACCAGTACTGGCAATTCATAGGTTGTTGTTATTGTTGTTAAGTGCCATCAAGTCGGTTCCGACTCATAGCAACCCTGTATAGGGTTTCCAGGAGCGGCTAGTGAGCTTGAACAACCAACCTTGCAGGTGAAACCAAAAGGTATGTTTTTCTCTTTTTTGGAGCCAGTCTCTAGGAATAGTCAAGAGCTAGATAACTATTTTCTGATGACTTTTAGAGGAACTTGTCACACAAGCTTCATGCCATTCAGCAGGTCCAAAAATTAGATTCAAGTAGGTCATTAATGGAGACCTGGTGTGGCATTGTGAGATAAGCGTTGGACCACAAGGTCAGTTTGAACCGCCAGGTTAGTGGTTCAAACTCACCAGCCACTCCTCGGAAACCCTATACTTGGTCTCTTATGTTTCGGAACTAACTTGACAGCACGTAAAAACACCAGGTCATTAATAATCCAGGGATCTTCATTCCGATCTGTGGAATAAATGCTTTAGTTGGAATGCATCTGCCCGAGAACCACCGACATGACATGTGGCCTGGGGAGAGTGAGTGAAAGGGTAAGGAGACTTAAATCAGAACTGGAATCAATGAAAAACACGATTTTTATCTGAAAACTGTAAAACTCAAGAATCATAATTTGTTGTTGTTTAAGTGCCATCAAGTTGGTTCTGACTTATAGTGACCCTGTATTGGGTTTCCAAGGTTGTTCATCTTTGTGGGAGCAAACGCCTTAACCTACTCCCTCCTGCAGGGTGGTTCACAGTCCAGTGCTCATCCAACAGAGTCACCGTGTTCCCACAATCATAACTGTCCTAATTCATTGCTTTGCAGAGATTGGTTTGCACTTCAGCATACATGTGAGAGGGATTTGAAAAAATGAAAATGCTAATATAAAGGCAAAAAAAAAAAAAACCCACAAAAAAGTTTCCATTATGGTGAGCTTATAGTTTTCTTTCATTCAGCCTTTCTCAGACAATGTTCCAAGAAATTTGATTCTATTTTAGCACTTAGGGAACTAAAAAGGAAACATGTCTGGAAAGGAAAAAAAGGGGGGTGGGTGGGTAGTGGTAGGAGTGGGTTGTAAGCAGAACCTCTGGGTGCTAAAGCCCAATTAGGCTGCATCCCAAAACTGTCAGCTTCCTCTCACCTTCAGCTCTACCAACCCTGACCCTAAGCTTCCTCTTACCTGCCTGCTCTGAAGTCCCCCATCTTGGTCACCTTTCCACAATTGTTGTTGTTGTTAGGTGTCATCGAATTGGTACCAACTCATAACGACCCTATGCACAGCAGAACAAAACACTGCTCAGTCAGGGGCCAACCTCACTACTGTTGCCACGCTTGAGTCCATCGATGCTGCCACTTGGCCAATCCATCTCTTTGGGGGTCCTTCCTCTATTTCTCTGACCCTCCACCTTACCAAACATGATATACTTCTCCAGTGACTGGTCCCTCCTGACAATATGTCTGAAGTATGAGAGACAAAGTCTAGCCATCTTGGCCTCCAAGGAGCACTGTGACTGAACTTCTTCCAAAACGGATCTATTGGTTCTTTTGGCAGCCCATGGCACTTTCAATATTCTCCTCCAACACGATAGCTCAAAAGCATCACTTCTTCTACGGTCTTCCTTATTCACTCATATTTACTCATATCCAGCTTTTGCATGCATATGAGGGTATTGAAAATACCAAGGCTTGGGTCAGGTGCACCTTAGTCCTCAAGCTGACATCTTTGCTCTTCAACACTTTAAGAAGGTCTTCTTTCCACAGTAGAGCCCCAAATCTAATGAAGGGGCACCTTAACCTCCTCCCCTCAAAATCGGATCTACTTAGTATCACTTTTGCTTTAAAAAAAAAAAAAACACACAAAAGGAGATGGGCTTCAATTTAACAGCTGGGACATGGTGACTTTTAAATTTTACCACACATACAAGTATCCCAACATATCACCAGGTTGATTGAAACCAACATACCCAATTTCACCCCTTGCAGGCCTTGCTACATAACTGCCTGTCTGATATTGAAGCTGTTTCCCCAGGCTACTGGACGTGGGGGTGGGGTGGGGGTGGGGGCGCAATCCTTTGTGTTGCTGAGTGGTCATGGGGGAAAGAATTCATTTAAAGGGACCATAGTCAAAGACATTTGACAAAAGTTAACTCCAAAAGGTGTAGACAAGACCTAAAAAAAATTGTACATAGTTTTCTTATCTAGAGGCCATTCTGTTTTGTGGGAATGCTGAGTTGTTCTCATGGCCCATCTGGCTAATTTAAAGATAAGTCATAAATATTCCAGATAAGTGCACAGTACTGTCCTTCATAATCTCATTTGATATATTTATATTGACAAGTAGAAAATGCAATGCTATTTTTTACTGGTATGCAAATATTTTCACCTTAATAGTCTTTGCACAAGTTATTCTAAGATATTTGCTATTCCTGGAAACTTGCCTACAATAACCATTGTCATGAGGGCATGCCATACTTGCTGTGTGAGTCAGTACTATGAAGATAATAATGTTACAAGACCAAAGTCTTTTGAACTCAGGCCCGGAGGGATACAGGGCTAGGAGAGCATTATTAGTTTTTAGCAGATGTGAAGAAAAAATGCAAATACACCCAGGGCTTTAAACAAAAGATGCCATATTCTCAAACTCAGCAGTGTGCTGCCACTTTCTGTAACTAGTTGGTGGCTTCTTTAGACCCCTGACCTCTTTCTTCTGTGAATGAGCCTTAGGATAACCTGCTTTCTTATTCAGCAATCTTATTAGAGATTATGGGGAGCCTTTAACCTTGCCAGGCCCTACACAGGAATGCTTTGGACGCCATTTCCTTATACCAGCTTCTCCAAGGATAGCCTGACTTGTCTGCCGCAGGATTTGTGATTTCAGCTAAGTCTTTTAGCCAATCTGAGCATCTTTCTCTCATCTGGAGGGTGTTGGATAAATAATACTAAAATTTCTCCTAGCAGCCACATTTTATGAGTCTGTGATTTCACCAGATACTCAAATTCCTGGGGGAACTAAACTTCTTACTGGATCATTTAATAACTCCAGCTTTTACTGATTTCTCTTTCTATGTTTTTCATTTATTTGTGGTTTGATTTCTTTTTGGCCACATAGGGTATTTTTGGCACTACAAAATTAACACCATACTATGGAGTCCTGGTGTGGTACTGTGTGTGGGTTGAACCACAAGACTGACAGTTCAAATTCACCAGTCACTCCTTGGAAACACTATACAGTGTTGGTACGAGCCGGAACCAACTTGACAGCACTTAACAACAACAACAATATGACTAGTTCAAGAGTACAGTGGCTCTGTGATACATACTGAATGATTATGGGAAGGAAACTTGTTGCTGTTAAGTATGTATATATATGTGCATATATGTTTTATGTATATATATATATATATAGATGTGTATATGTATGTATATATTCTTTGCTAGCACCATGATTCAAATGCATCAATTTAAGTGTGAAAGAGGAAATTGGTACATGAATACCTTTCCTGCAAACACCACTATGAACGTGGTTGTACATACAGCAGGCAAAATGATGAAAATGAGATATTATCAAACATCTTACGGCAATGAGTTGCTGGGTGTCGGGGCTCAGGCCATAGTCTCAAGAGACACCATGGCCAACTGGCACAACGTAGTACACAAAGATAATGTTCTACAACCTACTTTGGTGAATTGCTGTTGCTGTTAAGTGCTGTTGAGTCAGTTCCGACCCATAGTGACCCTATATAGGGTTTCCAAGGAGCTGGTGAGCTTGAACAGCTGACCTTGTGGTTCAAGCTGACTTTGCAGTCCAGTGCATTAACACAAAGAGCCACACTAGGACTCCACTTTGGTGAGTAGTGTCTGGGATATTAAAAGCTCCTGAGAGGCTATCTGAGGTGCAGTTATTGGTCTTTCCATGTGCAGAAGAAAGCAGAGTGATGAGAACTAAAGAGGCATTAGTTCAATGGACTAATTGAACATGTGAACATCAGTCTCCACAACCCTGAGACCAGTAGAACTAGATGGTGCCCAGCTACCACTACCAACTGTCCTGAATGGGATCACATTAAAAGATCCTGGATAGAGCAACATAATGTGTGGGAAAAAATCTAAAAATGATTTTAAAAACAAACAAACAGGGCTTACTGGTCAGAAAGAGACTGGAGGAACCTGACACTGGTTCCTTGACCACCCTTCAGGTCTGGAAAGGAACAACCCTCTTTCAGCCAAACAGTAGATAGGTATAGAGGAGGAACACCACCACTAGTAAGGTATGCTCACTATGAATGATGGAACAGTCAATCATTCTAAATCAAAGGGGGAACATGTACCTAAGGACAATGGCAAGAAGGGATGGGAAAGTGGGTGGAAGGGAAGTAAGAGCCACAGGGAGGAAGCAGATGACTGCTGTTGGGGGGGGGAGGGGAAGGGGTTGCAATCATTGAGATGAAACAAAGTGTATTGTTTGTTGAGTGTGAAACTGATGATCCTGTCTGTAAACATTCACTCAATTCACACAAAAGTAAAAAAAAGAAAAAGAAATCAATGGCATACTGCATTAGCCAAATCTGCTGACATCTTTAAAGCAAAGATGTCACTTTTAGGACTAAGGTGTGCCTGACACAAGCCATGGTATTTTCAATCACCTCACATCAATTTGAAACTTGGAAAATGAATAAGGAAGATCACAGAAGAACTGATGCATTTGGATCATAGTGTTGGCAAAGAATATTGAAAGTACCATGGACTGCCAGAAGAACAAATTAATCTATCTTGGAATGAGTATGGCCAGAATGCTTTTTAGAAGCCAGGATGGCAAGACTGTCTCTTGTTCTTTGAACATGCTGTCAGGAGAGAACAGTCCCTGGAAAAGGACATCATGCTCAGTAAAGGTTAACAAAAAAGAGGAAGACTCCCGACGAGATGGACTGGCACAGTGACAGCAACAACGGACTCAAACATAACTGTGAGGAATGAGCAGGACCAGGCAGGGTTTCATTCTGTTGTGTATAAAGGTGCTGTGAGTCAGAACTGACTCAGGGCATCTAACAACAACAACAAAGATTTGCCAAGTGACTGTGAATCCTATAGATACCAATATGGATTAATGTGATGGTCTTCCCTCATCCTGATGATTTGCCTCTGTCTTTATCTTGTCTTTGTCCTGCTTGAGACTTAATAAAGGAATCTCTAAAATAATAAATAAAAAGGAAGTGGTGCCCTATGTACTTAAGATAAGCACTGGACTGTGAACCACAAGGTACACAGTTCAAACCCACCAGTGTCTCCATGGCAGAGAGAGAGGCATTTTGCTCCCGGAAAGATGGACAGCTGTGGAAACCCAAAGTAACTATGACTCGGAACCGACTCGAAGGCACTTAACAACAACAACAGATGACTACTTCAGCCTCTCAGAGGTACAAATGGTTACCACATGTGGCTGCTAACTGAAAGGTTAAACGCTTGAGTCTACAAAGGGGGACCTTGGAAGAAACGCCTAAAGATCAGCCATTGAAAATCCTGTGGAGCACGGTTTTCTATGACACGCATGGGCTCATCCTGGTAAGTGGCTTCCTGCTATGACTTCTGCACATGAATGCTTTATGATACCCAGATATGTAGGTCATGGGTTGTTTAATGCTACTGAATTAATTTCAACTCATAACAACCTCAAGTGACAGAGTAGAACTACCCCACATTGTTTACTAGGCTGTACTCCTTACAGTCCCTCAGGAACCCTGGTGGTACAGTGGTGAAAGCACCTGCCTACTAACCAAAAGGTCAGTTGTTTGAACCCACCAGCTCCTCCGAGGGAGAAAGATTTGCTTCCATAAAGATTTGCAAACTTGGAAACCCTCTAGGGGCG
Source organism: Chrysochloris asiatica (assembly GCF_000296735.1). Taxonomy (NCBI): domain Eukaryota; kingdom Metazoa; phylum Chordata; class Mammalia; order Afrosoricida; family Chrysochloridae; genus Chrysochloris; species Chrysochloris asiatica. Next base: position 258,249 of record NW_006408721.1, on the reverse strand, counting down.
TTCCACTCTGTATGACAGGGTTGCTATGAGGCACAGTCGATTAGAAGAGAGTGGGATTCTGTTTGTCTTCTTCTTTTTAATCCTTACGAAGCAGATTGCCAGGTGTTTCTCCCAGGGAGCTGCTGAGTGTGTGCAAGCCAGTAATCTCTGGGTCAGCAGCTGAGCACTTAACCATCTGTGCCACCAGAGTGTTTTCATTATATATAGACACACACACATTTACATATATGCAGACATATACACAATGTTGCCTTGTCCTCTAGATGTACGTTTTGCCTCTCTACAAAGGCAGGGGAAGTGACACTTTGTTTTCTTGTATCTTAGAGCACTTAACACACATCAGCCTAAAACAAAAAGCAGGAAACCGACAAAAGAAAACACAACATACTAAATCAAACCCACTAACCTGGTATGGTGCTGTGGGGTTAATGTGCTGGACTGCAAGGTTGGTTTGAACCAAAAGGTGAGCAGTTCAAGCTCACCAGCTGCTTCTCAGAAACCCTATACAGGTTGCTATGAGTAGAAACCAACTCGACAACGCTTAACAACAACTAAAACAAGATATACTAAGTACCTGATTCTAACAGCATTGTGAAAGAATGTGAGAAGACATGAGATTTCAGGGGAAAGAAAAAAACGCAAGCGGGTGGAATAGCTGAATGCAAGAAGCTAGGTAAATGTAAATGTGTAGCCCAGTATATTCGCAAGGATGGTATTGATCTTTCACTGCAACAAGAGTCAGAAGCCATCATTCCGCTTAGCACTGGGCCCTGGGACTCCAAACTGCACAGGGCATGGCCATCTGTCCTGTCCAACTCTAGGGTCATTGTACTCAGCATAGGACTTGGTGTCTAGTATGTTCTCAATAAACTGCTAAATTAATAAAACTGAAAAACTCACTTAAATTCAGTTTTATCATTTACAAAATGGAAATAATAACAACTGCTCTACATAGCCCATAACATTTGCTAGAAAAAGAGACAAAATTAGCATTTGAACATAATAAAGTATCACACAAAGCATTTAGCATTGAAATACGTTTGCTTACACGACAGGCCAGTCAGCGTCATAGGCTTCAGCTGCCCCTTTTACCAGATCATAAGAATTGGTTAAAAGAATAAGCCTCAGATTGGCAAATAAATGAGTTTAGAATCGACCAAGAAAAGAAAAACAAGAAGCAGCAAAAGATTTTGTATCATATGGCAAACAATAAAAAAATAGCCCCATCATCATGAAAAATGTTTTCAGCTTTAAATGTTTAACAACCAAAGAAAGGCGAGGTGTTGTATGGCATCATCAAAATGTTGTTCCCTAATAACAAATTTCACAGACCCCAAAAGAGGGACTCTGGAAGATGTGGGGGAAATAACAGAGCAGCATCTAGAACACTGTGCCTTTAATGAAATACTGTCCATATCTAGCCTCTCTCCTGGGCTGAATTGGTCATGTGCTTGGTATCAATATGGCAGTGGGGGCACACCATGAAACACAGTTTACTTCAGCGATTTGTAACACTCTCTGAGGTCACTGTGACCAAGGTGCTGTGACACATGATTGCCATTCATCAGGATCCTGGGAAATTAGAATGGACAATGTTGATTTTGTTGTTGTTAAGTGTTATCGAGTCAGTTCTATTTCAGAGCAACCCTCTATAGCGTTTCCAAACTTTGCAGGAGCAGAAAGCCTCCTCTTTCTCCAGAAGCAGCTGGTGGATTCGAACTGGTGACACTGCAGTTTGTAGTCTAGTACTTATCCTACAGAGCCACTGCACTTGCAGAATGGATTATAGAGCATAGAAAACTATAAAAGGTAAATGAAATGTCTAGGAAACTGCACCATGCTTTTTAAATTTGTTTCCATTCATAACTTCATTTATACAGCATTTGATAAAGACTTCCAACTGTGTGCTAAATATTTTCCCAACAACATTTAATTTAATTCTTAGAACCCTGAAAGGTAAACATAATTACTCTCATTTTCCCCTCAGAGGAGGAACCTGAGATAGGTGGAATAACTTCTAGGATTTAAATCTAAGTCTGCTGATCCCTAAAGCCCTAATGCACTCGGCCCCACACCCACATGCTCACATTGCACTTCCGCTGGAAGCATGGAATTATTGGAAAAGACTATCCTATTTAAAAAAAAAAACCTTCACGCACTTCTCCCCATTATAGTTTAAGTGTTTCTGGCTGTCTTATTTCGTGCCTGGTCTGGAGATTTAGAGTGGGTAACCAAATGTTTCTAGAGGATAAGAAAAAAAGTGGCCTTTGATATTCCATCCTCCATTGTGGCAACTTTTTCAATTTGACTGTTGAAATGACTCATCTCCTGCCACCAGGATAAATAGAAGACCCCCAGCCTGAGCCCTTCTTACCTGGACTTCATTCCCAGTGATCATTTCCCATGAGCCATAATGACCTTTCTCCTGCCGGAAGAATTGCACAGCTTCTAAGAAGGCATGGGCTTCATAAGTCGTCTGCTTCATGTAATCTAAAGGAAAGTGACAAGGACATGAAGCAAAAAAAAAAAACTTTATTTTACATGTATACATGGTTTTTCTAATGTAGTGGTTCAGAGACCTAGCATTGCTAGAATATTACAAGGGATAAAATTATGAGATACAAAAAATTTTAAGCAAGTACTGAATTCAAAGTTCTTTTCCAGCTGTGCATCACATTACTAAGGAGCCCTGATAGCACAGTGGTTTAGTGTTCAACTGCTAACCAAAAGGTCACTAGTTCGAACCTACTAGCTGCTTGGGGACAGAAAAATGTGGCAGTCTGCTTCCATAAAGATTATGGAAACACTATGGTGTCGTTCTATTTTGACTTATAGGGTCTCTATGAATCAGAATAGACTCAATGGCAATGGATTTGGAGGGGAGGGGTTTATCAAGTGACTTAAGACTCCTGGTGTGGCACTGTAGGATCAGCACTGGACTGTGAACCACAAGGTCAGCAGTTCAAACCTACCAGCTGCTCTTCAGAAACCCTATACAGGGTCACTATGAGTCAGACCCGACTTGACCACAAGCAGTTGACAACAGCATGACTAACTAGTTACTAGGTATGCTAATTAGGATGAGAAACAGGTCCATCCATTTTTTGTTTCTTATAAATATCAACCCCTAGGCACAAAGGGTTCCCAACCATAAGCCCACACTCATCAAGGTATCATTGCTATTGTCCTGTGTATCAAGATCATCCCTTGCCAGTTTCCCAAACAAAACTCCCATTTCTTTGTGGCCTGATATCATCTCTCCTTCAAAAAGACATCATCATAATATATTAATTTTTCTTAACAGGGAAATTACTGACAGAAATAGCAAACATATATTTTAGGCTGAAGGAACCCTGGTGACACAATAGTTAAGCGCTTGGCTGCTAAATGAAAGGTGAGTGGTTCAAAACCACCAACAGCTCCATAGGAGAAAAGACTTGGTGATCTGCTCCCATAAAGGTTACATAAAGAAATCTTATGGGCCAGTTCTACTGTGCTCTATAGGGTTTATGTGAGTTAGAATTGACTCAGTGGCATATAACAACAACACAGTACGATACTGTTCTGAGCACGAAACCACACAATAATTTCTGAAGTATTACAATCATCTCTAATTTATAGACTCCAAGGCCAAAGCACAGAAAGATGAGTGAATTGCCTGAAGTCATACAGCTTGGAAGTCATAAACTAGGCTGGGTAGTCAGTCAGGCTAACTTCAGAGCCTGTTACTTGAACCACCACACTATAGTCTCACTACCAGGATTATGGGTGCACCTTTCCAAACACATTGGATTTTAAAAGGTGTCATGTGGGAGAGATGACATTTTATCACAAGGGAGTAATATACTGTTTGCAGGGTTTTAGGCACAGTTGGGGAGCTGAAGCTGAGTGGCCTTCCCCAAATTTCACAAATCATACCATACATACAATGCGTACAGATTTCTAACACAGAGAAATAGCTCTAAGAGCACCCAGTGACCACAGCACGACAGAACACTTAGAGGAGAGGGAGGAACTTGAGAAATTATCTAATCTAACAATAAAGAAAGAAAACCTTAGAAAGGGAAATCACATGGATAGTGAGTGTAAGGGTGGAATTGCCAGCCCCTCCTCTCTCCCTAAAGGACACAAAGTTGGATTACCAATAGCATACGATGGTATGTTGTGGGGTACTGCAGAGTCCTATCCAATTCATAGTGACACTCTGTGAAAAGTAGGACTGCCTCAGGGTTTCTCCTTTATAGGAGAAAATAACCAGGTCTTTTCTCCTGTGGAGTGGCTGGTGGAATCAAATCGCCAACCTCTCCGTTAGCAGCCAAACACTTACCCATCCCACCATCTGGGCTCCTTATGATCTGCATACATTGGACAATAGTAGAGTGGTACATTGAAGGCAGCTGATTCTCTGGCAGCACAGTCAAGGACTGAAAGGTTGATATGGTAAATGGAGCAGAACTCTTTTTAAAAGAGGCTCAATCTGCTATGAAGAGCTGTCTTTAGCTGTCACAAAGTCGTCCCTGATTCTTAGTCAGCTCGTGCACAATGGAATGAAATGTTATCCAGTTCTGTGCCATCTTCATGATGAACTGCAGATAGATTGGTTGTGATTCTTAGGGGTTTATTTCCCTGGCTGATTCTCAGAAGTAGATTACCAGGCTTTTCTTCCTATTCTGCTCAGAGTCTAGAAGTGCCACTGAAATCTGTTCACTATCATAGCAAAACATGCCAACTTCCACTGGTAGATGGGTGGTGGTCACACATGAAGCATACTGAACAGGAATAAAAATCTGTGTCTGCAGCATTGTTGTTGTTGTTGTTAAGTGCCGTCGAGTCAATTCCGACCCACAGTGACTCTGTATAGGGTTTCCAAGGAGCAGCTGGTGAGCTTGAACCACTGACTTTGCAGTTCAAATGACTTTGCAGTCTGACGCATTAACCCACAGCACCACAGCAGGACAAGAATTCTAATCATTCAGTCACAAATACCCTGCTATGTGGCACTAAAGGATCAGCATTGCACTGCTAACCACAAGGTCCACAGATGAAATCCACCAGCCACTCAAAGGGAGAAGTAAGGGGCTTTCTGCTTCTGTAAAACATTTGTTGTTGTTAAGTGCTGTTGAGTCAGTTCCAACTCATAAAGATCCTGTATAGGGTTTCCGAGAAGCAGTTGGTGAGTATGAACTACTGACCTCAAGGTTAGCAGTCCAGTGCTTATCCTACAGCACCATACCAGGAGTCCTGTAAACATTTATAGACTTGTAAACTTTACAGCCTTGCAAACTCCATATAGGGTCACTATGAGTCAGAATCAACTTGACAGCAATGGGTTTATAAACAGTTGTTGTTGTTGCTGTTGTTGTTAGGTGCCATTGAGTCGGAACCGACCCATAGCAACCTTATGCACAGCAGAATGAAACACTGCCTGATCCTGGGCCAGCCTCACTACTGTTGCCACGCTTGAGTCCATCGATGCTGCCACTTGGCCAATCCAACTCATTGGGGGTTCCTCCTCTTTTTGTCTGACCCTCCACCTTACCAAACATGATATCCTTCTCCAGCGACTGCTTCCTCCTGACAATATGTCCGAAGTATGAGAGATGAAGTTTGGCCATTCTGGCCTCCAAGGAGTACTCTGGCTGCACTTCTTTCAAAACAGATCTATTGGTTCTTTTGGCAGCCCATGGCACTTGCAATATTCTCCTCCAACACCATAGCTCAAAAGCTTCAAGTCTTCTATGGTCTTCCTTATTCACTGTCCAGCTTTCACATGCATATGAGGTTATTGAAAATACCATGGCTTGGGTCAGGTGCACCTTAGTCCTCAAGCTGACATCTTTGCTCTTCAACACTTTAAAAAGGTCTTGTGCAGCAGATTCACCTAATGCAATACGTCATTTGATTTCTTGACTGCTGCTTCCATGAGTGTTGATAGTTGACCCAAGAAGAATGAAGTCCTTGGCAACTTCAATTTTTTCTCCATTGATAAGAATGTTGTTTATTGGTCCAGTGGTGAGGATTTTTTTTTCTCTTTATATTGGGATATAATCCATACTGAAGGCTGTGCTCTTTGATCTTTATCAGTAAATGTTTTAAATCCTCTTTACTTTTACCAAGCAAGGTTGTATCATCTGCAGATCATAGGTTGTTAATGAGTTTTCCTCCAATCCTGATGCCTCATTTTTCTTCATACAACCCAGCTTCTCAGGTAATTTCCTCAGCATACAGGTTCAATAAATTTGGTGAAAGAATACAACCCTGTTGAACACCTTTTTAAATTTTAAACCATTGTTCCCATGTTCTGTTTGGACAACTGCCTCTTGGTCCACAATTAAGTGTTCAGGAATACTCATACTTGGCAATGTTGTCCATAGCTTGTCATGATCCACACAATCAAAAGCCTTTCTGTAGTCAATAAAGCACAGGTAAACATCTTTCTGATATGCTTTGCTTTCAGCCAAGATCCATCGGACATCAACAATGATATCCCTCATTCCATGGCCCCTTCTGAATCCGGCATGAACCTCTGGAAGTTCTCTGTCAATGTATGATTGTAGCCGTTTCTGTATTACCTTCAGCAAAACTTTACTCGTATGTGATATCAAAGAAATCGTCCAATGATTTCTGCATTCCGTTGAGTCACCTCTCTTTGAAATGGGCACAAATATGGATCTCTTCCAATCAGTCGGCCAGATAGTTGTTTTCCAAATTTCTTGGCAGAGACGATTGAGTGCCTCCTGTGCCGCCTCACTTTCTTGAAAGATTTCAATTTTTATTCTATCAATTCCTGGTGCCTTGTTCTTTTCCAATTCCTTCAATGCACCTTGGACTTCCTCCTTTATTATCATTGGCTCTTGATCATCTGCTTCCTCCTGAAATGGTTGAACAGTAACCATTTCCTTTTGGTACAGTGACTCTGTGTATTCCTTCCATCTTTGCTTGATGCTTTCTGCATCATTCAATAATTTGCCCAGAGAATCTTTCAATAATGAAAGTTGAGGCTTGAATTTTTTCTTCAGTTGCCCCAGCTTGAGAAATGCTGAGCGTGTTCTTCCTTTTTGGTTTTCTGATTCCAGATCTTTGCACATTTTGTCATAATATTTGGCTTTATCTTCTCGAGCTGAACTTTGAAATTTTCTGTTCAGCTCTTGGACCGCTTCATTTCTTCCATTTGCTTTAGCATGTCTACGCTGGAGAGCAAGTTTCAGCATCTCTTCTGACGTCCATTTTGACCTTTTCCTTCTTTCTTGTCTTCTCAATGACTTTTTGTTTTCTTTATGTATGATGTTCTTGATGTCATCCCACAACTCTTCTGGTCTTCGATCTTTAGTGTTTAATGTATCAAATCTGTTCTTCAGATGATGTCTAAATTCAGGTGGGATATATTCAAAGTCATATTTTGGCTCTCATAGACTTGTTTTCATTATCTTCAGCTTCAGTTTGAATTTTCATATGAGCAATTGATGGTCTATTCCACAGTCTGCCCCCGGCCTTGTTTTCACTGATGGTATTGAGCTTTTCCATTGTCTCTTTCTGCAAATGTAGTCAATTTGATTTCTATGTATTCCATCTGGTCAAGGGTAATAACCAGTTAATAGGATGTGGATGATGCTTGTAGGATAGGCTTCCTGAGTCATAATCAGCAGAAGTCCTGGGTGCCTCTGTAGGATAAACACTGTACTGTTAACTGCAAGATCGGCAGCTCAAACCCACCAGCAACTCCCTGGAAACCATATACAGGGTTGCTATGAGTTGATACCAATTCCACAGCACTTAACAACAACAGTCCGTGGGAACTTGGGAAAAATTATGATTGCCTATACGGCCAGTCAAACAAATTGTTTTCACAGGAGGCCTAGAAGCTCTAACTTTTGAAAAAATGAAACAGTAATTAACATTTCTAATATCAACATAGAGATTTGGTCAAAGGCAAAATTTAAGTCAGAAAACAAGCATGATTTAAGAATTAACTTTTTCAATTGAATTATAGTCTGCTTTGTTATTTTTCTTGGCTTGATTTAGCATTTAATCTGAGAGGTTTAGAAAACAAAAATTAAATTTCCCCACAAGGGGCTGTGATATGGGGCTTAGTACAATGGGAGGGACTTCATCAACTGAGATGGAAACTCTAATTACCATGTTGGGATTCAAGACTGACTCATGCATTCTCATTTTTAACAGCTGTGTTCATTTCTAACTTAAGGAAAGAGAATGTGGTACTGTACTTGGCTGAAATGAAAACGGTCAGACCCACGATCTTGGGAATGAAGCTTTAAATTCTTCAGATCCTTAGAGGAAGCATAGATATACTTATTTCTTCCCCTGCTGACCTCAGTAACTAGAGTGGACATTTAAAATTCTGTCCATAACTTCCATATCCATACCAAAGGAAATGATATTCTACTAATGGTCACATTTGAAAACAAAACAAAATATTTTAAGAAATGCGATGTCGAGAATTTGATGAAGTAGTAAAAGAGAAAAGAAAGGAAAAGAACATTTAACATAGGCAAAAGAGAGAACTATTAGTAAATAAATGTACCACAAAGAAAATTCTAGTAACTGAACATCCACAGGGATGCCTAAAAGTGTAAAAATGTGAACTTGAATTTCACACTCTTTACCATTAAGGCAGATTTTAACTCCTCTCTTCCAGTGGGGAAATGATCTAATTTACTAATCCATCCTTAGCTTTTCAGCCTGTAAAATTACTGAATAATATAATTTATATAAAGCTTTTAGAACATTTACTACATAGTCCTAGTGTGGTACTGTAGAATAAGCACTTGACCATAAGGTCAGTTTGAACTGCAAGGCCAGTAGTTCAAACCCACCAGCTGTTTTACAGAAACCCTATACAAGGTTGCTATGAGTTGGAGCTGACTCAATAGCATTTAGCAACTACAGTAAGCTGCTATTTATCTTTATGATTATAAGCAAAACTCAACAGCAATCACCAGATCTTTAAGGAAACAGAGCACAAAGATTTGCTTTGTAAAAGATAAAAGTACACTGCAATGGTCATATGATCTTCATTTCTTCTTAGTTGTTTGCGAAGGCATTGCTGAACTCAGTTACACATACAGGTGTTTGAGAGAAACCAGATTATCAGTCATTTGATCAACTTCCCACCACAGATCTCATGGGAAAGACATTCCAGGTTGACAATCACCCTTTCTCCTGCTAACAAGCAAAATGAGACATTAGTTCAAAGGCCTCCAGTATCCACAGTGGTTTTCAGTCTTTAAGTTGTCTCCTTGTGAGGCAGACTTAGAAAAAAAAAGTGCTGGCAATCTGAGGGTGCTCAAGGAAACACATGTGCTAAAGGAACAATTTAGATGTCATTAGATGCAATTTCTTCATTTTATGGATGAGGAAACTGGTACATAAAAGTTAATTTCTTAGCTGAAGGTCACACAGCTGGTCAGTGTCAGAGCCAAGTGAAGAAAAAGAGTGGCTGGCATGTCATAAGTGGCCTTGGCATTCATGCTCACTGAAATCAGGCTATCGGAATTGGAAGTCACTTTAAAGGTCACCCATTCTAAGCTATCATCCAATGTTAGCATCCTTTCAGAACCCAGACAGACACTTATCTGGCCACAGTTGGAATATATTCAGTGATAGGCTCACGATTTAATGAAATAGCCCTTTCCATCATTGAACTGCTTTAATTATTGGAAAAATTTTCCTTTTATTGAGCCAAAAGCTGTTTCCATGAACTCTCTCTAACTCATACTCATTAATCCCATTTCTGATTCTCAGAGAAAAAGAGACTAGTTTCTCCTTCACTAAGCCAGCAATCATGTCCCTATGGGGTTCCTCTTACTAAACTTGAATACCTTTATTTCCTTCAGCCATTCTTTATACAACATAACATTTTATTTGGTCCACCATTTTCCTTCTTTCTTCCCTTCAGTGATCAACTATAGTTCATCAATATTATTCATAAAATGGTCCTTAGAACTAAATACTGAGCACAAAGTATTGTCTGACTAGTGCAAATTATTGTTGTTGTATACCATGGAGTAGATTCTGACTCACAGAGATCCTGTATAGCATTTCAGAGGAGCAACTCATGGGTTATAACTGCCAACCTTTTGGCTAGCAATCCAGAGTTTATCCTACAATGCTATACCAGGTAAAGTAAAATAATTACTTTCCTTTAACTGATTCCTAAACTTTTTTTTAAGAAAGAAGGAAAAGAACAAATTGTATGTGAAACTTGCTCTCCATTGTAGA
>NW_006408721.1:241724-245546 GCF_000296735.1 Chrysochloris asiatica | reverse complement strand
AAATAACATAAAGATAAATGGAGAAAAGGTTGAATTTGTCAAAGACTTCAATTTGCTCATAACAACCATCAACGCTCATGAAAGCAGCAGTCAAGAAGTCAGATGGCATATTGCATTGGGCAAATATGCTGCACAAGACCTCTTTAAAGTGTTGAAGAGCAAAAATGTCAGCTTGAGGACTAAGGTGTGCCTGACCCAAGCCGTGGCATTTTCAATAACCTCATAAGCATGTGAAAACTGGACAGTGAATAAGAAAGACTGTAGAAGAACTGATGCACTTCAGTTACAGTGTTGCAAGAGAATCTGAAAAGTACCACAGACTACCAAAAGAACAAACCAATCTGTGTTGGAAGAAGTACAGGCAAGTGTTCCTTAGAAGCCCGAATGGCCAGATTTCGTCTCTCATACTTCAGACATATTATCAAAAGGATATCATGTTTGATAATGTGAAGGGTTGCAGAAAAAGAGAAGATATCATGTTTGGTAATGTGAAAGGCTGCAAAAAAAGAGAAGACCCCCAATGAGATGGATTGGCACCGTGGCAGCAGCAAAGGCCTCAAATGTAGCAACAACTGTGACGTTGGCCCAGGACCAGGCAGTGTTTCATTCTGTTGTGCATAGCATAGTGTGGCTATGAGTCGGTACCAACTTGATGGCCCCTACCAGCAACAACAAACGTTTTAATACAGCTACCTCATACTATGGAATCCTGGTGTGGCACTGGACTGATAACCACAAGGTCAGCGGTTCAAACCCACCATCCACTCCTTGGAAGCACTATGCAGGGTTACTATAGTTGGAACCGACTCGATAGCATTAACAACAACAACAAACCTCATACTATGGCTCATATTTTTCTTATAGTCAAATAAAATCTCTGCCTTTTTTTTTTTTTATTATATAAAACTCTTGTCAATTCAAGCTTTCCCTAACCCATACTTTCGCTTTAGATCTTGAAATACGGGTCTGAACATTATCCCTATTAAACTACAACTTACTGTGATTAGACCAGTGTCTCAGAACCTACCAAAATCATTTAAAAATTGTAATTCTGTCTCCTAAATCCCATTTACCTAAATATCATCTAAAAATGTAGTGAGCTTGTTCCATCCAGCTCACTGATAATAACATCTACCAGACCAGGGGCAGAGAGAGAGGCCTGGGAAAGTAAGTGATTTTGTAAATAAATGGGAGCTACATCTTGGCTATTCGTTTAATAACCCCCTCCACAGGAATAAAAAATGTTGAGAAATGCATTATTCTCCATAGTCTCTCCGATTTCCTCAACTGTGCAGCTGTATGGAAAATTCATATTTGAGAGACATGATTAAAGATTTTGCAAGGGAAGGAGAACTTCTCTAAGCCCCTTGGGGACAGTCATTCAAGGGACCAGCCAGAAAGAAACTGCTTTTGTTTTTTCCATTTATGCAGATTTACAACATGTCTGAGTCACCTGAAACAGCAAAGCTCCAAGGCCTGTGTAGTCATTCTGGATTTGGATTTGGGCTGCTGTATCGGGACTCCCTGACTCTGGCTGGGTTTGGAAGCGGCCTTGTTATTTTTTCGGTAAACCATGCCAAGCCATATTAGTTGATCTGTTTGGAGATCCGTAACAGTTATGTAACAGCATTACTCATTGCCCAGCTATGGCTTCATCTCACTAATGCAGACTTCTATCTAACATTCTGGTCATATGTTGTCCTTTCTAGGAGAAAAGGAGTAAGGCTGCCTGCCCTAGTTACTTCTCTAGAACAGGGGTGAAGGCCACAAGCAACTGTTGAGTACTTAACATGTAGTAGACCCCTGGGAAGTGCAAGCATTTTGTAATGGACTAATATCCTAAAGATTGTGGTTTGAACCTGCTTAGTAGTACTGCAGAAGAAAGGTCTGGTGATCTGCTTATATGAAGCCGCTTTACTCTGAAACATATGGGTTTGCCATGAATTGGGATTAATTGAGCAGCAATGAGTTTGGCCACTGTACTGGCTTACCACAAGGTCATTGGTTCAAATCCACCAGCCACTCCTCAAAAACCCTATACAGGGTTGCTATGAACACGGGGTCTATATGAGTCAGAACTAACTCAACGGTACTTAACAACAACAACAACAAATATATACCGTGTGAGATGTCTACTCTCTCTCAGATAATCCTTTCAACCATCCTATTGCTATTGCTATCACTGCTGTTGGTTGTGTACCTGTAAAAGGTTTGCAAGGTTGGAAAGCCTCATCTTTCTCATGACAAGTGACTGGTAGATCTGAACTGCTGACCTTCTGGTAATCTCTTACTCTGCCTAGGCTCAATCCTATTAGGTAAAAATTAATATCCTTATTTTACAGACAAGGAAACAGAATTTTAGGACGGTTCAGTAACTTGTTCAAGCTAATATGTGGTCAAGAAAGGCCCATTTACCTCTGAAGTCCAGTTATAATACTCTATAATACTTCTTAACCTTTTTAAATATATTATAGATCCACATGTAGTTGTAAGAAATAATACAATAAAGAGTCCATGTACCCATCAAAGAGTTGCCCCCAAAAGTAACTTCTTGCAAAATAGTGTAATATCACAACCAGGAAGTTGACATTGCTACAATCCAACCACCTTGTTCAGACTTCACCAGTTTTACATGGGGTCTGTGCACTGTTGTTTCATTTGCAAATTGTTTTAAAAGCAATATCCTTTCCTTCTCAAAATTCAGAATCATAAAATCCAAGAATTTTAATATAGTTTAGGGATTACCTAGCCCAAACCATTCATTTGACAAATAAGGGATTGAGAACCAGACAGAATATAAAAAAACATAGTTGATGAAAATAAAAATAAACAAACAATACATACAGTGTTCATTATTAAAAATAAAACATAATAAATAAATAAAACATAGCAACAACAACAACAAAACCCATCATTGGTATTAAAATGCTTGGTGCCCCTTCCAATAAGATGGCAGTAATTTTTTTATTAAATAATTTATTTAAGCCCACATTAAGAAAATATTTATTACTAATATTAACATGTATAGAAAACTAGCTGTCGGACTACCAGTAAGCTACCAGAAATCTCTGAACTGTATTTTGTAAACTACTTGACAAAATATACATCTATGGACCAGATTAGATCTGATTTAAAGCACACAGACCTACAGGAAATCAAGAGAACTATGCCAAGACACAAAAGACCACCTTCATGGAGATGCAGAGATACTGGGGACGCTTTAGGTGAAAAACAAAGATGCAAGTACTCGCTCAGAGAGTATAAAAGGCTTCTCAGGCAAATGGAAGAAAGCAGTTTTTAGTGAAAATACTGTTTTAATAGAAATTTTCAGCCACACATAAATATGCTACATGCCTCATCCAGCTAAAAGCAGTATGTCCCATAGATTCACAACTTGTAATTGTTAAGAGACTGTCAACACAGAAAAGGAAGTGGTGATTACCAGAACAAGTGAAGACAGACTAACCTCATTTCCCTTGTTGGTGTTGTTCTTGTTGTTGTTGTTCTTAGGTGCCATCAAATCGGTACCGACCCATAGCAACCTTATGCACAGCTGAACGAAACACTGCCCGATCCTAGGCCAACCTCACTACTGTTACCACGTTTGAGTCCAACGATGCTGCCACTTGGACAATCCATCTCGTTGGTGGTCTTGCTCTTTTTCTCTGACCCTACACCTTATCAAACATGATATCCAACTCCAGTGACTGGTCCCTCCTGACAATATGTCCAAAGTATCAGAGATGAAGTTTGGCCATCCTGGCCTCCAGGGAGCACTCTGGCTGCACTTCTTCCAAAATGGATCTATTGGTTCTTTTGGCA
>NW_006408721.1:166493-240209 GCF_000296735.1 Chrysochloris asiatica | reverse complement strand
ATATTAGATTGGTAGATTAGAAAGCTGCTGGAGACATCCTGAATCTAGACTTCAGCAAGGCAATCATTAAAGTCTTGGAGGATTCTTCTGATTGATTACATTGAAAAAGTTTAAAGTGCTGTTAATGCAAATGTTGTTGTTATTGTTATTGAGTGCCTTCAAGTTGGTTTTGACTCATAGCAACCCTGCTTAGGGTTTCTGAGGAGTGGCTGGTGAGTTTGAACAGCTGACCTTTCAGTTCACACTAACCTTCCAGTCAAATGTTTATCCTACAGTGCTACACCAGGACTCCAACAAATGGTTAACCATCACAAATAATGGACAATGGTAAAAGGTCTGAGGTTAAGGACAACCTAGAAGGAAATCTCTAGGACACTGTCCTTACACATTTTCAATGACCTGAAAAAGACAATATAGATGCCCATATACAGATACATGGTATATATAAATGAAGGTATATGTGAGGGGGCTTCAAAGCGTTTGTGGGAAAATGGAATTAAAAAATAATAGAATTTTTCCTCAAACATTTTGAAGCCCACTCCCAGTATGTGTGTCACTCATCTGTCCATGGAGGCTTGTGCGTGGCTATGATACTGAACAGGTTTCAGTGGAGCTTACAAACTAAGACAGACTAGGAAGAAAGGCCTGGTGATCTATGAATGAAAATTAGCCAGTGAAAACCCTGTGGATCACAATGGCCTGATCCTGTTGTGTATTGGGTCACCATGCATTGGGGCTGACTCCACAGCAGCTAACAACAACATCTGTGTGTGGTATTTAGTTATTAAATTCTATTTACCTACTATATGCCAGGCACAGCTGCTGGTGGCTGGCCCACATGCTCCTTGTTGCTGGATGAGGCTGGACCTCAGCAGTAAGGATATAGATATGGTCTTCAGGGTGGTGGCTGTATCTGCTGTTTGCCTCTGTGCCCACTACCAACTGCACATCTGTCATCACATGCTGGACAACTGCCAGAACCATGACTGCTGGTCTACCTGTACCCTTTCCTATGATGTCCACACACCTGATAACATCCAGGTCCTGAAAAACCATAGACTTTCTGCCCACAGGGAGGCCTAGCTTCGGATCCTGCTTCTGTAGAATTACCCCTGCTTTTGACAAGAGGTCTGCTTGTTCTATATAACAACAATTCTATATACTGCAACTTCAAGGACAAAAGCAACAAGTTTCACCTGTGCAAACCCTTCACTGGGGGAGTGTGAGCATCAGAACTGCCAATAGTCCTGCCAGTTCATCCAGGCCACAGTCCTTAGGATGATCTATGGTCACCAATTTCCAGATCATGCCACAGACAAACACATAAAGACAATCCAACTTCTGCTGCTGAGCCTGCTGAGGGCCCAAGAAATAAGGTGTGCACATAGCTGGGCCACAAGGAGCTCTGGTAGTGTAGTGGTTATAATTCAGGCTGCTAACCTCAGGGTCAGCAGTTCGAAACTACCAGCTGTTCTGCAGGAGAAAGATGAGGCTTTCTGCTCCTGTAAAGATTCACAGCCTCAGACCCTGGACGGGGTCGCTATGAGTCGGAACCGATTCCACGGCACATAACAACAACAACAAGATAGCTGGGCAACAGAGGCCATCTCTCCTGTCTCTGCCCATGTGGCTAAAGATCAAGGTCCAGAGAGACCAGAAAGGGCATGTTTACCCAGCTTGGAAGGTCTGAAAACAAGACTTCTTTTGACCTTTAATTTGCAACCATTCATCCATTTAATTGTTTATTGAGGATGATCCTAAGGAAGCGGGTCCCAGTGGCACAGTGGTTCAGTTAGCACTAGGCTGCTAACTGAAAAGTCAGCAGTTTGAACTAATCAGCTGCTCAAAAGTGGAATTCTGGTTCCACAAAGATTGATAGTTTTCTGTAAGTAGTACAGAACTACCCTGCTGGGCAGTTACACTCTGTCCTATGGGATCACTGAGTTGGAGTCAACTTAGTGGCAGTGGGTTTTATATACCAGCTACTGAGCTTGGCCTTGGGGATAGCTGAAAGTCATATGGTTTCTAACTTCAAGTTCCTCACAGTCTAGTGAATGACAGACTAGGAATCCAAACTGAGATATAATTCACCTATTCTGTGCTTATAAATAATCTTATTATGTGCTATTTCACATCTGCTATCTATTTTTGCCCGTTGACGATTTCGTTCTGGCAACAACAAATGCTGATGTGCAAAGTGAGAGTAATGCTGGATGTGATGGTTAAGGTTATGTGTCAGCTTGGCTGGGCTGTGATTCTCAGTGGTTTGGCACTTGTGTAATGATGTCATTTCATAGTTACGTAATGATGTAAATTGGCAGTTATGTGATTATGTAACCATGCTCCATTTTGTGATCTGATATGACCATCTTCCATTTTCACATAAAGCTGATTGTCTTCGGAACTTGGTTAATGTTGACAAGTGAGGAATAGGGTATATAGATAAATTAATCTCACACTTTAAGTCCAAAACCACAGCTATAAAATTATATATGCCTGACATAAGCAAAGACCTGCTGCCGTTGAGTTGGTTGCTGCTCATGGTGATCCAATGTGTGTCAGAACTGTGCTCTGGAGAGTTGCCTTGATTAGGAGTTTGGAAGCAGATTACCAGGCCTTTCTTCTAAAGTGCCTCTGGATAGACACAGAACCTTCAACCTTTCATTAGGTAGCCAAGCATTAAACATCGGCATCATCCAGGAACTGCTGACACAAAGTAGGCAAGCAACGAACAATCTGAAAATAAACTGAATGAATAGGCATGGCAACATTTGAAGAAGAAAAAGGAAATGTGAGCTCAATGCAAATCATGAGCAATTCACAAAGCAGATGAATCTGGGCCACAAGAATATGGACAAGGACAGGATATATCACTGACTGTGATACATCCTCCTTTAAGTGTGCCGCTCTCTATATATGGCTTATGCTGAGCAGCTGAGCATTTTACAAAATTTTATAAACTAAAGAAAAAACATTGGCATACTGAAAAGAAAAGAAAGACCAAGAGAATGAAGAATCTTAGTCTTGGAGAGGGAAAACCTAAAATAAATCACCCAGTGCTGTTGAATTGATTCTGACTCACAGTGGCCCTATAGACAATAGAGTTGCCCCACAGAGTTTCCAAAGTTGTAAAGCATTATGAAAGTAGACTGGTAAATCTTCCTCCTGAGGAGCTTCTGGTGGGTTCAAACCACTAACCTTTTCATTAGCAGCTGCTTTGTGTGGGCCTGAAAAAGTTCATTTATCACCCTACGTGCCTTAGCTCCTTGGCAGAGTCAGGCCAAGAGAACGATGACATGATCACTTATTTCCTATCTGCCTAAATGAAACTTGGTTTCATATGGGTGAGATCTTATGCTAAGACAGTGAGCATAGAATTGTCTTCCAATCCCCTAATAACTATTGGTGGAGAAGCTGCTGAAAAGACCTCAAGAAAAAAAAAATAATAACTATTGGTGGAGAAGCTGCTGAAAAGACCTCAAGAAAAAAAAAAATTACACCCAAAAGCCTAAGTATAACAAATGAAAAGTATCTCGTTTCCTCTTTTAAGTGCGAGTTTTAAAAAGTGTTCACCATGAAACGTTTTACAGGCAGTTGTGGCATAGGCGGGCAATCTTTCAGCTCAGACCATGGAAACTAGGTCACCTGACTCTGGCTGGCACTGTGCAGAGATGTGTGGGTCCCTCCCTGCAGGCAAACCTTCACCCTGTGGCCTGAATAAAATGTAAAGCAATCTTGAGTTTTCAAAGAGATAGGAAAGATGCTCCTCTGGCCACAGAATTGCCCTTCATTTTTGATGACATCTTCTTTTATCCTTGGAAATGACTGTTTACAAATGGATCTTGTAAGTTTACAAATGGTATAACTTGTCACTGTAACACATAAAGTATTAGGAAAATACTTTCTGACTAACTCTGTGGATGGCCTTCATCTTCAGGACTCCAAACACCATGCCTTAATCCTACCCACAAGAGCAAGCTTTCTGCAAGTCAAAGCAGACATTGTAATGATTTGGCCACTTCATATTAGAGAGCAAATCACTGCCACTGATTGGCATCACTTGATCATACCTTAGCCTGGCACACCCACACAATGTACCACTGTCTGATGATGCTATATGGGGATTTCCCACTCCGCATCACCACTAATGATTTATAATGGCATCTACCTTGCATATTTCAGAGGCTTTAAAGATCACAACATCCAATTTGATTCTCGTAGCAGTCTCATCAGATAGAAAATAGAAAAACAGAATATCAGAGATATTTAAACCATTGCCCAAGGTTCCACAAATAAACAACTCATTTTGTCAAGTTATCAACTGAGAGCAACAATAAGAGAAAGTACATTTCTAATTCTATATGGACTCATCTTGAAAAAACACCTAACCTTACCTGAAAATTCCAATGACTACAGCCTTCTCTTCTCTAGGATAAAATTTCTCTGTCTCCTTATTTACAATCTTTAACTAAAACTTAAAAATATTAAAATGGCTCATGTTCCATTTTGCTCTTAAGAACTAAAGATGATGGCCCACACTGCTGAGTACTCTTCACCCTATGGAAGGTGAGAATACTGGTTAATTTCATGGCCTCAGGTTCGGAGGTGGGTATTATTGAGTGCCATAGAGTCCATTTTCAACTCATGGTGACCCAATGTAACAAAGAATTGCTCCATAGGGTTTTACATAGAAGCATGCAATTTAGTCTTCTGGTTCTTAGGAACTAGATTTTTTTTTTTAAATGGGAACTTCAGCAGCCATGGACCCATAAAAAGAGTGTCTACATTCCTGACCTATTACAAGAAGGGGAAGTGCTGCCAGCAGAATTCTGTTTAATTTCTGGGTTAGCTGAACCCACAAAGTATACCAATTTTGTATAATTGCTTTAAACCAAAAGGCAGTTGGAAAGTATTTTGCTGGTGGGTGAGAGTTTGAAGATCTATAGCTCATGTACTATCTCACTAAGGGAGTCACTAAATGTGGTTTAACATTTAAGAATAAAAATCTAATTTTATTTAAGAAACTCAAAGCATTCACAATTATTTTCAGTAAAGTCCAAATAGCATCTTGTTTAATATCTTGGCTAATGACAAGATTAAGCAAAGTATGATACAATTACTGAATGGAATATTGCACAGTCACTAAAATAACAATTATGATATCTCAGAAGCATCATGTAAAAGTAGTTTGGGGATCATATTAATTGCAAATAAAACAGATTATACAATTATATATATATATATCCTAATTGTTGTTGTTACATATCATCAACTCATAGCAATCCTATATAGGGTTTCCAAGGATGTAAATCTTTGTGGGAACAGAAAACCTCATCTTTCTCCTGAGGAGCACCTAGTGGGATCGAACCACCGACCTTGTGGTTCAAAGTCCAGCACTTATGCTACAGAACCATCGTGCTTGCTCCCCATATCCTGATTGTTGTTGTTGGTAAGTGTCCTCGAATCGGTTCCAACTCGTAGTGCCCCTGTATAGGGTTTCCTAGGAGTGTCTGGTGACTTTGAACCGCTGACCTTGCAGTCAAATCGACCTTGTGGTCTAGTGCATTATCCTACAGCGCCACACCAGGACTCCATATCCTGATTTGTTGTTGTTGTTAAGTGCCAACAAGTCAATTCTGACTCACAGCGACCCTGTATAGGGTTTCTGATGAGCAGCTGGTGATTAAGCAATATAAAATATTCAAACATATAAATGACTGAAGAAGTGTAAGGTTTAGGGATTTTTGTATCTGTGGCCCAAACTTTATGAAACATTGTTTACTATTATTGTTAGGAAGATTTATGTGGGCCTGATGACTTTTCTTTCTCTAATCCTCTCACACCTATAGGTAATAATCGCTTCTCCTGAAAGTCAAAAAGGTCCCGTAGCAGCTTGCCTAGAATTAAAAAAAACTGCAGGAAACACACTCCTTGGTTGAGATCAACGAGCTTGTAAATTAACCAAAGTGAATGGAGTTTCACACCCAAAGACTAGCCTTTCTTTCATTCACAACTTTAATTCACTGGCCCAGATCCTGATTCAGTCCACCAAGCATTTTCCAATGTGATTTTAACTAAGAGAGTCCCTCTCTTCTTACTGATAACTGATTCAGTTTACTCAGAATAGGTCTGACTGCTGTCTTTCCAAGGTTTTTGTTTTCATGAAGAGAGGGGAAATCTTCATGTCTTGAAGCACTTTGGGACAGGCCATGAATGTCCATGAGAGTGTTTTTATTGACCTCTGCTGACATTGGAACTGAGCAAGATCAAAGGATGGCACAAGTGTGATGTGCTTCAGAAGCTGCAGATGTCAGCAGTGATACAGCCAACAGGTGGATGGACCTGTGTTCCACTGCCCTAAAATGTCCTTGAGGACAAGGAGTGTCATCTGTATCACTGATCCTAAGGTCACAGCACAGTTGTTGTGTGTCGTCGAGTCAGTTCTGATTCATAGCAACCCTGCATAGGGTTTCCAAAGAGCAGCTGGTGAGTTTGAACCACTGACCTTGCAGTTTAAACTGACCTTGAGGTCGAGTCCTTATCCTACAGCACCACACCAGGACTTAAATGTGATCTTTTTAATTAAATGAATGAACAAAGATATTAATGACTCAATAATCTGGAGGCAGCATGGCATAGTGGCAACAAATGACTAGTGTAATCAAAATGGGTTGCCATTTCTCCTATCACAAACTAGCTACGGGAGCTAAGGTGAGCTGCTTGCTTTTTGGAGCCTATTTATCTAATTCAAAAAGAGAGACAGGCTGACTCTCTGGTTTTCTTTTTCGGCTATGAAATAGTATGCTGAAAGTCAGGTTCATTTAATTAATATGTGTATGTTGTTGTAGTTGTTAAGTGCCATCTAATCAGTTCCAACTCATAACAACCCTTGTAGCGTTTCCGAGGAGTGGCTGGTGAGTTTGAATCTCAGACCTTGAGGTTCAAACAGACCTTGTGATCCAGTGCTTATCCGACAGTGCCACAGTACATATTAATTAATTTAATTCATATTAATGGAGTCCTGGTTTGGCACTGTCGGATAAGCACTGCACTACTAACCACAAAGTCAGTTCAAACCCACCAGCCGCTCTTCGGAAAACTTATATAGGGTCATTATGAATTGGAACCAACTCAACAGTACTTAACAACTTTCCATAATAACATTCTAACTTGGGGACATACACATGAAGGGACTTCAAAAAAAGTTCGTGGAAAAATGTCATTATCCTTTCATTTCATTTTCTATAAACTTTTTGAAGCTCCCCTCATATGTCTATACATGTTTTACATAACATGTAAAAAGAGACTCTGGGTTTCTGGGATGCACAAAGTAAATCAATATGGCCAGTAGAAATTTTCAGACTTACTCGGTGACTTTCATTTTATTTCTGTTGAACATTGCTGGCCTAGAGCCTCTTGTCTTCCCCATTTCCCTTTTCATCATCCTGAATAATTATTATGTGGTTATTTTCATTGGTCTTACTACATGGACTATTTAATTAAACTAATAAAATTGTAAAAAACATTCAAGTTTGCCATTTCCTACTTTATGATAAGACTATAGTAAAATGGGCTCATTTTTTATGAAACATTCAGTCATTAACTGAAACAGTAATATGAAGTTGGTCTCTATAATCTCTCTCAATCCATGGAAGATACTTTTTTTTGTTTGCCTTATGAAAAAGCACATTTTTTTTTCTGATATCCCTTAATTTAATATTCAACAAAACATTGTTATCTACAAAATCACAGTTTTCCAGAAAGGTCACCATATTAACTGAGTGTTTATTTGAATCTAAACCATAAGCCCATTAAGAGATTTTATATCAAATAGAAATTTGTTTGATAAACTGATGCAGAAAAAATTTATATATTCTTTGTTCAAATTAGGACTGCCAACTGGGACTTGGGTCCATTCTCCATTGTCCTTTAAAATAAGAGAAGCAATGACCATTTTAAAAACCTTGTTTGATAAATAGCAGCAATCCAATAGAACTCAGTATAGTTTGTACACAATGTTTTAAATATTTAATCAATAGAGTTTTCTCTATTTTCCCTAAATGTTCTCAATGTTGTAAACTCTGCTGTTGCTGCAGTTTCTATCTAGATATGTTAATGGACTTTTAAAAAATTCAAAATTGGATTAGAAAAAAATGGTTTTTTATACTTCTAAAAAAAATAATGAATCTTGTTTGCTGCTAAACTGAAGTTAGGGAAGTTTTGTGTATATTTACATCTAATTCAGAAGAGTCTGATGCTCTAGTGATTCATGTGACTTTTAAACAAACAGAAAAGTTGTCTGTGAGGAACTAACTTGTGCTTAACTATTCCCTGTTCCTTAATTTCAAGTGAGAGCGGAATATCCTAGACCATCCCTGGCTGAAACAGCTCACTTCTCTTCTCTTCCTTCACTTCTAATCCTTCCCACTGAATCTCTGCTTCCTCTCTCTGTGACCTTTCTCTGTGTGTCTTTGTCTCTCTCTCACACACACACTCATACACATCTTTCTCTAGACTACAGAAAATAATAGTTGGTCTTAAAGGCCTCCTCTAGTGTAATGAAGGGACAATGGGAAGGTCAGAGAGACCTTATTCGGTGCTGTCCAAAAGACATATAATGAAAGCTAGACGTGCAATTTAAAATTTTCTAGTACCCATATTAAAAAAGTAAAAAGAAACAGAATTCATTTTAATAATATATTTCATTTAAACACTGTATCCAAAGTATGTAATCAATATTGTAAAAAATTACCAATAAGAGACTTTATATTCTTTCTTGAGAACTAACTCTTTGAAATCTGGGTCTATTTTACACGTTCATAGTGTGATGCTGTGGGTTAATGTGCTAGGCTGCAGCATTGGTTTGAAGAGCAAGGTCAGAGGTTCAAGCTCACCAGCTGCTCCTTGGAGACTCTATACAGGGTTGCTATAAGTCAGAACTGACTCGATGGCACTTAACAACAACAACAACAATAGCACATCTCGGTTTGGATTTATCACATTTCAAGTAATCAGTGGCTGTGTGTAGCTAGTGGCTACCACATTGGACAGTGGGACTCTGGATGGTCATAGCTTCAGAGATGTTGATCTGAATGGGGACAGAAGAGCAAGGGAGCACACCGCTGCACCCTGAACAATATCATCAGTGGTGTTCTTACTAGGGCTCCACACCACTTCATTCCCATTCAACCTCCTGCTGAGAATTTTCATTTACATTCCAGACGGACTGAATGAGAATGTGCATTTTAACAAGATCCCCTAAAATATAGATTGAAGCCCTGGCTTGGATTCTAAATCAATAAGGAGGGAAGAAACCTGACCTTATCTCTAATTTACCACAATTTATATAACACAGTTCAGCAAACAAAGCAACCTGAGATCAGAATAATGTACAGAAATAAGATGGACCTTGTAACTGGTTCTTATGTGGATTAAGGCTAGTGTTTAAGAACTTTGACAATCATGTATCTCATATATGCTGTCTCCCTTATGTGCATCATGGAATCCGGATGTGTTAACTTTGAACATTCTCTAACAACAGTTCCTTAGAATCATACTCCTCCTGCCCATGTGGTATAAGAGTGCTGACCAACACTGGCCATATTAGATGAGGTCATTTCCAAACAGGATGTTGTTGTTGTTGTCAGGTGCCATCAAGTCGGAACCGACTCATAGCAACCCCATGCACAGCAGAACGAAACAATGTCCATCCTGGGACAACCTCACTACCGCTGCCACATTTTAGTCCATCAATGATGCCACCTGGCTGATCCATCTCGTTGGGGGTCTTCCTCTTTTTCTCTGACCCTCCACCCTACCCAGCATGACATCCTTCTCCAGCGATTGTTTCCTCCGGACAATATGTCCAAAGTAGGAGAGACGAAGCTTAGCCATCCTGGCCTCCAAGGAGCACTCTGGCTGCACTTCTTCCAAAACAGATTTATTGGTTCTTTTGGCAGTCCATGGCACTTTCAATATTCTCCTCCAACACCACAACTCAAAGGCATCAATTCTTCTATGATCCTCCTTATTCACTGTCCAGCTTTCGCATCCATATGAGGCTATTGAATACACAATGGCCTGGGTCAGGCACACCCTAGTCCTCAAGCTGACATCTCTGCTCTTCAACACTTTAAAAAGTTCCTGTGTAGCAGATTTGCCCAGTGCAATACGTCATCTGATCTCTTGACTGCTACTTCCGCGAGTGTTGATAGTTGATCCAAGAAGAATGAAGTCCTTGACAACTTCAATCTTTTCTCCATTGATAAGAATGTTGTTTATTGGTCCAGTGGTGAGGATTTTTGTTTTCTTGACATTGAGATGTAATCCATATCGAAGGCTGTGCTCTTTAATCTTCATAAGTAAATGTTTCAAGTCCTCTTCACTTTCAGCGATCAAGGTTGTATCATCTGCATATCGCAGGTTGTTAACGAGTCTTCCTTCCAATCCTGATGCCACATTTTTCTTCATAGAACCCAGCTTCTCGTATTATTTGCTCAGCATACAGGTTGAATAAGTATGGTGAAAGAATACAACCCTATCTCACACCTTTCCCAATTTGAAAACATTCAGTGTTCCCATGTTCTGTTCGAACAACTGCTTCTTGGTCTAGGTACAGATTTCTTAGAAGTACAATTAAGTGTTCTGGAATACTCATACTTCTCAATGTTGTCCATAGCTTGTCATGACTTAACTTAACCAAACAGGATGCAGCCTTTCAATTGACTATATTTATAGCAACATGGGATACACCATTTGCTTACTTCTCTCCTACTCGCTAACAACAACAACAAAAGAAACCACTAAAATGCTTAATAGATTTAAGTGTCCTCGGTTCCTACTGTACACAACTACTATAGCTTGAATTACCTGATGTAATTAACTCGGTCCATGGAACAATTCGGAGAATTAACCCAGTCATCCAATTCTTCTATGGTAAAACTGATAAAGAGGGAATAAAACAAACTTCAATCCCTGGTAATGTAAATGTCAAAGCTTGTGATTTTGTGTATGTGTACATTTCTTATGACAGTGTGTTAGGTATAAGTAAAGGCTTCATGGGTGTTCACAGTTCTTAATTGCCTCTTATGATTGGAGTCATGGTATGGCGCTGTAGGATAGTGCACTGGACCACAAGATAGGTTTGAACCACAAGGTTGGCAGTTCAAACTCACCAGCCACTTCTTGGAAACCCTATACAGGGTCGCTATGAATAGGAACCGACATGATGACACTTAACAACAACAACAAAGGACATATTATGGAATCATGAAATTAGAATGGGTTTTAATGTCTACTCCATGTCCCTCTGAAGAGGATTGTGTTGTTAAGTACTATTGAGTCTGTTCTGACTCATGGAGACGCCGCATAAGTTTTTCAAGGAGCAACTGATGAGTTTGAATCACTGACCTTGTGATAGCCACTAGCTAGCTACACACAGCCACTGATTACTTGAAATATGGCACCACATTTATTTATTGAGTCCAGGTGTGGCACTGTAGGATAAGCATTGGACTGCTTACCACACTTAATAGCAAAACCAACAAATTATCCACACTCTGGCTATAGAATTTATTTTAATCAACTTTTAGAAAAGAAAATACATTATTTTTTTTACATAATCTCCTTTCTTTTCAATACACTTTGTCCATGTGTCAGCAAGCATTCATATTCCCTTATTAAAAAGTGTTTTAGGCTGATCTGAAAGTCACAAATGCACTGCTGTCTTCATTTCTTCATTAGAGGTTAATCTTCATCCTCGAAGGGCTGCTTTCAGGGGACCAAACAGGTGAAAATCTGATGGAGCAAGATCAGGACTATAGAGAGGATGCTTTGTCACCTCAAAACAAAATTTTTACGAAGTGTCAACAGTGTGGGCAGAGGGTTGCATATGTGCAAGATCACAATGCCTTGGATAACTGTCCTCTGCATTTAATCTGAAGTTTAGGTTTCAGCTCTTCAGTGAGCATTTCACTGTAAGGGGCACGGTTGATTGTTGAACCTTTTTCCTCATAGTTTTCCGATAGCCCTTGAGAATTCCAGAAAAATGTAAGCATCAGTTTTCCAGCCAATGGTTGACTTCGAAACTTTTTCTTAGTCGGCAACTGAGGATTTTTCCATTCCATACTCTGCAGTTTACTCTCAGGTCTGTAGTGATGAAGCCATGTCTCATCACCAGTAATGATTTTTTAAAAAAAGAAACTTTCACCTTCCTTCTTATATTGGTCCAAATTTTGTTTGCAGATGTCCAAAAGCTTCTGCTTATGCTCTTAGGTGAATTGTTTCGGTAACCTTCTCACACTTTTTGGAACCCAAGTCTGTTGAGGATGAGTTCATAGGCCGAGCCAAGGCTGATTTACAAATGATCTGCCACATAATCCATTCTCACTCCTCTATTCCTCAGAAACATTTCACACACACCATGACAGGGATGGGCATTTTAATATAACAGGAGTATGGATAATTTTTGACTCATCCTCATAAAAATAAGCATCTATATTATTATAACATAAAAGAAAGCAACTGGATGATACTGATAATACTCCCTCCTTAAACAGTCATTCAAAAGTTTGTTATTTTTCAGTATCAAGGACTAGGTTACTGATTATTTCTGGTTTCTTTCCCATATGTTTCTATTTATAAATACTGGATCCATGAGTCTGGAATGTTCAGAGCCATTGCTATTCACCTCTCAATTTGAATGTTGTTAAGTGCCGTCGAGTCCATTCTGACTCATAGTGACCTTGTGTAGGGTTTCCAAGGAATAGCTGATGAGTTTGAACTGTTGACCTTGTGGTTCAAACTGACCTTGCGGTCCAGTGCTTTATCCCACTGTACCACACCAGGACTCCCTCAATTTAAACACAGATGTCAAATATTAAACCTATTTTAGCCCCCTTACTGATATCTTTACCTGTGATTTAACTTAGATTATAGGTAAAAAAAATATTGTGGCTACATGCTATTTGGACAAAAGTGAACAATTGTCTTTATTTAAACAGGTAATCCTACTAATGTAGATCTAGTTTAGATTCTTGAAGGAGCTCTGGTAGCGTAGTGGTTACGAATCAGGCTGCTAACCTCAGGGTCAGCAGTTTGAAACTACCAGCCGTTCCACGGCAGAAAGATGAGGCTTTCTGCTCCCATAAAGATTTACAGCCTCGGAAACCCTGTACAGGGTCGCTATTAGTCGGAACCGACTCCACGGCATATAACAACAAGTTTGCTTATTTTCTTCCCAGTGTGCATGGTGTCTGACACATAAGAGCACCATGTTGTTATTGTTGTTGTTGTTATGTGCTATAGCAACCCTGAATAGGGCTTTCAAGAGTGGCAGGTGGGTTTGAACTGCCAACCTTGTGATTAGTAGTTCAGTGCTTATCCTATAGCACCAACCAGGGCCCAAGAACTCTATAGGTATCTATTTAATTAAAAACTAGTTCTGGCACACTTTGAAAAATTTGACCATGGGCATTCAGGGGAAAATATGAAAATACAATATATTCAAAATAAGGGAAATAATTAATTTTAAGCTAAAAAATTCAAAAGTGGTAATTCTGATTGATGTGGAACTGAGAAAATCATATTTTATGCAGAATTATTGTTCCCATTGCTAAACCCCTAAAATATTCACTCACTCACCAAATACTGGTTGAACATATTCTATGTATGAGTCACTGCAAGGAATTGTCAGAATAAAAGAGAACAAAACAAGATACGGTTCAAGGACAAAGAGTTTAGTCCGGGAAATAATGAGAACTCTGCCATCTGTCCACCATTGTGTCACCTGCACCTGAACAACCACATGTCAGGTGCACAATAGTGTTTCATAAATGAATGTGTAATATTCTACATACAGTCTATAAAACACTCTAATAAAAGCTGTTACAGAAAGCAAAGGGTCATGGATTTCAGAAGAAGGGAGAGTTTTTCTGGTTTGAGGCGCGTAAGTATCCATGGAGTAGAAAGCTCAGTAGGCCAGAGTAAGTTGAACTGTGGCAGGTGTACTAGGAAAGGGAACAGCTTGACTAAAAGCAGAGACAAACCACACTCAGCACATACAGCCTCTTTAAACAATGTTTCCTGTTTTCAAATACCCAAGCTATGAAATCTTCCAATTAACCTGTAAGAAAGCATGTGAAGATAAAAAAAGAATGTTGCTTTTATAGCTTGGGACAGAGTATAAGAAGGTGGCTCCGGAGTCACTGAGGTTTAGAGGCTTCCTAACTATGATTAAGATGCTATTGTGTTATGTGGGCTTGTTGTTGTTAGGTACCATCGAATTGGTACTGACTCATAGTGACCCTATGCACAACACAACGAAACACTGTCCGATCCTGGGCCAACCTCACAATCGTTGCCACATTTGAGCCACTTTGCCAATCCACCTCATTGGGGGTTTTCTTCTGTTTCTCTGGGATACCGTGAGCAAAATAACAAGGGCAGAGCCTGGTACTTGAGGGGTCTCCCAGTTACCAGTGACTTTCTTTCCTTTGCTTTCTTTGCTCACTGTTCTACCGCCAATCTTGTTTTAGACTGATGAGGAAAGCACATATTACAGCACCTACTCTGTCCCCATTAAATGTGAGTCTGCTCTTTAAATTACATTCAGAATTCCTAATGGAATCTGACATGTAACAATTTAATAATATTTTCTAAAATAATGTTAAAAACGAATACAGTTGCAATTAAAATGCCTGCAAGCATTAGGGGATAGTGAACTACAATGAATGTAAATTTACAAATAAGAATAAATGTCTAAAAATACCAACCAAACCAAACCAAATTCAATGCCAATGAGTCATTTCCTAATCACAGTGACCACAAGGTTAGTAGTTCAAACTCAGCAGCCACTCCTTGGAAGCCTTATGCAGGGTTGGAACCGATTGGATAACATGTAGCAACAACAACGAATTCTTTATGCAGGAGCCCTGGTGGCACAGTTGTTAAGTGCTCAGCTGTAAACTGAAAGGTTTACACAGTTCAAACCCACCAGCAGCTACACAGGAGAACGATATAGCAGTCTGATCCCATAAAGATTTGGCATGGTTTCATTTGAATCTTGAGAGAAGCAGACTGCCACACCTTTATCCAGTGGAACAGCTGGTGGTTTCAAATGTTTCAGTTATCAGCCAAGCACTTTAACCACTGCACCAACAGTACTCCTTAAAAATAACCAAGGAAAGAAGAAAATGAATTGTAAGTGAAAGTATTCTTGTCAGATATACATACATCTTATGAAAATGTTGTACATATACTGAGAGGCAGTTATTCAACAGAACAAGGGGGCACTAAATGATTTTAAATTAAGAAAGGTGTGACCCAGTGTTGTATTCTTTTACCATACTTATTCAATCTGTATGCTGAATAAATAATCTGAGAAGCTGGGTTATATGAAAACCAGCAGGAATGGAGGAAGATGCATTAATAACCTACGATGTGCAGATGATACAACCTTGCTTGCTGAAAGTGAAGAGCACTTAAAATACATAGTGAAGAAGATCGAAGATCACAGCCTTCAGAATGGGTTGCACCTCAATATAAAGAAAACAAAATCCTCAGCACTGGACCAATAAACAACATCCATATAAATGGAGGAAAGATTGAAGTTGTTAAAGACTTCATTTTGTTTGGGTCTGCCATCAATACACATCCAAAAATCAGCAGTCAAGAAATCAAACGAAGTATTTTATTAGGCAAATATGCTACACAAGACCTCTTTAAAGTGTTCAAGAGCAAAAATATCAGTTTGAGGACAAGAGTGTGCCTGGTTCAAGCCATAGTATTTTCAATAGCCTCATATGCCTGTGAAAGTTGGGCAATGAATAATGAAAACTGTAGAAGAATTGAAGTATTTAGTTTTGGTGTTGGAGAAGAATATTAAAAATATCATGGACTGCCAGAAGAACAAACAAATCTGTATTGGAAGAAGTATAGCCAGAATGTTCCTTAGAAGTTAGGATGGCCAGACTTCATCTCTGATACTTCAGACATGTTATCAGAAGGGACCTGTCCCTACAGAAGGACATCATGGTCAGTGAAAAAGAGCAAGACCCTCAATGAGGTAGACTGATACAGTAGCAATAGCAATGGGCTCAAACTTAACATTAGTGAGGATGACACAGGACCTGGCACTGTTTTGTACAGTTGTACATAGGGTCGCTATGAGTTGGAAATGATGGCACCTAACAACAACAAATGAAAATCTGTTGTAATCTAAAATTCCATTGACATAAGAATACACAAATGGATCGATGAAAAAGAAAAGAATACCTACACAATCCAAGATACATATGGTTTTAATATATGACAAAGATAAGTGCTTAATTCAGTGGGAATATTTAGATTATTTAGTAAGGAGTGCTGACACAACTGGTTATCAAGTCAGAAGGAAAAATTTTGATTGCTGGAATATATCATATATAATCATGATTTTCAGATAAAGACAAATGTTAAAAATAAAATGATACAAAAATATTAAGAAAAAGTAAAGAAATTACATGTATAATCTAGGGCAGGGTAAATCTTAATAAACATATATAATCTGAAAGCCAAAAAACAGAAGAGAACCTATTTAACTGTATAAAAATGGGAGACATTTGCCTTACTAAATACAACAAAATCAAAGGTTAATGATGGCATTTGTTGTTGTTAAGTGCCATCAAATCTGTTCCAAGTCATAACAACCTTGTATAATGTTTTCAAGGCGCAGTTAGTAAATTGGAACCACTGACCTTGTGGTGCAAACTGATCTTTCTATTCAGTTTATCTAATGATGGCATAATGAATGATAAAAGATAAATGATGAATTTAAGAAACATGTTTTCAATGGTGATATATTGTTGTTAAGTTCTGATGAATCAGTTCCAACTCATAGCAACCCTGTAAAGTGTTTCTAAGGAACAGCTGGCAAGTTTGAACCAACCTTGTGGTCCAGTACTTACCTGATATTGTCACACCAGGACTCCAATGATGGCATAATTAAAATAAAAGATAAATGATGAATTTGAGAAAAATGTTTCCAAAGTGATATATAAAAGGGTCTATATTAAATTTTCACAGAGGATTTATAAGAAAATGTTTGTTTGGTTTTTACAAACAAAAGGAAGAAGGAAGGAATGAAAATAGTCAAAGAATGGACAATTCACATAAAAGTAAAGCCAAAAGGCCAATAAATATATAGTTAGATGCTCAGTCTCATGGGTAGTCAAAGAAAATCCAGGAGAATCATTTTTCATCTATAAGCTTGTCAGAACAGAAAAAAGCAACCCTCAAAACTCTATTGCTATTAGGGATATATGGAAAAGAGTTTTCTTTGATGTTGTTAAGTGCCATCGAGTCAGTTTTGACTCATAGTGACCTCCAGGAGCAGCTGGTGAATTTAAACCACTGACTTTGAGGTCCAAACTGACATTGTGGTCCAGTGCATTATTCTACAGTGCCATACCACATGGAAAAGAATATTCTTATATACTGTAAAAATGTGAGATTTTACAGTTCGTGAAAGCACCAGGCAATACCTATGAAAATTAAATATACATTTACCTGTAAGTGCAGCAATGTCACATCCTGGACACTGTCACATAGAAATACAGACATGAAGGTGTACGTACAATTTATTTCACCGTTGTTTATATTGGCACACCTGGACATAAACCACCAAAAATGGAATGGTTGAAGAAAGTATGGTCCAAACCATAGAATATTATATAGCTATTAATAAGCAAGTTAGAATGATGTAAATTGACTTGGAGGGATTTCCATGAAGCCTTACTGAGTGAGAAAAGCTAAATGCAGAGAAGCATTTATCATATGACCTCATGTTAAAAAAGACAATGACCAAAAAATCTTATATAAAGTATGTGGATATATGGAAAAAATATGGTCAGATACAAATAGGATATTTATTTCTTTTTTTAAACTCTTTTATTTGATTTGAGTGAAACTTCACAGAGCAAATTAGTTTTCCATTCAACAATTCACACATACCTTTGCTTTGTGACATAGATTGCATCCCCACAATGTAGCATCAATCTTCCTACTTCTTCCCTGGATTTACCATTTCCATTCCTTTTTCTTTTCTATCCCTTCCTGCCTTCTGAACTTTATCCCTGGGTACATGCTATCCTTTTGATCTCATATGGCTGATTTTTCTACAGTGTTCCTAACTCTCAGGTGTTGCTGTTCACATTATAGGTCTGTCTGTTGTTTGGTTGAAAGCTGAACCACAGGGATGAGTTCAGTCCTAGGCTTGAAGAGTGACGAAGGGCTATAATCTCGGAGGTTCCAGCAGTCTCTGTCCAACCAGTAAGTCTGGTCTTTTTTATGATTTTGAGTTTGGTCCACATTTTCCTCCCACTCTATCCAGTCCCTTTTATTGTGATCCTGATGAGAGAAGTCGATAGTGGTATTTGGGCACCATCTGGTTCTTCTGGTCTCAGAGTCATGAGGCTGAGATTTGTGTGGTCCATTAGTCCTTTGGACTAATTGTTTTCATGCATCTTTGATTTTCTCCACTATTCTTTGCTCCAGACAGGAAGTGACCAATATTTGCACCTTAGATGACTTACCCAAGCTTTTAAGACCGGAGTTACTACTCACCAAAGTAGGGTGTAGAACATTGTTTTTGTGAATTATGTCATGCCGATTGACCTTGATGTCCCCTGAGACTGTCGTCCTGAGCTCCCAGGCCCCAGTGACTCATTCCCTTAAGGTTTTGGTTAGGGCTTCATAACTTTGTCTCCTATATGTTTTACTATATTAATGAATATATTTACAGTACATGTACATTTATTTACATGAAGTCCTGCTGTGGCACTGTGAAATAATGCACTGGACTGCAAGGTAACTTTGAACCATAAGGTCAGTGGTTCAAGCCCACAAGCTGCTCCTTGGAAACCCTATACAGGGTTGCTATGGGTTGGACCTGACTCAATGGCACTTAACAACAACAACAACATAAATAGAAACATCGTCCATCAAACCTATATAATATTAGTGATGTAGTCCCATTCACCTTCCCACACTTACTCATCCTGGGTATCTATCTATGTATCAATTTGTATATTATTGACGAACGGATTTTTAATATTGCTTATGGAGGAATTAATACAGCTGGAGGAGAAAGAAGAAGAAGAAAAGCCAAAGGTCCAACTTCTGCAATTATATAAAACTTTATCTTCTACATATACATGTGGGGTCCTGATGTGGTTCTGTAAGGTAAGCATCATACTGATAACTTCAAGGTTGGTGGTAACTGACTTGAAGCACTTAAAAAACACCATACATACATACATACATACATGTATATGTTTTATAATAAAACAAAACTTAAAGAGGAAAGAAAATACTTTGTCTCAACAACAACAAAAAAAGAAAAGTAATTTAGCTCATTAAAATTCTCTGCTACTACAAATTTGTCTTTAGCCTACCCACATTTATAAATGGCACTTTTGCCCAGTAAGGTGCTCAGCTTGCCTGCTCTTGGGGCCACACATATCAAATCACAGCAGCAGACCACATGTTCTCTAAGATACTTTTTGAGCTTTGGCATCATCACTGGATGCCTCTGCTTCCTATGCCACTAGGTTCAGAGAACATAAGTCTACATTTGTAGTTTCCCAATAACCATGGAGCCTCTGGAAACAAACCATAAAAGTATCAAAAAGCAGAAGCAGAATCCATTCCACTACCTGATTTCTGTTTGACTCCTCTGGGTATTTTTTTTTAATTCTTAACTAGGCAATCAGGTCAACACTTATTTTCGTGGCATTGGGTAGCCATCACCAGAGTGTGTGGGATTACACACTGCATTACTAGGGTGATCTGTACTGCTTACTAAACTTCTGTTGAATGACTCTTGGCCACCAACTATGCATTTAAGGGAAGGAGGGGTACCCACTGCAGGGACAGCATAGTGAGAACTCCATAACTCACCAGGACTCAGCAGGGAACGAAGACCCATAACAGAAAAAGGGGCTGCTGACTAGGGTGTGTGTCAGGCTTTCACCATTGATAGTCAATCAGCACTCATGTGCTCCTGTAAGCTAGAACAATAGGAAACTGGAGCCAAGGCCAAAACATCAGAGCAGACTGGATTAGAGGGAACATGAGGAATGGGAGCAGAGTCAGTGCAAGGTCTGTGCACCACGAAGAGGGAAAAATAGAAAAGATTAGAAGATTAGACTCTGTCATAAAATAGCTGACAAAGAATGAAAAAAAAACAAAACTGTGCTGTTGAGGGAATTAATACGGTCAAACTTCTAGATTGAGGGAGCAATGAGGAGAAAGACATGCATTAATGGACGTTTTAGGATATGCAAAGTTACAGGCAGTTGGGCGAGGGGGTTGGGAGGTTAGCAGAAAGTTTGCACTTCCTCAGTTTAACTCCCCTAAGAAATGGACAAAGCACTCAAACTTAGAAAGCAAAAAAAAAAAAAAAAAAAAGTGTATTTGTAAGGTGAAAAATGTCAAAGTATCATAAAATCACTTCTTGCCATCTGACTTTTATCCCTGAGCAAATACTGCCCTTTGATCTTGTATGGTTGGTCATTCTGGGGTCTTTCTGGTGTTATTGTTCACCTTATTGTTGTTAAGTCATTCCTACTCATAGGAACCGAGAAGCAGCTAGTGGGCTTGAACTACTGACCTTGTGGTTCGCAGTCCAGTGCTTATCCTATAGTGCCACACTAGTGTTCACCTGATAGGTCTGTCTATTGTTTGGCTGAAAGCTGAACCACATAGGTTGCTCCAAGAATGAAAGGGCAGCTAAAGGCCATAGTGTTGGGTTACAACAGTCCCTATCAGACCAGTAATTCTGGTCTTTTTAAAATTCTTTTGAGTTTTGTGCCACATTTTTTTTCCACTCTATCCAGGAGTTCCTATTGTGATTCCTTTCATAGTGGCTGGCAGTGGTATCTAGGCACCATTTGGTTCTGCTGGTCTCAGGGCTGTGGAGGCTAGGGTTTTCGTAGTCTATTAATCCAATAGACTAAATATTTCTGTGTCTTTGATTTTCTTCACTCTGCTTTGGACAGGAAGAAAGCAATAATGGCTCCTTGGATGACCACTCACAAGTTTTTAACACTTCAGCCACTCATTACTCACTAAAGTAGGATGAAGAATACTGTCTTTATGGGCTGTGTTTTGACTATTGACTTTGATGTCCCCTGAGATTATGGTCTTGACCCCCAGACCCAGCAGCTTGTTCCTCAAGGTGTTTGGTTATGACTAGGAAGTTGCTATCCCTTTGTCTCCTGTATACACTGCAATATTTATGGCTATATTTGCAGCATACATCAATACATATGTAGAAATATCTTTGGTCAAACCTATATATACTTGTGGATGTAGTCCCCTTTGCCTTCCCATTCTTGAAAAACTTCATATTTGGCAGTTCATTCTCTCTATTCAACTCCACAATATCATGGTAGGTATAATTTAGTTGACTTGTCCAATTCCCTTTGCCTTATGAGAAGGCTTTGAACCCTTTTTTTGCCCTTACCATCAATTGTCCATATTTTCCTATGGAACAAATGATACTTTATTCTTTGTTGTTTTTAAGTGCCACCAAATCATAGCGACCTTGTATAGGGTTTCCAAGAAGTGGTTGGTGAGTATGAAAGGCCAGCCTTGCTGTTCAAACCACACTTACCTTGTGGTCAAGAGCTTATCCTACAGTGCCACACCAGGACACCTTAGTCTTAGATGGACAAAAAGAAGAAACATGAGCTTATTTTTTGTTTTTACTCTGTCAGGTCTGTTTACTCTGTCAGATCTAGAACAGACATTGAAACTTCGCCTCTATCATTCTTGAAGTGTTCTCTCTAATACAACAAAAATATAATGCAGATTTAAAAGATGCTTGTAACAGATTTTAACTGAGTTCAAATTGAGTTTTTCCTCATTTTGAATGATCTTTTATTTCTATTTGAATCCATACTTCCCGGGTTAAGAACATCTGACTTATTTACAGACAACTTGTACTTAAGAACGGACTACCATAAAGTCTATTGTATCAGAAATTTGAGTTAAACACAATGGTTCTTAATAACGAAGTCAGGTACTGCTTCGTAATTATCATGAAAACATAGTGTGACTTCATCAGTTAATTGGATGAAGGAAGGAGAACACCTCCACCTTAAGAAGTTAGATCACATTGCCATCGATACTGTTAAGTGTGCAACTTTGTATCTGGCTTAAATTTTCTTCTTATTTATCCTGGTAACTATGTCTCTAAACCACAAATCAATGTAAGTTCAGGTGGTACACTAAAGGAAAGAATGGATCTAGACCAGCAGATGATAGATAGCATTTGAAGAAAAGACTGGAACCTAAAAACTCAGAATCTAAAGCATTTTTGATGCAAGAGTTAGCTCAAGATTTTTGTCTCACTGAAGCAGGGATGGCAAAGTTACAGGAGTGAGGTCCTAAAACAGATTCACTAAGATTTAGTGAGGGCTTCCTCTGCTATAGGCCACTTACTGCAAAAAAAACAAAAAGTTCTGTACAAACCTCTCTTGATGCTTATTAGAAGAAATGGTCTCCAGTGGTAAATCCCCACCGGCAGCAGAATAAAGCCCTGACTCTCCAGGCCCAGGCCCATCGTCTTCAACAGCCATCTCTCCATCATCTTATATTGCATCATCCAATCAGTAATGTCACCAGAATGTTACCTCACAAACACCCCTTCTGATATGCAAGACATTGATGGAATGAGAATAACTGTCAGTCTTTTTTCTTTTAGTATCTAATCAGTTTTAAGAACTGTTTCTTTAATGCCTTTTTGAAGATATTATACACATACAGATGTCTCTCTCTCTTCAGTACAGTACCATATATAATTACTTTTATTGTTGTTGCTTTATTATCATCATGTACTGTAATTATTATGTTTGAGAAATTTTAGTGTATTGGGAAGTTTTTCTTAAATTTTTTACATGCATCGAAACATAAACTATATACTATGTACTAAGACAAACATTTAACTAACTGACATTGAGCTACAAATTTATCTTAGAGTAATTTAGGAATGAATTTCAGTCATAAGATTATAAGAAGGAGTCAAATGCAGTTGTCATTACAGAATTTGGATTGCCTACACTTACAAAAGATACTTCTGCCTTCTGGAGTAAAATAAAATATATCTGATCCTTTTTCTATAAGAAACAATATGTCGAATATGTTTCCCTCCCTTAGTCACTGCCAGTCTAAACATACTCCATCTTCTCATGCATGCAAACTGGTTTCCATACCTCACACTATTCAACAACTCTCTAAACATTTTTGCTGCTGTTGTTGTTAAGTGCTATTGAGTGGGTTCTGACCCACAGCAACCTTGTATGGGGTTTCTGAGGAGCAGCTGGTGAGCTTGACCTGCTGACCTTGCAGTTCAAACTGACTTTGTAGTCAAGTGCATTAACCGACAGCACCACAGCAGGACTCTCTAGTATATTGCAGAAGCAATAGTGCAGGCATAGATTGAATCTGGCTTAGCTACCTGATAGTCTTGTGACCTTAAACAAATTTCTTAATTTCTGGGAGCCTCAGTTTTCTCATCTGTAAAATGGGGATAAAAATTATTTATCTTTTGTATTGTCATGGGGATTGAAAGAGCATATACCAGTACACCTTATGCATAACATAACGAGACACTGCCCAGTCTTGCGCTAAGTTCACAATCATAAATACACTTGAGCCCATTGTTGCTGCCACCGTACCAATCCGTTTCATTGGGGGGGTCTTCCTCTTTTTCACTGACCCTCCACTTTACCAAGCATGATGTCCTTCTTCAGGGACCTCCTGATAATATGTCGGAAGAATGAGAGACAAAGTTTGGTCATCCCAACTTCTATGGAGCATTCTGGCTGTACTTCTTCCAACACAGATGGGTTTGTTCTTTTGGCAGACCATGGAACTTTGAATATTCTCCTCCAACACCATAACTCAAATGTACCAATTCTTCGCTGGGCTTGCTTATTCATTACATATGGGATTATGGAAGATACCATGGGTTAGTCAGGTGCATCTTAGTCTTCAAACTTACACCTTTGCTCTTGAACACTTTAATAAGATCTTGTGCATCAGATTTGTCTAATCTGATTCTTGACTGCTGCTTCCATGAGGGTTGGTGTTGATCTAAACAATGAAGTCTTTGACTACTTCAATCTTTTCTCCATTTATATGGATGTTGTTTATTGATCCAGTGGTGAGGATTTTTGTTTTCTTTAATTGAGATGCAATCCATACCGAAGTATTTTATGTCCTCTTCACTTTCAGCAAGTAAGGTTGTATCATCTGCATATCATAGGTTATTAATGCATCTTCCTCCATTCCTGCTGCCACATGTTTCCTTCATATAATCCAGCTTCTCAGATTTTTTTGCTCAGCATACAGATTGAATAAGTATGGTGATATATGTACGATACACATATAAAAAATAATCCAGCTCTAATAATGAATGGCCTCAATGAATGGTCCTCTGTGGTTTGTGACTAGGGCAAGGAGTGCCAGGAAGTACAGCTCACTTAGTGTATTTTAAGCTTTTTCTGACAAGAAGAGACAGATGGAAATGACCCATTCATGTTTTCAGCAAGAATGATTCATTACTATTGGAAAATGTGTTGGTTCACAAAACTTGAAAATATCTACATTGGTATCTCAAAGACTAGAAAAGAATAGGGAGGACACTCAACAATTATCCTCCTCACAAGGGACATAAGTAGGAAAGGACAATGGTTAAGACCCACCATGGCTGCAATCGCCATGTTTTCTGGAACAGAATCATTTAAGGTTGGGCAATAGTTGATTTGAGATGACACTGAATGAGGAAGAATGATGTTCCTGGCGGACTTTGCAGTTTTTATTATTATTATTATTATTGTTATACATTTTCAGGAAACTTTTGTTGTTGTTAAGTACCATGGAGTTGGTTACAACTCATAGTGACCCTGCACAGGGTTTCCGAGGCTGTGAATCTTTAAGGGAGCAGAACACCTCATCTTTCTTCCATGGAACTGCTGATAGTTTCGAACTGACGACATTGAGGTTAGCAGACCGATTAGTAACCACTATGCTATCAGAGACTTAGGAGAAAATAATTCCAAAAGGTCTCACTATCTACTGAATGGGCTAGTCTTAAAATTGAGTCTTGCTTACAAACAATGACCAAACTTTTTTTTTTTTCTGTACTCAGCCTCTAAAACAATGTTCTGGACACAGTAAATATATATTATATATCCTTTTGTTCCCACTTCTGTTGACATTGACACTAAATTGTCATTTATCGTTAATATGTTTTCACAAAAATAGACTAAAAATGATATTACCAATGTCGAGATTGGGTAGTCCTCTACTTTCAGTGGAGAGCTGGAGAAGGAACAGAGAAGCACAAATGAAAAGAAAGCTGAGTTCTTTTCTTAGCTGGCACTTACATTGGCCATTCCCAGATCGCCCACAAGAAAGGAAGTTAGTTGTGAGTGCCTCTATCTGGTCAGATGTGAAAGTGAGGGTTATGATATCATTGTTCTTCTCTGATTTGCTTCCCTTTCAGCTCCCTTTCTAAGCCTCTTAACATAAGAATGTCCCATTGACTGTCATTTGAAGCTTGATTTGTAGTTTCCATATAAAAACCCTGAAAAATCAGATCAACGCATGACTAAGGCATGACTTCCCCATGAACAGCCAAAGCAGGAATCCAGTAAGCATTTAAAAAAAAAAAAAAAAGAAGCTAAAGGAAAAAATAAAGACTAAGTACTAAAAACAAGAGAAGGTAAGTACTAAAAACATAAGCACCTTGGATTTTCAACCCCATTCCTGCAATGTACTCTACAAAAATTATTCTAAGCTGTATAATTTGTACAAGCCAAGAAAATTTTCATCTGGAGAACATTTTTATAGTACACAACCGACCACAGGAACACCCATTTGGAGTTGGGCACAACACCATGTTTAAAAGCAGAAATGAAAAATATAAAAATAAAAATTGAAAAACAATGGATTGATTTAATAGGTTAAATACAGGTAAAAATAAAAGTAGAAAACTGAATAGAAGATTTGGAGATATGGTGTTTTTTTTTCTAAAGAAAAA
This sequence comes from Chrysochloris asiatica, assembly GCF_000296735.1. Lineage (NCBI taxonomy): Eukaryota > Metazoa > Chordata > Mammalia > Afrosoricida > Chrysochloridae > Chrysochloris > Chrysochloris asiatica. The sequence goes on along the minus strand of NW_006408721.1, from coordinate 214,123 downwards.
GAGAAGAAAATAGAATGTAAAAGGTTGTATGAGTATGTGTTAAATACCACCAAGTCAATTCCAATTCATAGCAACCTTGTATAGGATTTCTGAGGAGCGGCACGGTGAGTTTGAACTGCCGATCTTGGGGTTCAAACAGACTTTAGGGTGCAATGCTACTTACTCCAGGACTCCATGTATAAGATCAAAAGATGAGAAAGATAAAATAAAAATATTACCCATTGGACAAATTTCCAAAAAGAGAAGAGACAGAGAGTGTGGGGGGTGGGGTGGGGGCAGAAAAGATAATGGCTGAGAATTTTCCAGAATTTAGTCAGGAAATCCAGCAAATCTCAAGGCATATAGATAGGAAATTTAGAGCTAACACATATCCTTTGAATTTGGAGAACACCAAAGTCTAAGAGAAAATATTTTTAAGATAAGTGAGAAATAATTCAAATTACCTTCAAAGGAACAACAGTTGGGATAATAGGAAACTTAGCTTCAATGTTAGAAGCCAGAAGATAGAATCAAATATTCAATATGGTACGAGAAAATGGCCACCACCTAAGTAATTTTATATGCAGTGAAAACATCTTTTAAGAACAAGGATAAACAAAAATAAATAAAAGCTGAGTAATCGTGCTATGAACAAAGAGTAAAGGAAATTCTAAAGGATGTACCTTAGGCGGAAAGAAATATGATTCCAGATGGAAGGTCTAAGATTCAGAAGAAATTATGAGCAAAAAGCGTGGCTAATGTGTGGTAACTATCCATAGCAATAATAATAGTGTTGTTGGTAAGTGCTATCAAGTCCATTCCAACTCATAGCAACCCTTTCTAGAGTTTCCAAGACGTCAAATCTTTGCGGGAGCAGAAAACCTCATCTTTCCCTCAACTACTAGTATACTCTAACTACTGACCTTGTAGTTCACAGTGCAGGACTTATGTATAGAGCCACCATGCTTCCAATATAACATACTGAGGAGCAGCTGGGGACTCTAGACCCAGAGATGGAGAGGGCCTGTGTGCTGATGACCAGGGGGGCAGGGGGGCAGGGGGGCAGGCTTGTTCGATGTATACTTTGGATGCTTGATTATACATGGAAGGGACTGTAACCATGGCAATGAAACGATATACGAATGGATGAATGTAAAACTAATGTTCTCCCATGTAAACTATCACACAATTCACAATAAAACTTTTAAAAAATAATAACATATTGGGGGGGGCTAAAAATAAAAAGATTTGACTCAACTGTAAGTCTATAATAGTATATAAGTGAGGGAATACTTAAGAAGTTAAAGTGTTCTAAAGACTGTACTTCTTGAGAGAAAGGTAAGAATTCAGTATGCTTTTGCTTTAATAATTTGAGTTATGCAGGCTGAAATTTCTCTGATAACCACTAACAAAATAAAAATAGATTAGAGGCGTACCTCAGAGATATTGCAGGTTTGGTTCTAGATCACCATAATAAAACAAATCTTGCAATAAAGTGTCCTTTTTTTGCACATGCTTTTTTTTGGATTCTCAGTGTATATAAAAGCTATGTTTACACTATATTGTAGTTTATTAAGTGTGTAATAGCATTATGAAAAAGTTTGAAATGCTGTGAGAATCCCAAAATGTGACACAGAGACATGAAGTGAGTGTATACTGTTGGGAAAATGGTGCCAATAGACTTGCTCAATGCTTCAATTTGTTTAAAAAACAAAAAAATCCATTATTGTTGAAGCATAATAAAGTGAAGCAGAATAAAACCAGGAATGCCTTATTATTATTTCTATTACATTTCAATAGTAATATAAAAGAAGAAAAGAAAATAAAAAAGGTAGGATATAGAAAACACAAGATAAATTTAACACCAAAAACATGAGTAACGATAATAACAGTAAAAAAACTAAATGTTCCATTTAAGACAAATACTATCAGCAATCGTCCTTATATACGCTATATGCTTCATGAGGTTCTTTTTTGTTATTGCTAAGTACAGTCAAGTCAGTTCCAATTCATAGCAAATCTGTATAGGGTTTCCAAGGAGCAGCTGAGGGTTTAAACCACCAACCTTGTGGTTAGTAGTCCAATGCTTATCCTACAGTACTGTGAGAAATAACTTTTGTTAGTGTGGTCCATCTTCAGGACTGAGGGGAGTCTTGGGAGTAGCAGTCTAGTATAACAAAAGGAGTTCCGTGGAGGGAAAGAATTAGTTTGTCTGGCTAGGAACTTTAAAATAAGAATACACCCATCAAGGAAATAGGGGAAATTCTTGGAGAAAGGGAGAAACTAACTTTAAAAGAGAATGTTCCCTGTTAAGTACTAGTAGGTGACAATGTGTTTGGGAGAAGGTTGTAAACCCCATAATAACCAGGAAAATGGGAACTGGAGGAGGGACTTTTTCAAGACGGGAATAAAACTGTTTTCAGGCCAGCCATGTGTGCCACATTTCTGTCCATGTCTCCTGGGTTGGGCGCCTGATTTTGCAAAATCAAATAAAGAAAACCTCAGCCTCCCTAAAATGAGTACAGATTGGATTACTTGAGCATTTGCCGGTATCAACAACATTTCTCACAGTGCCACAACAGGACTCCAAGATTCTTTTAGGACTACTCGATATTTAATTTTAAAAACTCAAAACAATTTACACAGAGGACTGACAGCTCTCACTATAGCTCTCCTCCTCTTCACATGTTCGAAGTTTGTTCACGGTGTGAGAAGGAGTATGGCTCACCATTTCTAACACCAGATGACAATTTTTAAAAAGAAATCTGGGCGTACATGTCAAATAAAATTCTTTCATAGTGTTGATGATCTAACTACATATTAAAATAGCATTTGTTCTGTCATTTTAATAACTATGTTTCAATTTTACCATATTCTATTGACAAGCAAATAACTTTAAAGCTATTCAAGCTTTGCCAAAATAATTCATAATAACACTGTCCAGAGATATTGGATCTACCCAACCTAAATAGCACAAGGAAAAAAGATTTTGCTTGAATGAACTTCAATGTTCTACTTGTTTAATCTTTTTTTGTCAGTGTTCCAATTTGTCAACCTTAGCTACCATAATCACACAACTTTTAGAACTTCATACCCAAATATTCATGCAATTAAATCAAATAATTACTTGGTTCATTGGAAGGTGGTAGGGCACGGGGCAGGGAGGGTAGGAAGCAGTTAAATAACTAGTTTCACTGAAACGTAACTTGCTTGCCAGGTCAAAGGCAGTATGCCCATGTAGTTCCGTGGTAGCACAGCTTTAGGCACAAATGAGCCTAAGACTGCTCTGGTGGTGATGGACCACAGTAAGGAGCTGAGAGAAAGCAGGTCTATTTATTCCAGTCTCAGATGGCAACCTGTTTCAGTTCTAATGCTTAGATTGTTTTGAAAGCTTCAAGTAATTTAAGTAACTCCACAGTTATGAAGAATTTAAAATTTATTACTTTTGAAGTCTTCCAATTCATGTTCTTTCAAGCAGTACAAACTTCTTTTACAAATTATAGTTTTTATTTAAACTGCATCAAATCAGATATATAATTTGCATTTTAGATGATATCAACCAGTATATAAGACATATTATTATATTTTACTTTCAAAGCACATCTAAACTTAAAGATACAGTCTTGTTTATCTGGTGGATAATACATCAGGTTAAACTCAGTACATCATAGCCCAGGTTTCAGATGACCTCAAATAAGTAGCTCTGTATGTGCTTTGCTTTTTTTCATGCAAATGCATCACATGACTAGGCTGATTTAATAGTAATGCATTTTAAATGACCAAAAACAATGAAAGAGTCTTTTGAAGAGTAATGCTGAGAAGCTGAGAGGACATATATAACCAAAACAAATGTCAAGAACTGGTGTCAGGACAGCTGGTTCTGTGCCACTAACTGACCGTGACATTGGACAAGTAAGTTACTGTTCGAACATCACTATAAATAAACACTAAGGAGTTAGTTAAAAATATACAAACAAAAACATCCAGCTCCCATCAAATAGATTTCAGCTCATGTCTGTCAGAGTAGAGCAGCCCCATACGGTGTTCATGGCTGTAGCATTTTAGCTGCAGATCACCAGCCTTTCTTCTGAAGCATTCCTGTGTGGGTTCCAACTCATTTACACCATCCAGGGGAAAGGTAACCTCAAAAGTCCCTTCAAATTTAGAGTCCCTTCAAATTTAGAGTTTTAGGAACCATGGTGGTACAATAGTTAAGCAACTGGCTGCTAACTAAAAGCATGGTGATTTGAACTCATTCAGTGGTTCTTTGAGAAAAGGACTCAACAATAAGATCCCATAAAGATTATGGGCAAGAAAACCTACAGGGCAGTTCTACTCTGTCACATGGGTGGGTCACTACGAGTCAACAGCATCTAACAACATCATGAGCAATAAGTAACAATTAGAGGGGTCAAGAGAAAAATCACATATAAAAGAACAGAAAGAGACGTTTATTATTAGCAGAGTACTAAGTATAGATTCCTGGTACAGCACTGTAGGATCAGCACAGGATTGCGAGCCAGAAGGTCAGAAGTTCAAACCCACCAGCTGCTCCTCGGAAACCCTATACAAAGACACTGTGAGTTGGAACCAAATGGATGGCACTTAACAAGTGACTATGAATGACAAAGAGTACAGGCTAAACTCAAGGAGACAATGGAGTCTGTAAACAGAGAGAACTCTCTGAACTAAATTTGTTTAGGACAGTCAAAGAAAACTGGAAACTGATTTCTAGCTACTTATTAAACAGTAATTAGCAAGTATTTTGTATTTAGTGCATGGAGGTTTTTGTAAATTGCAACCGATGTATGCCGTAGAGTTTTTAGTAAGTAAAAACAGTAAAAACATGTTTATAAGAATTACAGATTATGGAATTTCTTATAAGTAAAAGCATCCAAAGAGACATTTATAAAAATTGTGCTTTTATTTATCTTGCTCTGGGAGTAAGATCTTGCGCTGTAGACTAAGTACTCAACCACAAGGTCAGTTTGAACCACAAGGTCGGTGGTTCAAACCCACCAGTTGACCCTATACAGGGTCACTATGAGTTAGAACAAACTCGACGGCACTTGACAACAACACAAGTCAAACCATTATTTGATTGTAAAAGTGTCTAAAAGAACCTAAGCATGACTTAAAAACTTCCAATTCATAGATAATGTATATTTTATGATGCAATATAAAATCCCCATGCATCATAAAATTCAAAAGTATGATGATTTCAGACATTACAGAATAAAATTCATTACATATCTTTGGTTACAACTGATCAGTGCCCACACCAGACACTTAGTCCCTCAAGTAAGGAAGTTGCTTCATAGGTGATAAAAGTAACGACATTGTTTCATAGGTGATAACAGGAAGAGGAGAGACTGCTCCGAGGAGAAATGAAGCTGGTAAGAATAGTTCTGAAACCTGCTGCTGAGTACTGAAAAGATCCTAACACCATGTTCAAAAAAACACACCAAAAAAAGGGTTTGCTCCATGGGATTCAAATTGTAAGGTCCTTTTTTGTTCTAAAATTCTATTTAATTCAGCAAAACTTACTGGACACCTAAAATGTACAAGTATCAAAATCAAATCTAATAAAGGCATCTGATTTGATATGAACTGCTTGGAATGAGACCTTCAGGCACACAACACTGGCAGTGTAACCAATCACAAACTACAATCACTTCACTGCCAGAGCCTGACTCACTCCATCGCAGAAGCCCTCAGATTTTATCACTGTCAGAGGTGACTGAACTAATCCAACTTGAAGCTGACATCTGCAACATGCCCTTTACATCTTTGTGGTCTTTGTGTCAGATTCTCCTGGGCTCTTCTTTTACACTGTCTTTTACAGTCCACAAGCCTTCACACTTTCCAGATGCTCTACTGTACCCTCTTCCTTAGTGTTCCTCATAATGTGGACACTGGCATTTGTTTAGTGACTAAGTAAAAGTCCCATTCAAAGAATGTGAGAGGAATAGAACAGCTAGGTTAGGGACAAGGCTTGTGCTTGAGAGTTGTAGGGAACATTGCACAGACCAATCTCTTTGGAATGAAGTGCTTCATCCTTTTTACAATGGCAGGTCTTGAAGGATTTTAATTTAAAAATGTCATGACAAAAATTGTATTTAAAATGATGATCTGACTTTTACATGTAGGAGGGCTGGTAGCAATGGAAAAAAGTAAGATCAACTAAAAATCTTAGTTGATTTTTGCTACAAATCATTTTAATATGGTTCCCTAACCAGGTTTGTTACCAGTAAAATTGAGAGTGAAGTAAAATACAGGAGGGACACTTGCAATTGAACAGGTATCAATATGAAGAGGGATGAACCAAAGATACTCTGATTGGGTAGGAAACTTCACCAGGGCCTTGTGTTCCTGATGAATGTGTTGCTGAAATATTAAACCATATAATCATAGATCTGTGCAATGAGAATAGTTATATAAGGTAGTACTTATTATACAAGGGGGCTTTTAAAAGATCTTCGAAAAATGGAATTCAAAGATCATGGAATTTTCCCATGAATTTTTTGAAGCTCACTTTTACTCAACCACTTGTCTGTCAGTTTGTTGTACTGTGTTGCTGGGATGCTGGAAGCTAGGCCACTTGTATTTCCAATACTGACTGGTGGTGGCAGGCTGTGGAGTCAGTTCCAACTCATAGCAACCCTACATAGGGTTTCTGATACTTTTTGTAAATCTTTACAAGAGCTGAAAGCCTTACCTTTCTCCGTGGAACAGCTAGTAGTTTTGACTTGCTGACCTTGAGGTTATCAGACTAACTGGTAACCACTATGCTACCAGAGCTCCTTTAAGACAGACTAGGAAAAAGAAAGAGATGGTTCACTTCTGAAAAATTAGTCACTGAAAATCTTATAAATAGGAGTGAAACATTGTCTGTAATAATGCCAGGAAATGAACCCCTGAGGTTGGAAAGCACTCAAAATATGACTAAGGAAGAGCTGCCTCCTCAAAGTAGAGTCAACATCATACATGAAGAAACCAAAAGGTCATTAAAAAGACAGGAAAGAAAGAACGGACCAAAGTGGATGTCAAAGAAACTCGAAATTTACTTTGAACAGAGATCAGCTAAAATAAAAGGAAGATATGATGAAGCAGAAGAGTTGAAGAGAAGAGTTCAACAGGTGGCTCAAGAAGACAAAGTGAAGTATTATAATGAAATGTATGAAGATCTGGAGTCAGAAAACCAAAAGGAAAGAACATGCTCAGCATTTCTCAAGCTGAAACAACTGAGGAGAAAGTTCAAGCTTTGAGTTGAAATACTGAAAAATTATATAGCCAAAATATTGAACAATGAAGGAAGCATTCAAAGAAGATTGAAGAAAGTACACAGAGTCGCTGTAATCAAAAGAATTGGTCAGTGTTTAATCATTTCAGGAGGTAGCATAGGATTAAGGACCAATGATACTGAAGAAAAAAGATCCAAACTGCACTGAAGTCACTGACAAAAAACAAGGCTTCAGGAAATGACAGAATACCAATTAAAATGTTTCAACCAATCAATGCAGTGCTGAGGGTGCTCACTTATCTATGGCAAGAAATTTGGAAGACAGCTACTTGGCCAACCAACTGGAAGAGATCCATATTAATGCCCCATCATTTCAAAGAAGCTTATCCAACACAATGTGGAAATTGTCAAGCAAAATCATTTATATCACACGTAAGTAAAACTGTGCTGAAGATAACTCAAAAAACAGTTGCAGCAGTACGTTGACAGAAGGCTGGCAGAAATCCAAGCCTTTTGCCTTCTCTCTCCGGCAGAGATCACCTTGCTTTTCCTCACTCTGAATAAAAGTCTCTAGACTGGGCCATCTGGTGTGCGGTGTGGTTGATGAGCGGCACCGGGTTGTTTTTTCCCTTTCAAACGTGTTTTAAAGAGATAGGTGGTCTTATCAGTTTGCATTTTAAAAAGGCCTCACTGGCTGCGTTGTAAAGTTTAGATGGCAAAATACATGCTGGGACTTCAGGAGATCACTCAGGAAGCATTTAGCGGGAAGCAAATTCTAGCTTTACTTCCAAGACATATTTGTTTGTTCTTTTGGCAGTCAATGGCATATTTAATATTCTTTGCCAATGCCATAATTCAAATGCATCAATTATTTTCTTCAGTATTCCTTATTCATTTTCCATGCATATGAGGCCATTGAAAATACCATGGCATGAGTCAAGTGAACCTCTTGAAGTCAAGTCTTCAAAGAAACATCTTTACTCTTTTAACACTGTGAAGAGATTTGCCCAATGCAATACTACTGTATGATTATCCTACAGCACCACACCAGGACTGCTCCTTAGGAGTGTAAATAATTTTTAAGACATGCAGCAGCAACTCTATCCCATAAAGGAAGGAGGAATCTGGACCCTCCTATTCTCTCTGAACTACCTTAGAAGGTACCCATTATTGTCCAAGGAGAAGAGGCAATCAGGACCTGTTAAGAGCCATAAAGTCAGTTTTTACTCATAGCATCCTTGCTTAGGGTTTCCAAAAAGTGATTGGTGGATTTGAACCACCAACCTTGTGGTTAGCAGTCCAGTGCTTATCTGACAGCACCACACCAGGACTCCAATCAAGCCCTTATCAGAGTTAACTGGGAAATGGGCCCATCCCATAAACTGGTGCTTCCATAATTCTGAAGGAATAGATGAGACTACTTAGACCAATTCCAATCCAGCACTCCTGGGACAAGTGGGCTATGTCATAGTGGGATTTGAGCCCTAAAGGATATATCCCAGGACACCTAAATGACAGGAATTCTTGGTGGAACTTACCACAAAGGGAATGAAAATATTTCTCTGAAAGTATCCTGGGAAGTTGTAAATAGACAAGATTAACATGGACCAGCATTAGCCGCTAAAACTCATTCTTAGCAGACACAGACAGTAGTCTGAAAGGCAATGAAGCTACAGGAACAGCAGACTGATGGGCTCTTACTCTTCTGTCCTGGATAAGGAAGTCAGAAACCTTTCCATATCCCTTAGATAGGGGGACATATATGGAGTTCCTGGGTGATGCAAGCAGTTAACATTCTCAGTTGTTGAACAAAAGGCTGAAAGTTCAAGTCCATCCAGAAAAACTTTAAAAGAAAAGCCTGGTAATCTAATTTTGTAAAATCAGCCATTAAAATCCTATGGAGTTCAGGACCACGGTCTTGTCGGACAACTCAGTTAATTGGCATAACATAGTTTGTAAACGAATATTCTACCTTCCATTGTAATGAGTTGAATCCTGGGGTCTTAAAAGCTTGTTAGCAGCTATTTAAGATAGAACTATTGGTCTCTCCTTGTCCAGAAAAAAGAGAAAGCAGGAAGCCAAAGATTAAAATGAAAAAAAAAAAAAAAAGTATTCAACAGGATGAATATAGCCACAACCTTATCTAACCTGAAATCAAAAGCACTAGATGGTGTCTGACAACCATTACCAACATTCTGATCACAGCCACAACAGATGGATCCTGATAGAACAACAACAACAAAATACATGGAACAGAACTCAAATTCTTAAAAATTCCAAATTTATGGGACCAGTTGACACTAGGGGACTTTCTGAAACTATTGCCTTTAGATAATTTTTAAACCTTAAATTGAAGTTATCCCTTGAGGCTACTTTTGAACTAAATTACAGATTGGCTCATAAAATTAAAAAATGTAAAAACATCACCCATGAATCATAAACTCCTCTAAAAAATCATCTCTATGAGACCAAAGGGTCAAAACATTACTCTAAAGCAAAGATGAGATGGTAAAGAGAAAGGGAAAGTAGAATACTGGAAATGGTACAGCTAGAATGGAAATAATGAAAGTGTTGACACTTTATGAGGATTACAGCCAATGTCACTGAATAATTTGTGTAGAAATTGCATGAGAACCTAGTTTGTTGTGTAAGCTGTCACCTTAAACACGACATTGTTTAAAACAACAACAACAACAACAAAAAACCTGTGGAGCATATTTCTACTCTGACACATACGGCGTCACCACAATGAACTCAATGGCAACTAGTTCCTTTTTTATAGAGCCAAGATAATCCTAAACAGTCCTGCTGTCCAAAATTCAGTTTTGTTCTTCAGAATTTTATAATGAAAAACTATAATCATTGTAGTTATAGGTATATAGTTAAAACTCTCAATAAATAAAGGTTATCCACATGCAATAATGATCATCATGGGGTCCTGGTATGGTGCTGGAAGATAAACACTGGATTGCTAACTCCAAGGTTAATGGTTCAAACCCACCAGTCACTCCTTGGACACTGTATACAGGGTTGCTATGAGTCGGAAGCAATTTGACAGCACTTAACAACAACAATGCTCATTATTAACATGACTCTGTTCTTTCTGCTCAGGATAAACATTCATGAATTTGCAAGATGAGAAAAAATGTTCCTAAATTCATCAGTTCCTTATCAGAGCCCTAATTTTACATTTATTAGATACAGAAATAGTTTAGATATAAAACTACTCTGTATGTATTAAAGAAACGTGGTTAACTGGGAAGTTGTGAAAACGTCCTCATAGTTTATTCAATATCATACAGCAAATAGCAAGTAAAGAGTGGAACAAAAAAGTGATCCAGTAAGAGCTGCACAAGTCCCTCATAGTACATTGCACTGTCTAAACACAGAAATAGAAGGGAGAAGGAAAAGACCCATGAGATCATTGGCCCTTACAGCCAAGGACTGTTACTTACAATGTTATCGTATCTCTGGTTCTGGAGGCTCCTTCCAGTCACTACAGCTAATTTCTAGACAGAGGAATGTGACTTAGAACCAGGGAAACTTGACTAGGCCCTCTCCTTTTAGTGTCTTTGATAACATACTGGAGAGCAGAGTTAGGTTTCGAATCTACTGAAATCTTCCATAAAAGGAGTTTAAATGCAGGCTACATACCATCCAAAAGCTCCCCACAGAAATTCCTATTATGTACATGGAAGGGGGAATGCAGCAAGTTCCATCTGGCTGGGCAGGGAACATTCTCTACTTAGTGAAACTTTGTGGTTCTTGAGTTTAGTGCCAACTACGTGTTCACACTAGACCAGGGCCCTGAACACAGAGGTGTAGGTATACTGGAAAATGAGCTAGATGGAGCAGCAGTACTGTACAATTCTTTTGTTACTAAAACATCAAAACCACAAGGCAAGATATTAGTAACGGCATCCTTTTTATAAAGGCTCTAACAGTTATGAGCCAAAATTATGGCTGATGTTACTCAGGGTTGCTATAGCAAAATAGTGTGGCATTATCTTTTTCTACCAGTCTCCTATCGATACACAAACAAAAACCAAAAACAGGATGAGATTCTTCACTAGTGACTCTCATTCTGAGGAGCTGACTGTCTCAGGGAAACCTCAAAACGTTAGCGCAAGTGTACAGTGGAATTAGCCTTATTAAGAAATAAAGGCACAAATGGATGAGGTGACTCAGCTCAAATGCTACCTCCTCAAAAAGGGCTCTGCTGACAAGTCCTGTACTTCCCTCTTCTCTAGGCAGTAACTTCTAGTTACTCTGTAACATGCTACCTTTGATAATCATCAGAAGCTCGGTCCTGTGCATTTGTGCATATGTATGCCCTCCTCCCAGTTAGAATTTGGACTCCAGAATTGAGGAACTTTGCATGGTCCATTACTCTGTTCCTAACACCCAGAGATAGGCTGACGCAGAGCAGGCCCTCCAGGAGATCTGACTGACTGCTTTCTTAACTGACAAAGAACGACAGCTTCAAATATCTCTAACCAGTGTTTCATGGAGTCCAGAAAAACCAGTATTCACAGCAATTCATCAAAAATATCACACATTGGAGAAACAGTGACGTCAGAGATGGAGGCAGAGACGATGACGTCTTTGGTGGTTGATGATGCATGGAGGGGATTGTAACTATGGCAATGAAGTGATATACGATAGGATGAATGTAAAGCTAATGTTCTCCCATGTAAACTATCACATTGTTGTTGCTGTTGTTAAGTGTCATCGAGTTGGTTCTGATCCATAGTGACCCTGTATAAGGTTTCCTAGGAGCAGCTGGTGAGCTTGAACCACCGATCCTGCAGTTCAAACAGCTTTGCAGTCTGGCACATTAACTCACAGCGCCATACCAGGACTCCTAAACTATCACATAATTCACAATAAAACATTTTATATATATATATATATATATATATATTTTTTTTTTTTTTTTTTTTTTAAAAAAGAAGAAGAAGAAGCAAGCTGTTCACCAGGAAGCCATCAAGGCAAGCAATCAAGTTCCTCCAGGGCCAACCCTTGTAAAACTGAAACTCAAAAACAAAATCACACATTGGAAGAAAACATTTCTCTTTTCCTTCTGTATAGGCATGTTGTTGTTAATAATATTAATTAAATCTATACCTAGAAGCCTAGTAGCCTGAAACAATGCCACTCCAAGTGTGGTCCATGGGCCAACAGCATCAACATCACTTGGCAGCAAATACTGGGGCACACCCCAGACCCAATGAATCAGAATATCTGGTGTGGTGTGCCCCAGAAACCTGCATTTTCATAATCTGTGTTTTAAGGATGCAAGTGATTCATATACTTGCGAATGTTTGAGAACCATTGATTAGGGAAAAAAACGATTAGATTACAAGTGACAATGCCAGCAATCTTAAATGAGTAACTTATGCAAAATGAAGGTGGGAATAAACCAGAAACGTCATAAAGATTAGGATTTTGCTGGGGATAACTTGCACATTTTTGCTGGCAATTAGGTTTTTAAAAGTAAAGGAGAAGGAAGGATTATGTACATGAATATACAGCACTCTCAATGCTGCCAACGCTTACCCTGAGATCATCGGCTCCCATTCTGTCTCACCAAGGCTTCTAGATCTGACTACATAACCAGCAGGTAGACCACACCCCATTTCTACAAAACTCTCACTTGGCTTGCTTACCCTGGCCTTTCCAGCATTAACACATCCTTGGGGCAGCACCATCTGTGGCTCTCTCTAGGAGTCAATGTAACAGATGACTGACCAGGACAACTCCGAAAACGCAGCCCTATATGGGAAGCCAGGGATAAAGAAGCCATACCATGATTTAGATGTCTGATGCAGTCACTCAGGAGCGCACTAAACTTCTTCTGGTCCACAGCCTCCTGGAAGCAGAAGTAGGCGTGTCTGATGTAAGGCTGCCACAGGTACACCGGGAATTCCTTTGGTAGGACCACAAAGGGCTGAGCATTTTCCTTCTCATTGGATGCTAAAGATTATTGAAAACATAAATATGTTTTAAAATGTGTATCTTCTATTTCAAAGGACCCCTAGTGGCACAATGGTTAACTGCTTGACTCCAAACCTTGTTGTTGTTAAGTGCCGTGGAGTGTGTTCATTGATTCCATGGCATATTGTTCCTGCAGCCATATCGCCCTTTTCTTCTTCCCTTCTATCATGTGTTGCTGTTGCTGTTGCTACTGTTGTTAAGTGTTGTTGAGTCGGTTCCGACTCATAGCAACCCTGTATAGGGTTTCCAGGGAGTAGCTGGTGGGCTTGAACTGCCGACCTTGTGGCTATCAGTCCCTTAGCCTACAGCATCACACCAGGACTCGTCTATCATGTTTGCACATAGCAAATTCCCATTCATTTTTCAAAAGTCCATTTAAAGCCACCTTCTCTGAGATGCCTTTGCTGGCACCTTGCCCTGCCACCAGACACAGTATAAGTGTTCTCTATTTTGTTCTTCCAAAATATTGTAATGACTTGTTTCCATGTGTGGCACCTGGACCCTAGAAGGGAGGTGGAGAATAAGATAGACTGCCCTCCCCAGGAAGAGAACCACTCCCCTGGACTGGAACTGCTAACGTATGGAGACTATCTTCCTTACATTTGTACTTTCATGGACCTAGTAGTTGTTCAAACTGCAGTTTGGTGAATAAATGAATGTGCTGTGTCATCTTAGGAATTCTTAAAAGCTTAAAACAGTGCTTCTTTTACCTCTTCCCTCAAAATTAATTCCAAGAAATTCATCCTACTCATCAGATCTTCCACCTAAACCTCATTCCCTTCTAAGGATCCCAGTTACGTGAGTATGATATTGCACTTGGTTAAATGATCCCTAGTTTTTTCCTGCAGTCATGGAGACCAATAATAAGAAGCAGTGACTTCTATGCTTCTTTCCTACACCCTGAGCTCTCACCTCAGGGCCTCTCTGAGGCAAGTGAAAGCACCGGACATTCCAAAAAACAGATCATAACCACCAGGCAGGCTCCAAAACAGAGTCATAGTACTGGAAAACTAATAAATCAGGATTCGCTAAGACCAAGAATAGACTTTCTGGGGAATATGTGGAGCCTTGTTCCAGTGTCCTGAAATCTGACGTTATTAGTGGAATGTGCTAGAAGCACAACTGTGGTCCAGCAATACTAAGCCCATATAAATGAATCAGTGTCTGAACAGACAGACAATTGACTGAACGACTGAATGCTGTAACAAAGACCAGTCGTTCTAACTCATTACTTATTCTCCCTTTCTCTCAGTAATAAGACCCCTGTTTTAAATTGGGCAAGTTGATGCATAGAATACAGATTACATGTCCAGCCTCCACTACAGCTTGGTATGCCCACAGCTATGACATTTTAACCAGTGAGATGCAAACAATGGTATGTGAAACTTGCTGTGAGTATTCTTAAGGAGGGAATGTGCCTTTTCTCCTTCCTGTCTTCTAGGATGAGGAAGCTAGAGCTGGTACTCCAGAAGCCACCTTGGACTATGCCAATAAGGGCCAAACCTGGAAGTCATGGAGAAACCTGATACCAGGCTGACTCCCTGACAAATTTGCAGAACTGCCACACCATCTCTTGATTGTTGATGCCCAAATATTTCTCATGAACTAATTATATCTTCATGAGAAATATGTAGGCATTAACAATCAAGAGATGGTATGGCAGTTCTGCAAATTTGGAGCTCTGGTAGCGTAGTGGTTATGAATTGGGCTGCTAACCTCCAGGTCAGCAGTTTGAAACTATCAGCTGTTCCAAGGGAGAAAGATGAGGCTTTCTGCTCCCGTAAAGATTTACAGCCTCGGAAACTCTTTACAGGGTCGCTATGAGTCGGAACTGACTCCACGGCACAGAACAACACTAACAATTATATCTTACATGTTTAATTTGAGGTTTTTATTGCATGTAGCAAACCAGACTCTAGTTAATAAAATGCCAAGGAATCACTTTAGGAAAATAGCTAAACATGGGGCCCTTTTTATGTATCATCTTAACAAACACTCCATAAAGAAGATGTATTTATTCATAACATCCAGCACTTTTTTTTTTCCAAGTGAAGCTAATTCTTCCCTTTAGTCGATCCAGTAGAAATAGTACCACACAGTGAGTCTTGTTGATGAGCATGGTTTTATAAAACAATTCTCCCTGCCCTTTCCAAGATGCCACAATTTTTCACAAGGTGAAAGCAATGCTAATCCTTCGTACTGGAAAGCTGCAGGTCCCATAAGATCCACTCAAAATGGCCTCTGGTTATCTCTTACTTAACCTCTGACAGCAATTTTCCAGATATTATCTGGCAGCATTTTTTCTGAGTTGAGTTACAAGGATACCACAAATGATCTAGTGTGGAATAGCCTATTTTTAAAATTTAGAAGGTCACACCAGGCAATTAAAAAAAAAGCCATTGAAATGCCCTAGTCTGAAACTCTAGGCCAACTGGTATTTGTCACACAGGCCTTGTGCCTCTGGTTCCTTTTCATTCCTTCTGACAGGATTTCATCAATAAATCAATAAACACATTGTTTGTTCTGACTGATTTCATTGGAAAATTCTTTTGGAGAGATTCTGAACTGTTGGTATTCCCATGTTGGTACTCCCATTTTTAGCTCCACAGCCAAGACAGCACATAAGTAGAATTCAAGTGAGAAAACCATGTGTAAAATAATACATATTAAGTGTTGTTTTAGCTTGAATTACTTAGCAACATTGTTTTAATATGGCTTTATGGTCCATGTACTAATCCTATAACTGTGCTATTAAAAATGCTATGTTAAGCAATTCTATACCAAAATAACAATTGGTAAAATGATTATTTTCTCCATAAATTCTAATGAAATGATTATATCCACTAATAAGAACCACAGCTCTCTTCAAGAAACCAAGTAATTGCTGTGTGGTATGATTTACACACAGCCAGATGGAGTTGTTACATTATCTACAGTTCATAAATTTCTATGAAATGCTTTATTTGGTCTATATATTATACCCATCACTTTCACAACACGGGAAAATTGAAATGAATGAAAATCAAAGGATGTTGAAAAGATCCTTACAGATTTTTAAATTCAAGCCCCCATTTTAGAGCAAGAGAAACAAAACTCCAGAGAGGTTCAGCAGCCTGTTAAGGTAATATAGTTGATAAATGGCATTTAGAACCAGCTAAAAATCCAGTCTATTGATTTAATGATTTCATGACATTGAACTATTATTTATGTATATGACAACTAATGCAATGCTATTTTTAATCTGCAGTAGCTATGAGTTATTACAACACTTGTTTATTATATTTTGTCAGTTTAGGATATTTTATAGTCTGCAATTGTTGTTGTTAAGTGTGTTTGAGTTGGTTCTGACTAATAAAAACCCTGTATAGGGTTTCCAAGGATCAGCTGGTGAATTTGAACACCTAACCTTAAGGTCAACAGTCCAGTGCTTATTCTACAGCACCATACCAAGACCCCCATTTTCTTGTCCAGCACCTAAAAATTAGAAAAAATCGCATTCCCAAATAGTTCGAGGCTTGCTTACAGAAAAATAGGATTGGTGGTGTCGTGGACTGAGCCCTACCCATTGCTTATTTCTGTTGCCCTGTGTGGTGTTATCAAAGCCTGCAATATATTCCAAATGTCCCCAAGATATCTGGCCAAATATACATTTTCCCATGCATAGAAACACAGTAACTTATTGAATATGTTTGAAAATGATAAAAGTGGTACAATGTTATTCTAATTTAAAGAACTCAGACCTTTCATTGGTCTATATAAGGTGTGGGTCTATCCTACAGGTTCTCAGCCTCCGTGGACAATTCTCCATTGTTGGGACTGACCTGTGCATTATAAGATATGTAGCAGCATCCCTGGCCTCTGTCTACTAGACCTTTGTAAAGTTCTCACCACTCTATCCCTCAAGTTCTAATGACAGAAACTGTCTCTAGACATTGCCAAATGTCCCTAGAGGATGAAATCCACCCTCAGCCTCACCTCCTTATTTCTCCTCCACCACCCCTGTTGAGATGGAGTCCTGGTGTGGCTCTGTGTTTTAATGACTTTGCCAAACTGCAAAGTCGTTTGAACTGCAAGGTTGGTGGTACAAGCTCACCAGTTGCTCCTCGGAAACCCTATACAGGGTTGCTATGGGTCAGAATCAACTCAACAGCACTTAACAACAACAACCCCTGTGAGAAACTCTAATCTAGCTAAACAAAGCATATTTAGAAATTTTTACTTAGAAAAAAGTGCTCAGTCACTCACCATTTTAAAAACAAAACACTGCCATTGAGTTGATTCCAACTCATAGTGAACCTGTATAGGGTTTCTGAGAGAACATAAAGCCTCATATTTCTCCTGCAGAGAAAATTTGAACTGCTGACCTTGCAGTTAGCAGTCCAGTGCTTATCTTATAGTGTCACCAGGATTCCTTCACTAACCAATGATAATGGTGGTGATAATGGTATGATGTGGAGTCGGTTCCAACTCACAGTGACCCTCTACAGGGTTTCCAAGGCTGTAAATCTTTATGGGAACAGAAGCCCTCATCTTTCTCCTGAGGAGCGACTGGTAGGCTTGAACTACTGATCTTGCAGTTAGCAGTCCAGTGCTTATCCTTCAGCGCCACCAGTGTTCCTTTACTTACCAATGGGGTCTGGGAAATGCCGATCCGATAGCAAATTATATTCTTCTTCTGAGGTTAACACCTTCCCACTGGCCGGAAGAATTCGGTTTTTAGGAGCAGCTCCCTTCTGATAGGCCTGAAGAAGGAAAGGCATAAATGAATTTTGTTTTACCTCACCTATCTTTTTAGGAAATACGAGGAATATGAAGACTACACAGAACCAGACACAAATACTCAGAGACAGTGATCCCTACATTGCATCAGTGAGTTGTTGTTGTTGTTGTTGTTAAGTGCCGTCGAGTCGGTTCCGACCCATAGAGACCCTGTACAGGGTTTCCGAGGGTGTAAATCTTTACGGGAATAGAAAGCCTCATCTTTCTCCTGCGGAGCGGCTGGTAGTTTCGAACCGCTGACCTTAAGGTTCACAGCCCGATTCTTAACCACAGATCTATTTGGTCTACCTGCTAACTTGCAAGATAGTTCTTCAGTCCTTCTGAAGGTTGTTGTGTTTGCTGTTAAATGCCATTGAGTCGGTTCCCACCCATAGTTACCCTGTACAGCATTTCTGAGGTGTGGCTGGTGAGCTTGAACTGCTAACCTTGCAGTTTAAAAAGGCTTTGTGATCCAGTGCATTAACCCACAGCACCACACCAGGCACAGTGTGGTAAATCACGGACCCTAATCTCAGGCAGATTTACTGTAGATATTTTTCACAAACAGGAAAAACATAATTTTAACAACGTCTAGATATTCCACAATGCACTTAGCATTTCAGACTTGAACGCCTGAACCAATCTGATAATAACCACAAGGGTGATGATGCACAATGACACTTAGTACATGGAACACTTGGTGATGGGTGTGGGCCATGATGATGACTAATGAGAGACTGCACAACATGTAACTGAAATTATGGTTGCCATGGATTTGTGCCAAAAACCTTATAATGTTGCCATGGTAAAATATACCATCACTTGGCCCTCAGATGTGAGACTGTTTGTGCAGCAAAATAACCTGAGATTGGGGGAAAGTGGCGTCACATCAGAACAGACTCTGGCCAGCTGACAAGAAGCTTCATTGCTTGGGTAATGTAAGAATGACCCAGCCCATTGCTAAAACAGTCTGTTAAGCAGATATACCCACAAGGACATGGAGAGATGGGATAAAAATTAAGTATGTGCTTCTGACGGGAATGTTCAAGACAAGGCACAATTTTAAAACTAGAAACCTAAAGGCAAGCTGATAATTAAAGCCAAGTGGAATAAAAGCCCAGAGTACACTCTTGGAAATAATCAAAATAATGTTGATCAAGGAAACAAAATTGGAACAACAGCAACATAGTATTTTCTGCATTAGTAAGACAGTAATAGAGATCCAAACATAAACTTGTGTGTATACAAGGTGCTTCTTTTCATACTCATTGAAAGAACCACTAATCCACTACTAAATTACATCAGGATCCTAAGATCATAATAAAGAAAACCTAAAGTTGTGTGATTCCAGTAAGTTCAGAAACAGATTACTTCAGACTGGTCTCAGATCTGTTTCTGTAAAGATTTAGTTTTATAAACCCTATTTGTTGGTGGTGGTGTTAAGTGCCGTTGAGTCGGTTTCTACTCATAGCAACCCTGAATAGTGTTTCCGAGGAGTGGATAGTGAGTTTGAACCGCCGACCTTGCAAGTGCTTACCCTACAGTGCCGCACCAGGACTCCTATGGAACAGTTTAACTCTATCCTGTATGGATGTTATGAGTCAGAATCAACTCAGTGTCTGGATCATATACTAAGTATTGTTGTTAACTGCCATTAAGTGGATTCCGACCCATAGCAACCCTGTATAGGGTTTCTGAGGAACAGCTGAGAACCACCGACATTGCAATTCAAACCACTTTGTAGTCTGGTGCGTTAACCCACAGTGCCACACCAGTACCCCCATGTTAAGTATGCTTAAAATCATTTATGTAATCCTTACAGCTACATCATGACAAAGGGATCATGCTCACCATTTTATGGATGAGAAAACTGAGGCCCAAGGAGATTTCTAATTTATTCAAAAATACATATCTTGTAACTGGTAAAAATTTGATTAAAAGTCCATGCTAGAAACCATTATAAGGAACTCTGGTAGTGGGTTACAAATCAGGCTGCTAGCTGCAGAATCAGCAGTTCAAAACTACCAGCCACTCTGCAGAAGAAAGATAAGGCTTTCTGTTCCCATAAAGACTTACAGTCTTAGAAACTCTACCCAGGGTCACTATGAGTCAGAACCCACTCAACAGCATACCACCACCACTATAGTAACCATTATATAGCATTACCCCCTCCTTACGATACCCTGAAAGAACATTGTAAGGTACCTATACAAAATACTAAGTGATTTGCTATTATAATAATTATTATTTGTGTATTAATAGTTTGCTTCTGAATGTAAATAAAGAGTTGAATAAAATCCCAATATAGATGTTGTTGTTGTTATGTGCCAACGAGTCACTTCTGACTCAAAATGACCCTGCATAGGGTTTCTGAGGAGCAGTTGGTGGGTTTGAACTGCTGACCTTGTAATTCACAGTCATCTTACAGCACCACACCAAGATATACAGAAACAATATTAGTCTAATGAATATTAAGAAGAATATGGACTACCCAGGAAGGTACTTGTGCATTGTCAAGTGGTCTGTGAAACATGTATGCATGGTATTTTAATTGTTTTCCATGAAAGATGAGAAGGAAACACAAGGATCTGTCATTCTGAGTTTAGCATCAGCAGTACAGTTTCTAATACTATGTAGAGGTTGTCTTGATAATTCCTGAACTTGGGATCAAGACAGCAGTTTTAAATCTGATTCTACCTTTGTAACTGATAAACAGTAAATGCTCATTCCAAAGGAAGCTTGAGAATCTATGTAGACAAAAAATGTATATAATATGGTATCTGGAAGGGACCGTTGGGATCCTGTAGACTAACTTCCTGGTTTCACCAAGGTCCAGAGACAATCAGTGTTCATTAGTTCTCTTCTAACAAGTGACACAGTCTAGACGAAATTTTAAAAATGTTTTCCTACTTCATTGTCCAAGGTTCTCTCTGCTGCATCACACTACCTCCCTACATGGGGCAATTAATAAAAACAGAAGTCCTCTCAGGTGCGAGGCACTTTATGAACATTAGCTCATGTTTTCCACATTTATAGGCAAGAAATAAAATAAGATAACCAGGAAAGAAATCCATAAAGTAGAATGGATAAATAAAATATCCCATATCCACATAACAGACTACCATTCAGTCAGAAAGAGAAATAAAGCCCTGATATAGGCTATGAAGCATGAATCGTGAAAATATTATGTTAAGTGAAATAAGTCAGACATGAGAAGACAGATACTATGTGATGTGATCTCATTTATATGAAATACAGCAAAGTTCATTAGTTGTCCCCAGAGGCAGACAGAGGGAAAAATGGAACATTACTACTTAAAAGGTACTGATTTTCTGTTTCAGGGGATGAAATTAGAGAGTGGTGATGGTTGTACAACATGATGGATGTAATAAATGTTCCTGAAATATATACTTCTTGTTGTTGGTAAGTGTCATGGAGCCAGTTCCAACTCATATAGGGTTTCCAGGGAGCAGCTGGTAGATTTGAACTGCCCTGTGGTTAGCAGTCCAGTGTTTATCCTACAGTGCCATACCAGGACTCTGAAGTACATACTTTAAAAAATGGATAAAATGACAACTGTTCTGTTTTATATATTTTACCACAAGAAAAATTATAAGATAAAATAAAATCCGTAAAAGTAAGCAGAATAAAAGTTTGTGAAGTGTTATAATTTTCTAGGAACCCAGGTAAATTCATTCACAATGTTATGAAATAACGCCCTCAGCTGCCCGTCATGTACAGGCTTACAAGCAGGAAGACATGAGGCCCACAGAGCAGAGAGGAAGAGCTATCAGGGCTGTCTGAGAAAGACCTCAGGCTAAAAGATCTTTGAAAAGGGTCTTGCCAGAAACACTGGTAAGTCGGTTGTTTTTGCTACGTGCCATCGAGTCAGTTCTGACTCATCGTGAGCCTATGCACAACAGAACAAAACACAACACTTCGAGGTCCTGCGTCATCCTCACAATCAGTGTTATGCTTGAGCACACTGCTGTTGCCACTCTATCAATCCATCCTATCACGGGTCTTCCTCTTTTTCACTGACTCTCCACTCAGTACAACCTTCAGTTTTCACCCTCACTTGAAAATAGTTGTTCAAAGTCTGTTTTGCCCACTAAACAGCAAGCCTTTGTCTGACTCACCACTATATACCTAGAACCTAGTATGACACTTGGCATATGTTGTTGTTAAGTGCCATTGAGTTGGTTCTGACCCATAGCGATCCTGTATAGGGTTTCTGAGGAGCGACTAGTGAGCTTGAACCGCCAACCTTGAGTTCAAACAGCTTTGCAGTCTAGCAATATTAACCCACAGCACCACATCAGGACCAGTATCCAATAAATATTTACTAACCGAAATGAGTCTTTGAATGAGTGATGAGTTCTTGAATGAATCAATCAACCCAACCAATGTTTAAGAATATGTTAAGAACCATGGTAACAAGGAAATCTCTCACCTCTTTGTTCTCGTAGCTCTCCACAGCAAAATCATTTTTAACCACAATGTATCTGTCCTTCCATTTTTTTATGTCTTCAGCAAACTGTGATAGCTCTCCTTCATACAAGACAGTTCCAGGCTCCAATGGTGGCTTAAAAAACAATAATGCAATCAATGATCACAAAAATAAGAACAAATAACATAGCTAAGTGTATCCAAGGAGATCCTGACAAGCACAACTGGTTATTAGAATAAGATTGTGACTTGCAAACACTTGGCACTTAGTAAGTGCTTGATGAACTATGAGGGAGACAGAGGAAGTTAAGTCAAGAAACCTTAAGCTGTAGACATTCACCCTAACACCCTGGATATGCCTCAGTGTTAATTCCTGGAAAACCAGGAGCATTCGTTGGCTATTCTCTAATTCCTTCCACCTTCAGGTCCAGCCTTAAGAATCAGTGCTTAATGATTTTCCCAGATCCAAAAACTGATGGAGCTAGGCTATAAACACCTAACCCATCGCTATGTTGTCACTATGCTATGGTACTGTAGGGTCAAGACTGGACTGCAGACCACAAGGTCAACAGCTCAAACCCGTCAGCTGCTCCTCAAAAACCTGTACAAGGTCACCATGAGTCAGAACTGACTCAATAGCGCTTAATGACAACACGCTTCTCAAAAGAGCCCTGGTGGCATAGTGGGTTGTGTGTTAGGTTGTTAACTGCACATTCAATGGTTCAAATCCACAAGTCACTCCAGTTGTTAGCCTGAGCAAAATAAGGCTTTCTGCTACCTTAGAGATTTGTAGCTTAGGAAACCCTATACAGCCTTGCAATGAGTCAGCACGGACTCAGTGGAACACAACGACAACATACTTTTCAAAGGGAACATGTTTGCTTTTTGGTTTAAGAGCAAGTTGGCATCAGGCCGGTACGCCTCAGTTCTGCTTCTTCTATTTGAAAGGTTTAGAATTTTCTCTTAAACCTGGTGAGCTCTGTGCTCTAGGGCAGTGGCAGTTAGACTCCTCATGAGGCCTTCCTTTAGGTTCACTGTGCAACTCCTCCATTATTTCAAACTACAGGAGTGGGCCTCCTGCTTTTTCTTGCTACTGTTAACTGAATATACATGTTTTCCTTTTGTTAAAAATTCATAGTACTTTCAGAAATGTATCTCACTACTTTCAAGGGAAAAAAAACAATGTATGTGAACCAAAGAGAAAAGACAGATGTGCCAATCTCTTTTAAGAGCTGTGTAAGAGATGAAAGGAGCTCTGGTAGCTGTAGCGTAGTGGTTATGAGTCAGGCTGCCAATCTCACGGTCAACACTTCGAAACTACCAGCTGTTCCATGGGAGAAAGATGAGGCTTTCTGTTTCCATAAAGATTTGCAGCCTCAGAAACCCTGTACAGGATCACTATGAGTCGGAACCAACTCCACAGCACACCACAACAACAACAAGGGATGAAATGAATTCCCTTTTAGTTCCGTGCCTAGTATTCGACCATGATAGGGAATGAGACAATGTTCTTTTGTGTGTGTGACTTTAAAAGGGAAGTTTAAGTGTGGCTGAAACCTCATGGAATCAACTAAACTTTATGTAGAGCGTTTCTTAAATATGGCCACTAAAGTCAATTGATTCGCTTCTTTAAAATGTGTCCTACCTGAGATTTAAGCTATCTGAACCTAGGGGGACATAGCCCAGAATCTGCACATTTAACAGGCTCTTCAAAGTTTGGAAAACACTGTCTTATAAGTCTAACAATGTGCCATTCCTATTTACTCAAGCTGCTAACACTATTGGTCAACCTCTTTGTGCTGCCTGACTCATTGACGACTCCCTCTTTGAAACACCTGTTTATTTGCTTTGGGGCACATTATACTTTACTAGTTTTTCTCCTACTTTATCTGAAAGCTATTTCTTCTCACGCTGTCTTGCTGGATACTTTTCTTTTGGATCGCCAAATGTTGGAGGGGCTAGGATTTGCTTGTGGAACTTTTTTCCCCCCTCTCCCCCTCTATATAAATTCTTGTTATGTTCCATGGCTTCAAACACCAGCTATAAGCTGACCATCTCCACATTTCTATCTCTAGCCCTGACTTCTCTACCACATGCCAGGCTAATAAGCTGCCTCTTCCATATCTCCATGATGTATGTCAAACAAGGGTCTCAAACTTAACATGTTCAAAAGTGAACTCATGATTCCTCACCCACCCCAACTCCTCCTTCTGAGTAAAAGGCAACTCCATCCACACACCTTCCAAGGCTAACAACCAAGAAGCTAATCACTGATTTCTTTCTCTCTTCTTCTTTTATCTCATACCCAATCTATCAGCAAATTCTGTTAACTCTGACTCAAATACACCTTGATTTGCCAGTGTTCCTCAACTCCTAGCACTATTACCCTGGTCACACCTGGACTGCCACCTTATCCTCTTCCCAGTTGTTTGTTTCTTCTCTGACCCACAGTCTATTCTCCACAGAAGACAGAAAGGTCATTTACAATTATGTCACTCTGCATGTAGTACCCTCTGGTGACAACTTTCCAACACTTCCTTCTCAGAGCTTACAGTTCCTCCATGATCTGGCCCGCACCTAGTTCTGCCATCATTTCACATCATTCCCTCACTCCACTCACTTGGGGCTATGCCATTACTGCCACAGTGTCTTTGCACAGCTGTCCATCTTCCTGGAATACTCATCTCAGTCAGCTCACATAGACTGCTCCCTTAGTTCACTCCACTTTCTGCTCAAATATTTCCATAGAGAGGGTTCCCCTGGTCATCTAAAATAAGTTTCCTATTTGTTATTTTTAGCATTGCCTGGTAGTACACTACTGATTTATTTGTTTGTTTAATATCTTTATACATTTGAATATAAACTTCAGGAAGGCAACTACTTTGCTCAGTTCCTCTAGTCCTTATTGTTGTTAAGTGTTGTCGAGTAGGTTCTGACTCATAGTGAACCTGTATACAGTTTCTGAGGAGTAGCTAGTAGGTTTGAACTGCCAACCTTATGGTTCGCAGTCTAGTGCCGCTCCACACCATGGAGTCTTTTGTTGTTGTTGTTGTTGTTAAGTGCTGTTGAGTTGATTCTGACTCATAGCAAACCTGTACAGGATTTCCGAGGAGCAGCTTGTGGGTTTGAACTGCCAACCTTCTGATTTGCAGTCCAGTGCTTATTCTACAGCACCACACCAAGAATCCCCAGGAGTCCTTAGAAAACCAAACTTGAAAAAAGAACCTGTTCACTGCAACTCCTAGTGACCCTATAGGATAGAGCAGAACTGCTCCATAGGATTTCCAAGCCCTGCTGGTGCCGTAGGATAAGCACTAGACGGCTCCAAGGGTAAAAGATGAGGCTTTCTGTTCCCTTATGGATTTATAGCCCCAGAAAACCTACACAGGGTCACTGAATAGGATTTAACTCGATGGTAATATGGAGGGATGCCGACTGACAAATCTCTCGCCCACAGATTTACATGGTAGAATTGAATCACAGGCCTTTTAGTACCATCCAAGCACTTAATCACTGTGCCACCAGAGCTATTTGTCCTCGGAATAAAGCCTGGCAAATAGTAGTAGTGTTGGTGTGCGACTGATTCAGTTCTAATTCATAGGGATCCTGAATAGGGTTTTCGAGGCTATAAATTTTGACAGGAGCAGAAAGCCTCGTCTTTCTTCCATAGAGCAAATGGTAGATTCAAACTATTGAGCTTGTGGTTAGCAGCCCAGCTCGAAATGCAGTATACAACCAGGGCTCCTTTGACAAATAGCAGACTCTCAATAAATACCTGTTGAGATTATGGATGAGGAATATAAGGGAGCAAAGGAGAAAGAATTATTTTCGGGGATTAGAAGAGAAAATCATATTAGATCAGTGACCAACATGAAAATACCTCTAGTACAAACCACTGAAATATACACGTTTCCCCTAAAAATTACTCCAGCAACTCAAATTTCCAAGTATCAAAGCATAAATATGGGAAAAAAACATAATAAAATTGGAATCATGATAATTTTCTTTTTATATGGATTACATATGAACAAGAAATCATGTCTTCTAACTTCCAAACCAGTTGAGATTTTTGAGTATTAAATTACTTCAGAGCTGTCACTCAAATTATGATTTATTTCAGGAATATTATGAGTTATGAGGCTTTCCTCAGTGGCAGAAATATGCACACCAAATGTCGTTTGGGTTACCTTGATCTTCAAAATTTGTGATCGTAAATCTCTTTGCTGTTCTACTTCACTTCGTACATGATTGCAGAAGGCCACAGAGTACTGGCGACTGTAGTAGGGGCTGAAGTTTTTGATAGCAGCCTCAGTCTTCCCTGGGAACAAGGGAGAGAAGATTAGAATTTTAAAATTGGAATTAGAAATTAACACAATTATGACCACCAGTTGCAATACAGTCTCTCCGCACCAAAAGAAAACAAAGTTGAGTACGTGTGGCGTTCCTGGATGATGCAAACAGTAAATGTGTTCAGCTGTTAACTGAAAGGTCCATGATTTGAATCCACCCAGAATAGCCTTAGAAGAAAGGTCTGGCAATCAATTTCCAAAAAGTCAGCCATTGAAAATCCTGTGGAGGACAGTTCTACTTGGACACACATGGGGTCACAATGAGCTGGAATCAACTGGAAGGCAATTGGTGATGGTGGTGGATCAATCATGTGTGGTGAACTTGTGGAGCAGAGAGAAAGGCACTAGAAATATTCTTGATCATCTCCGACCATATTTTACTTTGGAGGGTGAGGGAGTGGGAACAGAGAGAAAGGAGAAGGAGAAAGAGGAAAGAAAGGGTAAAAAAGCATTCTGAAGCAAATTTGAAATCCTCATGGCATTTGAAGTATTTTCTACAGAGCAGAGAAATGCAGTTTCCTCTTGCAGCTTACAAGCTGTTAGTCCTCAGAATAAGATGTTAGCTTGAAGAAAAATATACTTGCTGCAACATTCCAGAATGTTTTAAAATATGTTTATGTGAACTGGGCATATTTTTTGTTTTACAAATTTGATATTATAGTCAACAGTGAAACACTAAATTATGACAGGCAAGACTTGTTTAGAACTATTATGTATGGTGTTGGTTAATTGCCATCAAATTGGTTCTGACTCATAGTGACCCTGTATAGAATTTCCAAGGAACGGCTGATGGGTTTGAACCACCGACCTTGTGGTTCAAACCACCCTTGCATGTCCAGTGCTTATCCTCCAGCACCACTCCAGGACTCCATTATACATGCAGAATTTAAAAATAGCTAAATCATTCTAATCACACAGATTGAGGCATTCGAATGGGAACCTTGAGTCTATAGCTACCAGCTTCTAGGCATATGGATTCAGAGCCCAAAACTCCCATAGTACAAAAATACTCTATATAGGAATTCTACTTTTGCTCAAGCATTTAGGTTTCATAATATGTATGAAAAGGTAAAAGGGGATTCTTGGTTCGTCCCTCAATAAAAGTGCCATTGTTGGATATATTGGCTTTAATAATTATAACTTCCAAGGTACTTTGAGACCCATTAATAATAGGTTCTGTAGAAATGCACATAAAAGTTCCTATAATTTGAATCAGGCATGCTTTTACTTGCTTGTGAACTTATGATATTGTTATTAATCAGAAGTATTTGCATAATATATACTTTAATATATTCAGGTTTTATAATCATCTAATTGGTTATTATTTTATTAGCTTTTATATGGTACATAAATAGTGCAATTCTATATTTTTGTTGATAATTTTCTTACATAAAAGGAGGAACCTTTCAAGAATTCCCACAATGAAAATTAATTCCACTTTACTGAGATATATAAATGGTTAACACAATGTGTTCCTTTAGTGCCAAGTAACCACTGTTTCATCCATCAAATGAACAGTCTGCTAATTTCTGATGCTAATTTTTGCACTCTTGCAAACACTTGGGTTGAAATGAAAGGAGCTGGATATCCTTTTATGATGAGCTCAACAAATGTGAAACCAGATTCTCTGCCACATCACCAAGCACCAGGAATGCCCTACCTCTACTGAGGTCATAGGATGCTACCACACCCTCCCACAGATGAAAAGTAATATGCTTCTGTCATTTGAATATCTGCATATGGCGCCATCAATACATCATCCACAAAGCAGCAGTGACAAAAGAAAGGATCATAGCTGTCTTGGGTAATTAAACTAATGTCCCGATGGAAATATGAATAAAATAGCCAACAACATCATTTGCTCTTTGGAAAAAATCACCTAAATCTATACTCAAACAATTTGGATTTCATCTTAAGGAGCCCTGGTAAAGTGGTTACATATTCAGCTGCTAACAATTTGAATCCACCAGATGATACATGGAAGAAAGATTTGGCAATCTGCTTCCCTAAAGACCATAGTCTTAAAACCCTATGGGTAAGTTCTACTTTGACCTACATGGTTGCTGTGAGTTGGAATTGCCTTGATAGCAATGGTTTTAAAATGAAATAAGTAAGTTCCTTAAGTAAGGACCTCAAGAATTAGTGCATACCGTGGTGTTTGGGCAAAATTGCACTGTGATGAGGAAGATGGACTCTGCAGTGAAAAAGACATGTATGAGCTCAAGACACATCTCTGTTATCTACCAGCTTGGTGTCTCATGCATGTTACTTCCTGTTTAGGCTCATGTATAAAATGATGATACAAGAGAAACAAACCTATAGGATTGGTGTAATGATTACATAAAACTATGACTGGCACATAGGTAGTAATTAAATCAATAATAATAATGGTAATAATGGAGTATTCAGGCCAAGAATCAGAGGTGAGTCCTGAAGCTGAACCCAGAGTCAAAAAGAAGCCAAAGAACAGGTTCTCTACTATGACTCTTGTTGTTGTTGTTGTTAAGTGCCATTGAGTTGGTTCTGCCTCACAGTGACCCCATATAGAGTTTCTAAGGAGGAGCTGGTGGGTTTGAACTGTTATTAACTGAGGTCAATTTGTGCTGCCGTACACAGAACAGCTATCCCACCCATTATAGAGTCCAAATGCCACCTATCATTTCGCAAGTGTTTCAGAACACTTCTCAGGACATATCACACTAAACCCACTGCCATCAAGTCGATTCGATCTCACAGCCATCCTAGGTCCTACAGGACAGAGTAGAACTACTAACATTTAGGTAAGCACTGAGAGCTTTAATGACTGCACCACCAAGGCTTCTCATCAGCACATAAGAGGCACTCAATGCTTCCCTAAATTGAAACCAACAAATTAAAACGTTGAGTCCTGGTGGGGCACTACAGGATAATGCACTGGACTGACTGCAAGGTCCATTTGAACCACAAGGTTGGTGGTTCAAACTCACCAGCCACTCCTCTTAAACTCTTTACAAGGTCACTGTGAGTCAGAACTGACTCAATGGCACTTAACAACAACTAAAATATTAGCATTAATGAGCTAAAGCAAACAGCATGAATTACGAGCTATGTTATGTTGTGTCTTTTTCCCTAGGCCTCAATTTTCTCATCAGTAAAATGGGGATGTTGTTGTTAAATGCTGTTGAGTTGGTTTCTAAGAAGTGGCTGGTGAATTTTAACAGCCAACTTTGTGGTTCAGATCGACCTTTTGGTCCAGTGCTTATCATATAGCACCACACCAAGGAATAAGGTACCTATATTACAGGGCTATGGTAAGGATTAAATGAGAGAGTCTGCAGGTAACAATGTGCAAAGTAATGCCTGACACATAGTAGTTACTCAATAACTTTTAACAATTATTAAATATTCCACCACAAAAGCATTCAAATAAGTAGATCAGCCCATAGGCACCACATAAAATAACCTCAAATGAGATCTTGTTTTTCACACAGTTTTCAAGATTCTTAAATACTGAGTTTCCCTCATTTCCCCTCTAAATTGAGTATCACATTTTCCTTCCTAAATTGTTTGTAAAACTCAAGGCCAAGCCTTCCACTAAAAGGAGATTACTCAATAACAGAAAGACTAGAACCAATGGAAGGGCTACTTTAACATTTGGTATACCAGCATTTTGGAATAGGCACTTTTCTTCTAATCTGCTTCATTTAATTTTATTGCAGTCTGTGCTAGGCATTGTTTGGTATAAATTACTTAACCAGGGCTATTCATAACCCCATTCAGGGTAATCAATGCTAAAACCAAAAGAAGCCTCTTTGACAGTTCTATCTTTAGCTTCAGTTCAAGTTTGTAAAAGTAAGAAAAACATCTACTGGTCCTTTATAAACCATTTAAATCCACACAGGCTAAAAAATTCAGCACTTTCTTTTGACTGCTTCTCCCTAGTTTTCATATTCAATTATCAGATATTTTTACTTCTAATTGCACAATATTTTTGAGTCCATCTTTTTGTCTCCCTCCAAGCTTCCGTACCTTCTTCAATCAAGCCTTGATTATCTTTCAACAACGCTGTATAAATTTCTCAATCTGTTCTAACTCAGCCTACAGGGTCACTATGCATCATTATCAACATGATGAAAGTGAGTTTGGTTTTTTTGGTTTATCTCAGCATCGGGCCATGTCAAAATGGCTCACTAGCTGTTAGCTCTAAAACTAGAACAAAAGAGTCAAACCCAAGATAGCTGAAGGGAATCCCCAGGACTGAGATACACAGACCCTGAGGATTGTGGGAAATAAACCAAAGTTTGGTTTATGTGGCAGAGGTGGAGTCTGGGAAGTAGTTAGAGTAGGGGGTGGAAAAGCAAAACAGGAGAGGATGAATCAAAGCTAGTACCATAATCTTACTCAAGATAAAAACTGGCATAACTCATGTTCGGGTGTTGGTAAGGGCAATATACAAGAAGAGCGAGGGGGTGGAAGAACACGGTAGACAGGGGAACACTGAGACAGGTTTGCATGGGCTAAATGGGACAGAGGTAAACAGTGATGCATGCTCAACCTTGGACTAACAGGGCTCTGTAATACAGGGATTGAGGCATAATCTGAACAGAAGAAATAATACTAAAATGCTTGATTGTATTATGAATATTGGTTTCCTTTGCCTACCATTGTAAAATACACTTGAGTGGGACATAAAGGGATGTCAGGAAACATGATTACAGAAAGCTTGTAAGCCCGTCTTCAGCCTATAACTGATTGGGATACCTCTAAGAAGTTTTACAACTCTCCCAGTGAAATAGGCCTCTTGAGGAGCTTTTGCAGTATATAGGACCGTAGGTGGAATCCAGAACCTTCTGAAGTGGGATATTCCCACTAGAAAGGACAAGCAGACCAGCCTGGAACATCTAGAGTGACAGAAGATATGTCTTCAAAGAAAGATCATCAGGAAAAACCCAAAACAAAAATGGCAATATGACTGGCTACTACAAGAATAAGCAAATTGTTCACCAGGAAGCCATCAAGACAAGCAATCAAATTCCCTCAGGACAAACCCCCCTCTAACACTGAAATTCAAAGGGAACACATGAGCAGGCATGTAAATTTGCTGACGACCACGTTGGTCTACTGGTGAATAGAAGAGGGGGAAAGGCAGCAATGAAGAAATGGGCTGAGTTCGACCATGTTCCCTTGGACTCCCATTGACCTGGAGATGAGAGAGATAAGAGGAAGGGCTGGTTGGTCCAAAATGTGGGGAGATTGGGGACACCTGATCCCATGGACAAGGACATAGCCATGGAGGGCTAGAGCTGAGAGTGAAGCATCCAGCTGATATGAAGTGAGGGGAGACACACAAGAACACCCAAACT
The DNA here is from genome assembly GCF_000296735.1 of Chrysochloris asiatica. Classification (NCBI taxonomy): domain Eukaryota; kingdom Metazoa; phylum Chordata; class Mammalia; order Afrosoricida; family Chrysochloridae; genus Chrysochloris; species Chrysochloris asiatica. The sequence goes on along the minus strand of NW_006408721.1, from coordinate 182,006 downwards.
TGCAGATGGTACCCATTTGACCTAGCCTTGATGGCTTGATGATCAGAACTAGACTAGATGAAGATTTAAAAAAAAAAAATTCATAAAGGAAATGAGGGTAAATTGCTATAATATGATGAACTTGACCTATATTCATGGAAGTAGTAACTAAATACCAACAGAGAGGGAAGGAGTCTTCACATGCTATCCCCTCGGTATACAGGGTAGATAGGGACAGGCAACTTAGACATTGGCTACCTAAAATGAGGGGGCGATAAAGGCACGAAGTGATTGGCTTACAGAGCTTCAAGAGGGACTTTAGTTTAAGAGTGTGTGGGGTAAGATAAAGCCCCCACTAAACAGCTTTCATCTTGTCTAGATGGGTCTTGTGAAAAGAGATGGGGATAAGATTCTTATGATTCAATAGTGAATAATTGTTATGAATTATTGAGACTGTCACAACTCTAAAGGTAGAAGTTTTGTAACAAAAACAGGGAAGTAGTTAATCTTATAGTCCAGAAACAGAGGACCCTCCCATCAAGGGAGACAAGCACAAGAGGAAGCAGGACCTCATCCAGAGAAGCAGCAACACCAGAGATGGAGACAGAGATGTGGACATGGAGAAAGGGAGCAGCTGAGGACTCTAGATTCATGGGAAGAGAGGGACTGAGAGCTGACGGCCAGGAGGCAGGCTTGCAGAATGTGTCCTTTGGTGATGTCAATGTTTGTATATGCCTGAGTGTCAAAAAAAAAAAGAGCTAAAATGAATAGAGAGAAATAATTTTAACTGATGGTTTATGGAGGGGATTATAATCATTGTAATGAAACAAGGTGATCTGCCCCGTAAACTTTCACTCAATTCACAATAAAAACAATAAAAATAAATTTTAAAAAGCTGGCATAAATCACCAAGTAAGGAGTCATCCTTCAGGACCAAATCTCAGCATTAATTCTATAGGTAATTTGAAAGCCCTAAGAGGCACACATCTCGATAGCCACAGGGGTTCTCTGGGTTCTGCTCTGACAAATTTTCCTACAAGTTGCTGCCAGTCCATGTCACAACCTTTACATAAACCTTCAGTGGTTCCCCACTGCCTTTAGCCTAACATCAAAGGCTTTTGATCTGGCCCCAACTCATAAAACCAAACCCACGTCTGTGGAGTTGATTCCAACTCATAACAACACTCTATATAAGGACAGCTTCCAAGGCTATAAATCTTTATGAAAGCAAGACAGCCTGGTATTTCTTCCATAGAGTGGCTAGTGGGTTCAAACCGTCAACCTTTGTGTTACCACCAAGGCTTCTGATCTGGCCCCAACTGTCTTCATTCCGCTTGTCCCGGGAATATATCCATGCATTCACCCTTTCGTTCTCCCTGCAAGCCCACTTTTAGACCCTTCAAACCGAAGTCACAATCCACACTTCCAGCTGTTTATAATCCCACCTTCCTCTGTGTTCTCTCAAATTTGTGCACCACTTTTGATACAGCTGTTTAAATATGTCTTATCTTTCATCCAAGACTGTATTTATATACTCAGCAAATATTTGTCGAATGAATTGAAAGAATGGCTGTTTACATATCTAAGAGTAAAGCAAATTATACTGAATTATTACCATGAAAGCCATGCCAGTGTTCCAAGAAAGGAAAAAGTTATGATTCTCAGCTTGAATGTTTATTATGATAAATATACACTCTCAAATCTCAACTCAAATTTGTTTTTTGTTTTGTTTTTTAAATTTTTTATTGTGAATTGAGTGATCATTTACATGGGAGAACATCAGTTTTATTTTCACATGTTAATTTCTTTCTAGGTATTTAGGAAAATTTAGTTCATGAAATTATTGCTAGTAATTTTTTTATGTCTGTCTTGGCTTATTTTCTCTGATGAGCCTAGAAACATAGAACGTATACAAAAATCTAGATTAAATTCACATGAAGTCTGAAGAACCTAACAGATTTGTATATTTTCTCATTCTAGAATGTTCTTTGTTAACCTCTCAGTCCTATAGCAACTCAACTCAAATCTACTCTTGACCAATAGTTTTCTTCCTTGAGAGATACTGTTCATAGGCAATTATTCCCAGTTCTGCTATCATTTCCAGCTATGATCGAATCCAAAATTACCTTTGAAATATGCAGCTTCCTTTTTATTTCAATTACCTTTAGAGAACTAGCCCATAAGTACAGAGATATTTTTTCAAGAAAAACACCAATATTTTTGCCATAAGGTATTGTCAAAAGGCGTGGCAACAGCAGGGAGGTTGGTCCAGGATCGGCAGTGTTTCGTTTTACTGTGCATGAGGTCACTATGGGTCAGTAACGACTCGATGGCACCTTACAACAATTGTCAAAAGGTATTGCTGCTAGGGTTCCAGTTCATGTCTGGGTTTACCCCAAACAAAACATATTTTAATGTTCTCTGCAAGTGCCATCGAGTCGGTTCCAATCCATCACAACCCTGTATAGGATTTCCAAGGAGTGGCTGGTTAGCTTGAACTGTGGACCTTGTGGTTCAAACCGACTTTGCAGGCCAGCGCTATAACCCAGAGCGCCACACCAAGACTCATTGGTGGTGGTGGTTATGTGCCATAGAGTCGGTTCCAACTCACAGCGACCCTGTAACAGGGTTTCCAAGGCTGTAAATCTGTATGGGAGCAGCAAGATTCATTAGGGTGCCTTTAAAAAAAAAAAAAATCCAGTCGAAATAGTAACTTCCTAGGGCATCAGCTGGGCCAGTTAAATTTAAGAAACAGACGTCAGCTAAGAAGATTATAATGGTTGGTTTTTGAGTTTTCTGATGGGAGATTCTGATAGATTTCCTTGAAGGACACAGGACAAACACACAGGGGGCTATGAAGTTTTAAGAAAATTGAAAACTATATTGGTGACAAAAAGACCAGGAAAGTTGAACCAAGGTGTTTTTCCCATCACAACAATGCACTTCCTCATTTTTTCAGCGTAACAAGGGCTATCCTAGAAGAATTTCATTGGGGAAACTTACCCCAAATGCCCTGCAGTCCAGATCTTGGCCCTTCAGACTCCGTTTTGTTCCTAAAACTGGAAAAGCATTTCAAGGAACACAATTTGAGTCCCTTGAGGATGTCAAAACTGCTGAGAATGCCAAAACTGCCATTTTGACATGATGTAAATTGAAGAATGTAAAATGCTTCTGGGGAAGGAAGCACCATCTTCAGAAGTGTATAGACTTGTTGTTAAGTGCTGTCGAGTCGATTCTGACCCATAGTGACCCTGCATAAGGTTTCTAAGGAGCAGCTGGTGAGCTTGAACCACCGATCTGGCATTAGAGGCAGTATATTTAGCAAAACAACAGATTCACAATTTTGTTTAATAATGTCCTGCAATTGTACAGCAATATGTTTTGCTTTATCCTCCTATTTCCTTCAAGATATTTTCAATTGTTTTTTAAATAGTTGAGATTGTTATATTTTATCCAGTTTTATTGGCTTACCAATTTCATCTTTGTCTTTCCATTGACATTACAAAAAAGAAATCCTGATTTTTTAGCTATTACATTTTTTGTTACTACAAGAGGAAAAAAAAAATGCAGAATGAAAAAATAGGTTCAATACAAGGTGGCTGTTTCCTGGAGTCTAAAGAAATCCACAGATGAGGAGAACATTAACCAGGTCTTTGGCAGAGTGTGTTAAAAATGCTGGGGTTTACAGGTGAAGATTGATTTGGGGAATCAGAGGTGGTTGTTGCTAGTTGCTGTTGAGGCAGCATGGTGAGCTATGTACAAGAGAATGAAATGCTTGGGTTCGTTACTGTCTTCCAATCTAAGGGACTCATCTGTTAGCACTATATTAGAAAATGTTTTCTTGTGTTCCATAGGGTTTTCACTGGCTAATTTTTGGAAGTACATTGCCAAACCTTTCTTCCTAGTCTATCTTAATCTGAAAGTTCTGCTGAAACCTGTCCACCACAGTTGACCCTGTTAGTATTTGAAATACAGACGGCATAGCATCCAGCATCACAGAAACCACCACAGTAGGACAAACTGAAAGGTAGTGGAGCGCTAGATAAGGGACCCTAAAAAATAACATACATTTACTACTTACAAAATGAAATGTCCACTATTGTTTCTTTCCCCATCAGAGTTTTTCAGTTACCGAAGTTTAAAAGTCCCAGTGAATTAGATCATCAGCTGTAGTGTCAGATTGCAAAACACCTCACTTTACACCTTAGGGTGAAGAAATCAGAAATCCCAATTCACAATGCAAAGGTGTAAAAACCTAATTATACAGAATAATGCCCAAGGACTCTCTTTTTTTTTTTTTTCAAGTAAATACCTTAGAGAATAGGGATAAATTGGAATTTTCCACAATTCATCTAAAGGGTGTGCTTTTTCTTTAAGGACATTTATTATGGGTGCTTGAGTGACAGGTTTTTTTATAAGATAATGAGAAGAAAGCAAAAATTCCCCATCATCAGCCTTGAGGCCCACAAATCCTTGCATCCTACTTTGCACAAACTCCACCTTGAGTTAAAATGAAGACACATACAAACCAACTTCAATTTTCCATGACTTACTTTGGCTACTAATCCCAGAAGAGTAACACACAAACACTTCTGTTCCCACCACTTATATCAAATATATCAAAGTCATGCCATGACTTTCCCAAGACTCAGAAAGCATGTGGATAGAAAGCAGGTGTGCTTCGGAACAAACAACAGAACACAGCTTCCTGGTTGCCAAAACACTGTGAATTAAACTCACAGTGTATTTGTCCTCAGACTGTTAAGAGATACTGAGCTTTTCTCAGTCCCGGTTCTAAAAGCAGGCCCCATGCCTTTAATATCATCACAAAGCGCAGACCATCAAGGACATCCAATAAATCCACATGTATTTAAGAATTGCTATAGTAATTACTCCTGGTGCAGCGCTGTGGGTTAATGCACTGGACTGCAAAGTCACTTGAACCACAGGTCGGCAGTTCAAACTCAACAGCTGCTCCTCGGAAACCCTATACAGGGTCGCTATGGGTCAGAACCGACTTGAAGACACTTAACAACAACAACAGTCAAGGACCAGGTAGCCTGGGTGGCTCATATGGGTAAGCAGTCAACTACTAATCTGACAGCACCTAGAGGTGCCTTGTATGGCAAGCCTTGTGATCTGCTTTTGAAAGATCACAGCCATTGGATATCCTATGGAGCAGTTGTACTTTGCACACATGGGGTCATCATGAGTTGGAACTTACTGGATGACAAGGAGCAATAACAAAAACAGTAAGGAGTCAGGCACCAGCTCCAAAGGATCCAGAAGTAAAAACAACTTTTTCTACATATGATCACAACCACTGAAATCAGTTAAGGTTCCCATTGGCACTGACTTATATTATAAGAGAGAAGTGGGAGGAGACATTAAAAGGGAATAAAGAATAATAGGTCTTAGGGGGCTCTGAGTTTATATTAATGGTAGCAGAATGCTTTGCAAAGGATAGCAAGAATGGGTAGACAATCTGAACAATGTAATTAATGTCTCTGAATTGTTCACGTAGAAATTGTTGAGTTGTACGTTTTGTCATGCATATTTTCACCACAACTGAAAAAGAGAGAGAGAGAACAGTGAGAAAGACACACTATCACTTGTACAATTTACAATTCCCGCTATCTTATTTTATAGAATAGTAAAAACCCTCAGTACTCAGCTATTCCAGAGAGCAGCTTTCTAGAACTGAAAAGCCAACTGTCTGGTCTCCTTTTTTTATAGAGGAAGAAATCAATAGTATTGTTAGAACAATATTTATGCCAGTGCATTTACACACACATCTTTCTTTAGCCATAATTAGATGGAAGCTAACTTTAAATTTTCCTCCATTGCATTTGGAAAAATTGGCGATAGTCAAGATTATTTTGCCATTACCTCACAGCATAGCTCCGAGTTTCTCATGACACATCTGATGGGAATAAAACTTATTTATTTTGCCACTTTTCCAAGTTATCTAGTATCCCCCAAGAAAGCCACAGATTGGCTGTCTTTTTTCACACAGAGGGAAAAGTGTGAAAAATACATAAAAAGGGCGTCTGACACAGATACTTTCTCTGAAAACATCACAAGAACTTTGAATCCAGGAGGGATAATAATCCTTTTGCTCTTTAGACATCCTTTTTTTGGTTTTGAAGAAAACATATAACTGAAATTCAGATCCCAAATTAATAAAATTTCCCTTGCTTTTTTTTTTTATTATTATAATTGCAGTCATTTAATTTTTTTCTGCATGTATTTTATCAGTGGCTCTCAGATTGCTCCAAAATACTGAAAATGTTCTTAACTTGCAGATTGCAACCATGCAAATGAACACTGTATGCACATTAAAAGAAATCAGGCCAGACTTAAAATAAACCAGGCAACAAGCCTAGGAATTTTAATAATTCTCCTCCCAACACAATAGTGTCTCTAATATGCCCTCCATATTTCTTTTATTTTCCTATGTCCTTTCCTTTTTCTTATTTCATTCCACTTTTCTTCTCTCCACACAGAAGATTTGATTGAAATGCTTTTTACTACCTTTTCTATCTCTTTTCTCTCAATAAGCTTTCCCATTTAAAAAAAAATAATAATGTAAATCACTTCTAGGGTACTGGATATGTTTGTGTTTTGTCTGGGGATATTGGTAACAATAAGGAGTGAACTTGCTAAAAAATTAAAAGCATCACTGCTAGGCGTGAGAAGAGACCAGGAAAAGCATAAGCTATTCAACATTTCTGCAGCCCAGCTGATTTTTTGCAAGTACATACCAAGTTAATAAAGTGCTAATTAATGAAAAAATATTTTAGCATATTCTAACTTATCCTCACAAGAATTTAAGAACTATCAAAATGATTCTGCCCAACTATCCATTTGATTAAGGAGTCTTGCTATTGTTGTTGCTAAGTGTAGTCGAGTTGCTTCCAACTCATAGCAATGCTGTATAGGGTCTCCAAGTAGCAGATAGTGGGTTTGAACTGCGACCTTGTGGTTCGCAATCCAGTGCTGATTCAGTACCACACCAGGAGTCATTAGACCAGTTAATTATTAAACTAAAAGCTTCCTGAGCAATGTATATTTATAAAAATAACTTAAATTTTTAAATTTATTTCATGCTCTGAAAATACAGACAGCAAAAAAAAACCTTGAAAAATTCTTTCCAGTAATCTCTTTTTCCTATAGAAACTGCTCTTCAGTAGATGTGTCCATATGATACTTAAATATGCTATAATCTCAGCTCTAATTAGAGTCCATGCCTCACAGGTGGAACTCACTAACTAGTTATTATAGGCATCAATGGGATAAACTATCAAGTCGTTGTTAAATCCACTGCCATCCAGTCAATGATGACTCATAGTGACCCCATAGGACAGACTAGAACTGATCCGTAGGGTTTCTGAGTGCAAGTCTTTACAAGCACAAACTGCCTCCTTTTTCCTCCCAAGGAACAGCTGGTGGGTTTGAACAGCTGACCAAGTTGCTGCTAGCTGCCCTCAAGTTTGTCTTCAACTCATGACAACCCAATGCACTCTGCAGTCAGAACTTGTGCCCATAGGATTTTCAGTGGTTAATTTTCGGAAGTAGATCATCAAGCCTTTCTTAATCTGTTAGCTCTGCTGAAACCAGTTCTACATCATAGCAGCATGCAAGCATCCACTGACAGACATGATGGCTGCACACAAGGAGCATGGGTCTACAGTTGGACCCAATTCTCACTCAAGAAAGTTTAGCATTCTGCCACTGAGCCACCATGAGGGAAACTGTAAAAAACTGAGACTACCCTTCACAAACACCTAAGAAAGCAAGTTGATTTTATCTGGTTGGTGGAACAGACACGTCAATCACATTCCAAGTTCTATACATTAATGTGAAGATCAAAAATGAAAGACCTTGAGCGCTGATGGGATCATGATGATCATCTCCACCCACACACACCATTTTCGGATCTAGAAATTAATTGGCCAAAGGTCATAAAACTAGTAATAGAACTTTACACAGAATCCAAGTAGAAGATCACATTTCTTAATAAAAGCAGGAGTAAGAATCTTTTAGAAGAGTCCTATGGTGCAGTGGTGAAGCACTTGGCTGCTAACTGGAAGGTCGACAGTTGGAATCCACCAGCTGCTTGCTCAGCAGTCTACTGCCATAAAGATCTACAGCCTTGTAAACCCAATAGGGCAGTTCTACCCAGGTCTTTAGGAGCCTTACAAGTTGGAATCGACTCAATATTAATGGGTTTGGGGTTTGGAAGTTTCTTTTGAGACATTATGAAGATGAATTTTGATTAGCCCATTAATTTATGAAAATATTAAAAATCAGTGTTAATTTTTAAACAGTTGTCATCTTCATTAATACTATGCCAATTTTTTTTGGAGGAATCCAATTACTTTTTTTTAAATGGAGGAATGTTAAGTATTCTTTGGTAATAAAAGCTATATTGTCAAGAAGCTTTGAGTTATTAAAAGATGTACTCTGTTGAAATGCATTATTATGACCTAAAGGAGTCCTAATAATGCCATGATTAAAGCATTGGGATGCTAAACAACAGGTTGGTGGTTCAAACCCATCAGCTACTCACGGGAGAAAGATTTACACCCCTGGAAACCGTATGGGGCAGTTCTACTCTGCCCTACAGGGTTGCTGAATATGAATGCACTCAAAGGCAGTGAGGTTGGTTTTGGATTTTGCATTAAGACTCAATACAATTATGAATTAATTTAATATGTATTAAACTGTTGCATCAATAACAAGTTATTAGCAATGAAACTATCTAGTGCTTCAATATAATGAGCTCTAAAATTTATCAGTATACTCAGCATAAAACTGTGTTTCAGAATTCTGTCTGTAATATGGAAACTATTTAAAACATTTCCTCAAGTGATCTATGAAGGAAAGTAAAAGCATTTGACTAAGCTGCATCCCATTTGGCTGAGAAAGTCAGCAAGGCAGCAGAGACCTAGCATCAGAGCACCAGGGAAACCAGCTGACCTTATCACAGGGAGAGGCCAATAGTTGCACCTTAGACTGCCACTCATGAGCTTTTAACATCTCAGTCACTACTCACAAAACTAGGATTAGAACATTGTCTTTGTTGACTGTGATCTGTCAATTGACCATGGTATCACCTGAGACTACGGACCTGAACCCCCAGGCCCAGCAAATCATCCCCTCAAGGTGCTTGGTAATGTCTAAGAAGTTTTTATAATTTCGTCCCGTGTATGCTCCACCACAATTATGGATAGGTTTGCAGCAAAAAGCCAGTCAAAGCTTTACCTATTTGAAGGCATACTCTCACTCTCCCTGCATTCCCATTCAGTCCATGTCTCTGTCCCTGTATCTACCCATGCAGGGCTGTTTATATAACTGTATTTACTCTATTCCTTTAACTCTTGCACTTCTGTCTCCCCCTACCTTCATCATTCTTCTTTCAATCTACCTCTTGTATGTTGCCTTCCTAACCACCCAGGTTAATACCTGTCTACTGGTGTGACACTGTGGTCTAATGCACTGGACCACAAAGTCATTTGAACCACAAAGTCAGTGGTTCAAGCTCACCAGCCACACCTTGAAAACCCAGTACAGGGTCACTATGGGTCAAAACCAACTCAATGGCAATTAACAACAACAAACCCTCTAACTAGTGAATTATTCTCCCTTCCCTCCTACCACTGGTAACCATCGTAGAATGTTTCTTTTAGCATGAAAACCTTTTCTTGGATTTTTGCAATAGTGGTCTCATACAATATTTACCCCTTTGTGACTAATTTCACTCAACATAATATTTTCCAGGTTTATCAGTGTTATAAGGTGTTTTGAAGAGTCATCATTATTCTTCACTGTTACGTAGTATTCCATTGTATATGTGTACCCAAGTTTATCCAGTCTTCTGTTGATAGACATTTAGGCTGTCTCCATCTTTTTTTTTTTTTTTTAAGTATTGTGATGAATATTGTATACATATAACTCTTTGTATTATGGCTCTTATTTCTTGAGAATATATTCCAAGTAGAAGGATTCCTGGGTCATTGTTGGTGTTATTAAGAGCTGTCGAGTTGGTTCATAGCTTCACTGTATAAGGTTTCTGGGGCTTATTAAGTCTTTGTGGGAGCAGAAAGCCTCATCTTTGTCCCACAAAGAGGCTAGTGGGCTCAAACTGCAGACTTTGTGGTTCACAGTCCAGTGCTTATAGTATGGGTCCACCATGCTCACTCCTGGGTCAAACAGTATTGCTATTTCCAACTTTTTGAGAAACCACCGTACCCGTACGGTTTTCCATAGTGGCTGCCCCATTTTACAATCCTAGCAGCAGTGCAGTCCTGGTGTGGCACTGTGGAGTAAAGCACTGGACGGCAAGGTCGGTTAGAACCACAAGTTTGGCAGTTCAAGTTCACCAGCCGCTCTTGGGAAACCTTATACAGGGTCACTATGAGTTGGGACTGACTCGATGACACGTAACAATAAAAACAACAGCAGTGTAGGAGGATCCTAGTCTTTCCATACCCTTGTCAGCATGCATTGTTTTCTGTTTCTTCCAACTTGAATATTAATGCTGGGGCATTATGATATCTTATTTGTGTTCTGATTGGCTAATGATTCAGAGAATTTCTTCATAAGCTTGTTGGCTACCTGAATGCCTTCTTTGGTGAAGTATCTATTCATGTCTTCTGCCTATTTTTTTAATTCGATTTTTAGTTATATTTTACTTGTTGAGTTTTTGGAATTTACTGTAAATTTTAGTGAATAAATCCTTTGTCATGGCTACAAATCAGGCTGCGAACCGCAAGGTCAGCATTTCAAAACTACCAGCTTCTCTGCGGGAGAAAGATGAGGCTTTCTGCCAAAAGAACAACCAAATCTGTGTTGGAAGAAGTACAGCCAGAATGCTCCTTAGAAGCATAGATGGTAAGATTCTCATACTTTAGACATATTCCCCGTAAAGATTTACAGCCTCGGAAGCCCTGTACAGGGCCGCTATGGGTCAGAACCGACTCAACGACACTTAACAACAACAACAAATTTGTCCCTATTTTTCATTGTGATCTTAATAGTTCTAGATCGAATATTTAGGTCTTTAATCTACATTAAGTTCATTTTTTTTATATCATGTGAAAGGTGGATCTTATTTGATTGTTCTGCAAATGGATTTCCAGTTTTTCCAGCACCATTTGTTAAAGAGACTATCTCTTGCTTCATTTAATGTATTTGGGCCCTTTGTCAGAGATCAGCTGACTATAGGTGGTTGGTTTACTTCTGGGTTCTCAATTACGTTCTATTACCTATGTATCTTGCATTGTACCAGGACCAAGTTGCTTTGACTACTATGGCTGTTTATTAGGATTTGAGGTCTGGAAGTGAGAGGCCTCCTACTTTGTTATTTTTTAGTAATGCTTTGTTTATCTGTGGATCTATTTCCTTTCTATATAAAGTTAGTGATTAGTTTATCCATCTTGTTAAAGAATGACACTGGAATCTGGACTAGGGTTCCATTATAGCTAGAGAAGTTGCGGAACTAGGGATATCATTGCTGAAATCAAATGAATGTTGCTTGAACTCAGAGAATACTAGAAAGATGCTTATCTGTGCTTCACTGATTATGAAAAGATAGCACCATAATAAATGAAGATTGAAGTTGTCAACATTTTGCTTGGATCCAATATTAACACTCATGGAATCAGCAATAAAGAAATAAAATTATGTATTGCATTAGGTAAACCTGCTGCATAAAACCTGCAAAGATGTCAGTTTGAGAACTAAGGTGCGCCTGACCCAAGTCATGATATTTTCAATTGCCTCATATATATGTAAAAGTTGCACAATGAATAAGAAAGACCAAAGAAAAATTTATGCATATAAATTATGGTGTTGGAGAAAACTATTGAAATTACCATGAACTGCCAGAAGAACAACCAAATCTGTGTTGGAAGAATTATAGCCAGAATGCTTCTTAGAAGCATAGATGGTAAGACTCTCATACTTTAGACATATTTTCAGGAGGGACCAGTCCTTGAAGAAAGCATTATGCAAGCATAATGGAGGTCAGCAGAAAAGAGGAAGACTCCCAACTAGATAGACTGGCACAGTGATATTATCAGTGGGCTCAAGCGTAACAAAGATTGTGAGGATGGCACAGGACCAGGCAGTGTTTCATTCTGTTGTACACATGGTCACTATGAGTCAGAACCAGCTCGATACCTAACAACAACCAGAGCAGCAACATATATATGTTGAGAGATTTTCTCCCTTTTATTACAAATGGGTGTTGGTTTTGTCAAATGCCTTTTTTGCATCAATTGACATGATCATGTGGTTCCTTTCCTTTGTTTTATTTATGTGGTGGATTGCACTGATTGTTTTTCTAATATTGAACTATCCTTGCAGACCTGGTATGAATCCCATTTGATCATGATGTATTGTTTTTAATATGTTGTTGGAGTCTATTGATTAGGATTTTGTTAAGAATTTTTGAGTCTGTGCTCACAAGGGATATTGGTTTATATTTTTCTTTCTTAGTGATGTCTTTGCCTAGTTTTGGTATCAGGGTTATACTCGCTTCATAAAATGAATTCAAAAGTTTTACATCTTTTTCTATATTCTGGGATATGTGTATTAGAATTTGTGTCAGCTTCTCTCTGAATGTTTCGTAGAATTCACCTGTAAAGTCATTTGGGCCCCAGACTTTTTTTTTGTTGTGAATTTTTTAATGATCTGATCAATTTCTTTTTTTAACCTAGGTCTGTTAAAGCTTTCTACTTCAGTTTGTGTTATTTTAGATGCTGCTGTTGTTGCTAAGCGCCGTCAAGTCAATTCTGACCCATAGCAACCCTCTATAGTGTTTCCACTGAGCAGCTGCTGAGCTTGAACCGCCAACCGTACAGTTCAAACAGCTTTGCAGTCTGCTGCATTAACCCACAGCACCACACCAGGACTTAGGTAGTATGTTTTTAGAAATTTATCCATTTCGTCTAGATTTTTAAATTTGTTGGAGTACAGTTATTTATAGTATTCTATCATTATAATTTTTATTTCCATTGGTTCAGTTTTGATATCACCCATATAATTTCTTATTCAGAATATTTATATTTGCATTTTCTACTTCTTTTCTTTGGTTAGATTTGATAGAGATTTGTAAATTTTATTAATTCTTCAAAGACCAATTTCTTGTCTTATTGATTCTTTCTATTGTTTTTCTGTTTTCTGCTCTAATCTTTTTTTTTTTTTTTTTTTTCTGGTGGCTATAGACTTACTTTTCTGCTTTTTTCCTAATTGTTGGATGTATTAGGTTAAGGTGTTGATTTGGGTTCTTCTTTTTGGATGTGGGTATTTATTGCTACAAATCACCCTCTGAGCATTGCTTTTATTATGTCCCAGAAGTTTGGGTATGTTGTGTTTTCATTCTCCTTTGAGTCAGGGAAATTTTTCGTTTCATTTTTTTATTTTATCTGCTACCAGTAACTTTTAATCAGGGTATTATTCAACTCCTATATATTTAATTTTAAGTTGTTCTTCTTGATAATGTTCCATATAACTCTTATGGTTTATTCAGATTTTTTGTTGCTTTTTCTGATTGTCCCTCTAGAAGATGAGTATTAAGAGATTTGTCTTCAAGCTCACTAATTCAATCTTCCATTGATTTAATTTTGCTTCTTTGCCCTTTCAATATATTATTTACTTTTGAAGTTTTAGTATTAATCTTCTGACTTTCTATTTGTTGTTTTGTATTTGTTGGTTTCTAATTTTTCATTTATTTTGTCAAGTCATTCTTGTTAAGTTTTCCTGAATTATTCAGAAGTGTAGTCTGTGTTTTCCCTTATTTCATCTGCAATTTTATTGGTCATTCTCTCAATCCACTAAAGGAACCTTAAATATCATTTTCAAAATCACTTATCAAGTAGTTCCAACACCATTTCTAGTATTACATTTTCTGAATCTGTATTTTGGTCACTTGTTTGAGGTACTCTGTGTTGTTTCTTCGTGTAAGCTGAAATTGTCTATTTCCTCTGAGACCTTGTGGTAACATTATTTATATTTAACTCATAATTTTATGTTGGTGTGTTCTCAGGCACTCATGAGCTGTCTCTTGCTGAATGTGAGAGACTAGACGTGTGTATATAGTTCTTTGTTTGATGCCTGTACAGCACAGTTCAGGGCAGGTTTGTCTGACATTTGTTGCTAATTATCAGTGATCAGAAGTAGGTAATGGTGCTTGCCCAGTGGGTGATGTCACAGGAGATACAGATTTGGCTAGGTCATATGGGCACAATTATTGTCTCCAAAAAACATTTAACAAAAACAATAAAAAAAAATCTAATGAGGTGAAATTATGTGGAACACTATCAAGAAGAAATTCACGAGTCTCCAGACCTAGGGGAATATGCCTGGTGCCCAACCCCAGGTATATCAGAGACTGTGCAGGAAGGGGTGCAACTACTTGTTGGGTGGGCAAGTGCAGGGACTGGCCAGGCCCCCCCTGGCCACCAGGAGGGCAAGGGAAACAAGGAAGACTTGAACCCTCCTCACTACCAACCTCCAACTGTATTCTGTGCCTCCAGGTTGCTGTATTGACAGCTGCGGCAGAAGGTCAAGTTGAGTGTGCCCTGCCAGGCTAGCTGACAGTCGCCTGTTTGTCTCCTCTCTGACTGCTCCTATCCAACTTCCTTTCCCAGTGGGCACTCAATCCACCTCGTTCCCCTGTTCTCTAAAGCTCAGGATTCTAGGATCACCATCAGTATTTGTGTCATTTTGTCTCCTGTGTCCTTGTTGCAAAGGTTCTGCTCACGACATCTATCTACTCTGCCATCTTGCCCCAGAAGTCCAAATATTGATTTTTAAATTTAATGAGAAATTAAATTTAAAAGTCAAGATTAGATTCAGGATAATGGCAAACAAACAAAAATTTACTTTATCTAAATATTTTCCAAAGAAACCCTGTATTGTGAAAATGGTTAAGAGCTCGGATACTAAACAAAGTTAGAAGTTCCATCATCTAGAGGTGCTTTGGAAGAAAGGCCTGGCAACCTACTTCCAAAAATAGCTCAAAGAGAATCCTATGGATCAGAGAGGAACAGTATCTGATTTCATGCTAAAAGCTATGTCTTTTAGATTGGAAGGCTCTCAAAATGCACATGGCTGCAATAATTGGCCCAAGTAATGAAGATGGCACAGGACAGGGCAATATTTGGTTCTATTGTACATTAGGTCACAATAACTTGAAGCCAACTCACTGGCAACTAGCAACAACCATGCATATGAAAATATTTACATTTGCCCCAATATTTTAGATACACAGTCTAGACAAACTCTGGAATGTACACAGATGCACCAGGAGACACATGAAAGTGATGTTCACATCAAGATTGAATCTAAGAGCAAAGGGAGAGAAAACAAGCAAGAGGTCCACTGGCAAGAGCTAAACAAATTTTAGTAAATTTTGGAATGACAGACAGCATTCAACATTAATAAACTATAATAACCAATTACATATATAGTTGGTGGTGGTGTTAAATGCCATCGAGTTGATTCCAACTCATAGCAACCCTGTAT
>NW_006408721.1:163875-165888 GCF_000296735.1 Chrysochloris asiatica | reverse complement strand
GTGGTCCAATCTCACCAACTACTCCTTGGAAAACCTATGCAGGGTTGCTATGGGTCAGAATCGATTTGACAGCACTTAACAACAACATATATACATGTATGTGTAATAAGTGCCAAAGGTGGCAGAAATGGACTTGAACATACCAATCATCGTGGAGATGGGGCAAGATTGAGCTATGTTTAGTTCTATTGAACATGAGGTTGCTGAGTTGAAGTGGAGCCCCTGGATTGGGTAAATGGTTAACGTATTCAGCTGCTGTCTGAACTGAATACTCCATTCAGAGCCACCTAAGTAGAAAGACTTGGCAATCTACTTCTGAAAAGTCAGCTACTGAAAACCATATGGCACACAGTTTTCCTCTGACACACAGGGATCACCATGAGTGGAGGAGTCATCTTATCATTAACTAGTGTTTTTAGTCTCATACCTGTGGCTCTCACACTGACTATAATCATAGCAATCCTATTGGACAGAGTGGAACTGCCCCATGGGAATTTCAAGGCTGTAATCTTTACAGACTGAATTTTCACTTAATGAGATTATAGCCTTGGAATTTGTATGGGGTAGTTCAACTAGGTCCTATAGGGTTGCTATGAGTCTAGCGCTGTAGGATCAGCTCTGGACTACAAACCACAAAGTCAGAAGCTCAAACCCATCAACAGCTCCTCGGAAACCCTACAGAGGGTCACTATGAGCCAGAACCAACTCGATGGCACTTAACAGCAACCTTTCCAGAAGCAGATAACAGCAGTGAGGTTGGCCCAGGATCAGGCAGTGTTTCATTCTGCTGTGCATAAGGTCGCTATGAGTCAGTACCAACTAGATGGCACCTAACAACAACAAAGAATTCTAAGGAGCACTGGTAGTGTAGTGTAGTAGTTACGAATCGGGCTGCTAACCACAAGGTCGGCAATTCAAAAGTACCAGCTGTTCCACAGGAGAAAGTGTAGGACCAAGAAAAAGACTCCATTCTGTACATTAGCCTGAACACGTCCTCCTGTTCCAGGAACGTGCTAAATCAGCTCATGCTGCCTTAGAATACCCTTTCACCCCTAGCAACAGCAAGAACTAGATAAGCAGTAGACAGGACAACCCAAGGCCAGATGCCAGATGTTTTCCTTATCCTAGCATAAGAACAAAAGACCACCAGTACTGACCAATTAAACTGTAATATCTCATTCTTTGCCAAATGTCAACCAATCCAAATATTGTAAAGCTGAAAAACCCTGAGCTTGTTTGAAAACTCTATAAAAACCCTGCCAACTGGGAGTTCGAGGCTCCATCCCTCATCCGCTGCGTCGGATGCAGGTGGAGTCTGAGCTCGAGCATGAGTAACTGAGAGTTCGAGGCTCCATCCCTTATCCACTGCGACGGATGCAGGTGGAGTCCGAGCTCGATAATGAATAAACAACCCTCATGCACTTGCTTTGGTGTCGGCTCCTTGGTGGTCTTTGGGGACCCCGAATTTGGGGCATAACAAAAGATGAGGCTTTCTACTCCCGTTCAGATTTACAGCCTCGGAAACCCTGTACAGGGTCACTATGAGTCAGAATCTACTACACGATACTTAACAACAACAACCGAGAATTCTGAAATTTCACTGTTGTTGTTGTTACGTGTCAAGTTGGTTCCAACCCATAGAGACCCTGTATATGGTTTCTGAGGAACAGCCGATTTTGTGGTTAAAATGAACTTCGCAGTCCAGCACATTAATTCACACTGCCATACCAGGACTCATTAGAGCTTCAGAAACCCGAGAATACTCCATTTTTCAGATGTGGAAGTTATCTATTCATTCTTACTAAAAGCGGGGGTTGTTGTTGTTGTTGTTATGTGCCGTTCTGACCCATAGTGACCCTATATAGGGTTTCCGAGGAGCAGCTGGTGATCTTGAACCACAAACATTGCAGTTTAAACAGCTTTGCAGTCTGGCGCTTGAACCCACAGCACCACACCAGGACTCCGGAAGCAGGGGTAGGGTACCTCTTTTCTGCCAAAATTTATAGTATCATC
>NW_006408721.1:103488-161590 GCF_000296735.1 Chrysochloris asiatica | reverse complement strand
GTGGATCATGACAAGCTATGGACAACATTGCGAAGTATGAGTATTCCTGAACACATAATTGTGCTCATGAGGAATCTGTACCTGCACCAAGAGGCAGTTGTTCAAATAGAACATGGAACACTGAATGGTTTAAAATTAAGAAAGGTGTGTGACAGGGTTGTATTCTTTCACCATACTTTATTTAACCTGTATGCTGAGAAAATAATCTGAGAACCTGGGTTATATGAAGAAAAATGTGGCATCAGGATTGGAGGAAGACTTATTAACAACCTGCGATATGCAGATGATAGCAACCTTGCTTGCTGAAAGTGAAGAGGACTTCAAATAATTACTGATGAAGATCAAAGAGCACAGCCTTCAGTATTGGCTGCATCTCAATGTAAAGAAAAACAAAAATCGTCACCACTGGACCAATAAACAACATTCTGATCAACAGAGAAAAGATTAAAGTTGTCAAGGACTTCATTCTTCTGGGATCAACTATCAACACTCATGGAAGTAGCTGTCAGAAATCAAACGACGTGTTGCATTAGGCAAATCTGCTGCACAAGACCTTTTTAAAGTGTTGTACAGCAAATATGTCAGCTTATGGATTAAGTTGCGCCTGACTCAAGCCATAGTATTTTCAATAACCTCATATGCATGTGAAAGCTGGACAGTGAATAGGGAAGACCATAGAAGAATTGATGCTTTTGAGTTAAGGTGTTGGAGGAGAATATTGAAAGTGCCATGGGCTGCCCATAGAACCAACAGATCTGTGTTGGAAGTCGTGCAGCCAGAGTGTCCCTTAAAAGCCAGGATGGCCAAACTTCGTCTCTCATCCTTCAGAGTTATTGTCAGGAGGGACCAGTCGCTGGAGAAGGATATCGTGTTTGGTAAGGTGGCCGGTGAGAGAAAAGAGGAATACCCCCAGCGAGATGGATTAGCAAAGTGGCAGCATCAATGGGCTCAAGCGTGGCAACAATTGTGAGGTTGGCCCAGGATCATGCAGTGTTTTGTTCTGTTGTGCATAGGATCGCTATGAGTCGGTACTGACTCGATGGCACCTAACAACAACCACATCATATGGTCTGCGGACTGGACGTTCCCCACCCAGATGCAGGAATTGAATGAGATTCTTTCAGAGTACTTGAATCTCTCCAAATAAAAGATGCAAACATTATAAGAAGCATGTCGTGCAGAAGCAGAAATATCATATGCTAAATATATGTATCTATTATGGTTTCTGTGGTCTCTTCTCAACCAGGAGACTGATCTGTAGAGTGTAAATAAATACCACTGGGTCTGCTTTGTAGTAGAAAGGGTGAAATGGGGCGATTTTAAAAAATGGTAATGAGAAGAAGAAAACTCCAACAAGATAAATAAATTATTGCAGTGTAAAGCTAAAAGGAACTTGGGTTGGGAACTACACTTTCTTTACTCTTTAAATTTTCACTTAATTTGATTACAATATGTATATGATAATATTATGCTCACAGCAAATATGTTATTTTTATTTTAGCAACATAGTTGATAAAAGATAATGGAGCCATAGCAAAAATCTAAAATTCATAAACTTTCCTTTGTCCCCTTTGTATAATCCATCTATTTTAAGAAAACAAAATAAATTATGCATAACTCAGCCAACACTTTAAAATGAGAGCTTTGTGGTTTTTAAAAGTAAGATATTCAGTTTCCAGGACAAGATTAAAGGTTGGTTAGTCCATTTAATACATAATAAAAAATGTTATATTTATGATAACAACGAAAGAAAATATTTTTCAATTAAGTCAAAGGATGAATGAATGGACTAAACATGTGTAGAAACAGCACTCCTTGTTCAGATCCTGCTCTTTCTTCTTCTCTCCTCTCTCTTCTCCTTTCTCTTAATTCGTTTCAATCTGTTATTCTTAGTACTGGTGGTGCAGTGGTGAAAACAAGGCTGTTTAATGAAAGGTTAGTAGTTAAATTCACAGAAAGATGTAACAATCTGCTCCCCTTAAAGATTGTTGCTGTTAAGTGCCATGGAGTCCGTTTTATCTCATAGCTGCCCTGTATACCCTGTATACAGAGACCTAGTGTGGCACTATGGGTTAATGTGCCACACTGCAAAGCCGTTTGAACTGCAAGGTCAGCAGTTCAAGCTCACCAGCTGCTCCTCGGAAACCCTACACAGGGTCGCAATGGGTCGGACCTGACTCGACAGCACTTAATGACAACAACAACAACCCTGTATATGGTTTCCAAGGCTTTGCAGGAGCAGAAATCCTTTCTCCTTTGGGCTGTGTCGGCAAACCTTGTGGTTCACAGTCCAGTGCCTATTGTATGAAGCCACCGTGCTCCCCAAATACAGAACTGCCCTATTGGATTTCCAAGGCATAGTGGTTACAAGTCGAGCTGTCAACATCAAGGTCAGCAGTTCAAAACTACCAGCTGTTCCGCAGGAGAAAGATGAGGTGTTCTGCTCCAGTAAAGATTTACAGCCTCAGAAACCCTGTGCAGGGTCACTATGAGTCGGAGCCAACTCCACAGTACTTAACAACAGCAACAACAATGCACTAGACTGCATACCACAAGAGCTGCCACTGGAGCCCACAGAAAAAAAATCGAGACTTTCTGCTCCTGCAAAAGATTGAAAGCTTCAGAAATTGTATACAGGTTAGCTATGAGCTGAAACTGACTCCACAGGATTTAATAGCAACAATCTTCAGGGCATGCAGATTGCTACATCTTTCTGTGAATTCAAGGAATCGGAACAGATTTGACAGCACTTAACAACAACTCTGTAATTGTTCTTACTCTGTATCACAGGAAGTTTCCATGGCAACAACAACTATCTTTCTTAAAAATCTGCCTAGCAAAGCCCTATCACTAGGCCAACCCATCGCTCTTTTCCCTAACTGTTTCTTGCAGGCTGTCCAGCACTGAAGAAAGACATCACAAGGTTGTGCTGTTTTGCTCCACAATAAACAAATGAGCCCCAGTCTGGGCTGGATCTCTTGTAGAAGATTGCCTCTTACACTCTTCAAGGAAGATATTTCATCTTCATCTATATCCTCAAACTCCCTTCCCTACCCTCCAGTTACTCCCAGAAGACTTCCCCTTTCAACCAAATAGAGATAACAAGTCTCAGTTATCTCCTACCCACTTCCATGTTAATCTCTTTGTCATTTATAGACTTTCCTTCTTCCTATCTCATAAGGAAGACCACCCAAGCATCCTCCAAACTCCTACTCCAACAACTATCTCCTTTTTCTTAGATCATTATCATCTTCCACTTAGTTAGCCTTTTTTTTTTCTTTTTCCAGCACAAAAATGTTCTCAAGTCCTGAAAAATAAACTATTCATCTACCTCTCAAGCAGCCTCCTCTTTTTCCCTTTTACCACAAAATCTTGAAACAATCATCTGAATCCACTGATCCTCGAGTCCATCACTTCCTATCTGTTTCTTAATCAGCTATTCTACCCCTTAGAAACACAACCCCATTGCACAAGCTACACAGCCTGGTGAATCCACATGCATGTCTGCCATCCCAACCTCTCCTGAACCCCTCTCATATATTTCCAATTGTCACCTGCTAAATACTTCCACATAGAAGTACTTACAGGCATGCCAAACTTGTTCCCTTTATCTCAGTTCACAGATTGAACGTCCCTTGGGTGTCTGCAGTAGAAACTTCAGCCATCCTTTACTCTGATCTCCTTTTTGGTGCCACAGTCACCAAATCCTGCCCACTCAACCTCAGAAATCTCTCTCCAGTGCACCCTGCTGCCAAAGATTGGTTCAGGTCCTCTTATCAGAATAATCACTACAATGAGCTCCTAAACTAGTTTCCTGCTCCAGATCTCTCCTCTTTCAAAACTGTTCTTCATATCACTACTTTGTGAAATACATTCCTGCCCTATTTTAAAACCACCTTGGACTAGTTAGGGCCCTACTCAAATTGACCCACACCCACCCCTCTCTCCTTTAGCCACAGAGCATGGTGTTTACTGTCTATATATACCACATCCCCCCACCCTTGCTGAGCAAAGCCCTCCACTACCACTCACTCTTGCTGGAACCCATAGACTTAGACAAACTCATGTTAAAAGTTAAACAGTGAATCTACACTGACACTTCTCCTCACTTCCCTTCACCCATTTACTTTGACATGATTACTGTTTTCTTTTCTAGATGTCTAAAGTCCTTTACCTGAATCCAGGAGCCTGTTGTTGCCAGCTGCTGTCAACTCGGTTCCAACTGATAACGACTATGTGTGGCGTTTCAGAGGCTTTACATCTTTGTGGGAGCAGAAAGCCTCATCTTTCTCCCATGGAGTAGCTGGCAGTGCTCAAACTGCGGACCTTGTGGTTCGCAGTTCAGTGCTTAGGGTATGAAGCCACCCTCCAAAGGCCCGTAGGTAATGTAAATATTTAGCACTTGTGTCAGTTAACTAAAAGATTAGCAGTTTCAGTGCACTGTTGTAGGCAGATTTAGGCCATAGGCAGAACATCACTCCAGCAGCAGTTTTCCCCACTTATACTCCCTATCTTTCCCCCTCAAATTAACAAACTGGTCAAAAGTTTAAAAATATAGTTAAACATTTGTAAAATGTCTCTTTGTGCAAGGCCAACTCTTTGACAATAAGCAAAGACAGAACAGGTTAGAGTGTCCTGGCAACGGTCCCAGCTACTGAGGCCATAACCAACTGGACTTTAAAGAATAAAGGTGTCCACTGAGGTTGGAGAGTACAAAAGAAGACATAATATTTAACATCTCAGCATTGTGATTTGTATCCACACTCTTGCCTTATGACAGCTTTCTGTACTTTTGATAAATGATGATTTGTCCTTGTTTATCTCCTAAATGCTTCCTAAAGTCCCACAAAGTACTCCTGACTCCCCTCCTCAGGGAGATAGTTGGTGGCAGAGATCTCCCTGACTTCTTGCATTTTTTTTTTTGGTTTAGAAAGTATATGTTGTAATAAGTACTATTTTTTTTATTTATTATTATTTTTTTTAATTAAATATTTTTATTTTGGATTGAGTGAAAGTTTACAGGGCACATCATCAGCTTCACATTCAACCGTTCATATAGCTTGTTTCATTACATTGATTATTATCCCCTCCATATATCATCAGTTTACAGTGTTTCTCTCTATCCTCTTTATCTTTTTTTTAGGGAAGGTTTTTACATTTGTCTGTGGATATCCAGGGCTCATGTATGAGATTGCTAACAAGCATTACTGAATAATCAGATGAGGGACAGTTTGCTATGTCTACTAGGTGGCTAGAGTCTGATCCTCAGAGCCTATGGTTTGGACGGTCAACAACGCTTGGGCCCACAGGGGCTTGGCCTCCTGACTGGGTCTGCACTGTCTGCATCTGAATCCTCCTTATTTATTGATTGTTTAAGGGACGCTGCCTGTCTTAGGTGGTCAGTGCGAATTCCTCAGTCTTACCAGTCATTGAGACTTATTGTAGCATGGCAATGGCTCTGTCTTAAGTAGCCGAGGTTCCATTCTTGCATTTTTGAAATCGCAATAAAGCTGTCCCTTTTATCCTTGGAGTCTGCTTAACCTCATAGCTGCAGTGAGAAGAGAACTCAAGTTTTGTCCAGCATCATAATGAAGAGACACCTCAAAAAATCCTGAAAAATCAGCCATTGGAAGTCTTATAGGACACAGTCCTCTGGCATACACCAGGTTGCCATGAGTTGGGATCAATGGTACCTGGAAGCTAGTTCCTGAATCCCATGGGCCCTTCCACACTGGCTGTAGTGATTCATTTACATGCCCTGTCTCATGAATACAAGCAAGTCATTGAAAGTACATTATGCATCTTCCTTCCTGAGAGCCTAGAGAAGTCAGTGTCTGGCTCTTGGTATTTCTTGATAAATATGTGTTAACTTGATATTGTAAATATTAGCCCCATTATCTAATACATCTTCCCTGTCCACCTTCCCAATGCCCTCTGCCATAGGAATAGAAGGGAAAGCAAATGGAAATTTAACTTGCCAAATATGGAACTTTTATACCAAAATTTAAACTTGTAACATTCCCTAGAAAATCCCACTCCAACACTGTTCTGTTTCTGTTTCTTATATACAGTGAGTTCATTTTCCCTTCATTATAGAATCAGAAAGTCTTCAAGTAAATAATGATTTGCCAGAATGCCTCATTCTAAAGACATATGTTTAGGTAAATAGTGATTTAGTATGACACATGGCAAAAATACACTCCATTTATCAGTAATATCCAAATGTTTTAATACTTGGTACGAATAGGAATCCCTGGATAAGCACTAGACTGCTACCCACAAGGTCAGCGATTCAAATCCACCAGCTGCTCACCAGGGGAAAAGAGGAGTCTGTCTGCTCCCATAAAGACTTACAGCCTCGGAAACCCTATATAGGGTCGCTGTGAGTCAAAATCGACTTGATTGCAGCAGGTTTGGTTTAGAGACTGCCCTGACTTGTTGATGAACAAGCTCACTCACTGAGGGCAACCTGAGGCACCAGGACAGGAACCTGAAGAGGAACATTCGGTTCATCTTTTCCACATCCATCTAAAGCTCATTATTCCAATGCTAGCAAAACATCAAAACTATCCATTGACAAAGAAATATGTGAGGTGGAAATTCAGATTAAGACAGTGCTTGGATGAGATTTAAAACAAAAAACAAAAAATCTTCATTGATTTAACTCAACTCAATGTGAAAGAGAAAAGAATAAAGTTTAGATAGTAAAATATCTGAAATTTGCTACTTATTGGAAGAACAAAACAGACTCAAATTTCTTCTGGAAATCCTTTTAAAAGAGAGACTCTTAAGAAGAAAATAAGCAAGTTTCTCATCTGTTTTCCTGCTTTCCAGAATCAACTTCTATAGTACTTTGGACTTAACTATATTTGAAGAAAGACGACAAGAGGAATAAATTAAACTGCATATAACCTTCCCAGAAGGGATGGGGGGAATAAGCATTCTAGGTAATAAGTATAAAATATACCTGAATACACAATGCTGGTCTGAGTCACAGGCTTTTTAATAATCTCTAAATCAATAAATAAAACCATTTTTTAAGAAAAGCCATTTTTTATGGTTTTATAAAACCACACAAACACACAAATTATCTCCATGTTAAAGCAACTTCCCTTAGAAGTCTCATCATTCAGTTACCCCAGGATACAAAGAAAAATATATATACATCTCATCTAGTATATTTTACATAAATAAGACCTACCCGCCAAGCCAGGGAAATGAATGGACAGGAAATGAGGCAAACTTTAAAGAGGAAGTGGTTTTGAGCCTACAACATGAGGGCACTGATGAGTCGTAAACCCACAGACATGTAAAATAAATGAAAAATCTAGGGCCTCATTTTAAAAAAGAAACTCAGAACTTACGACAGGATTATCACAAAGACTCATAATCCATCCAGCTAATCCTTTTGTGGCTATCTGAAAAGAAAATTAAAGGGGAGAAGCTAGAGAGGAAGAAAATTAAGAGGAGTCAAGAAGATGGAAAGTATTTATAAAATGTTCCAAGTTTACCATCAGAATGCATTTAAATCATTAAATAATAATCTAAGAAAAACATTTTAAATGTGAAACAAGAACACCTCCCTTTTGATTATATATCAAAATTTAAAATTCAATAGACTGACCTCAGATAGCTTGTTATAAAATGTACTTTTGCTGCTGCCCTCAGAGTATAATATAAAAGCTGAAGCAAACAAAAACCTTTCCCCTACCAAAAAGAAATGTATTGCCTGATGTAATAAAGTAAAAAAAAGTGGTAAGATGAAAGAAAAACTGAGTAAAGTACCTTATATATTAAATTGAATGCAATAGTTAAAAATGTGTTTCTGAACATGATTTAACCTGAAAAAATGCATATCACAAAGGTAAACAGAAAAAAATTGAGTACCATCCTTCACAGTATATACCTCGTTCTCTTACTCTTATCATTCTCATCTGCTTTCTTTGTTCAAAAAACCCTTTTTTACTCTTTCTGCCTGTGACCAACATGAAGTTATTACAAACATTGCACAATATTACTAAAGGAACTCAAGACAAAGCAACTACAGACCAAACCACAAGGCCTGGTCCATAAGTGACATTAGATTGGGCAAAGGGTCAAGTGCCCCACTGATCCTGGGACAGAAAAAGCAGACTGAAGAAAAGGTACCCTAAATGTGGAAAAAATTGTAATTTGCAGTAGTACTGTAAACACTCCATGTTCACTCTTAACAAAATACAAAAACTAAGAGGGTAAGGAATAAACAGTGATCTAATTTCATGATGAAAATGTTCTTAGGTCAACACTTTGAGATGTATTAATTTTAGAAGCATGATATTATATACCCACTTGCCATTTTAATCCAAATAAGATGAAAACATGTCCACACAAAGACCTGCACACACGTTGATAACAGCTTTATTCACAATTTCCATAAACTAGAAGCAACCAAAATGCCTTTTAATAAGAGTAGCTACAAATAAACAAGCTAGCTACATCCAGACAATGCAGTATTATTCAGAAACTAAAAATAAAAAATAAGACGTCAAGATATGAAAAGACATGTTGCTATTGTTGTTGTTAAGTGCCATCGAGACAGTTCTGACTCAAAGCGACCTTGTATATGGTTTCCAAGGAGCAGCTGGTATGTTTGAACCCGCCAGCTTGTGGTTAGCAATCCAGTGCTGACCCCACAGTTCCACATCAGAACTCCATGAAAGCCCAGAAGGAACCTTAAATGCATATTGCTAAGTGAAAGGAGCTAGACTGATAGACCTATATAGACAATAACAACAACAACAACAAAATCAGTGCCTGCCAGGGGTTGGTGCGGGGAAGGAAGGGAAGACTGACAGGCAGAGCACTGTAGATTTTCAGGGAAATGAACCTATTCTGTAAAATTCTGTATTTGTCATAATTCCCCATACTGCTGTCCAGTCAATTCCAACTCACAACAACCCAGCAGGACAGGGTTTCAGAGGCTGTAAATCTTTTTGGAAGCAGAAGTTTCATCTTTCTTCCTCAGAATGGCTGGAAGTCTCAGACTGCTGACCTTTCAGCTAGCCACCCAGCACTTAAACCACTGTGTCACCGAGGCTCCTTGTCATTACAATAGTTCTTAAAAATCAAGGCAAGTGGATGACATATTAACCAATAAAACATGGCATAATCAATTCAATAATAATAATCATTAGTAATCTCCAAAACAGCATCAATTCTATCATAATTTTAAAGAAGATTCAAACATTCAGTTAAACTAAACTGTGATTCTGTGCTCTTTATGTGAAACATAAGTCCCAATTTTAAAGACCCAGTAATTACATAATAGTATCATTTTCATTTTTCTTTTGAAATGACTATTTTAACACCATTATGTATTTAGCCAGCTTATCTGAAATATTGTTTACTGTCGTTGTTGTTACAAGCCATGCAGTTGGTTTCGACTCATAGTGCTGCTGTATAGGGTATCCGAGGAGCAGCTGGTGGGTTTGAACTGCCAACAGCAAGGTTAGTGACCCAGTGTTTATCCTACAGCATAACATCAGAGTTCCAAATGTTCATTACGTGTACATCTTTTAATAAGTTAACTGATGGGCATAGAAATAGAAGAAACAGGTCTTCCCTGCTACTCCACCCTCAATGATTAGCTTCTTTATCCTCTTCACCCTCTATGAGCTGCTCCCCTGCCCTCACTCCACCATCACAGTTAACTTTGAGTATAGTGCAACTGGTAAAGAAGCTAAACATAAAATAACTGGAAATTATAATAAGTAAATAAAACACAATCAGACATGAAATCATTTTTCTTAATAGTTTCATTACATTTGACTTCTAATTTGAGAAAAATAATTTCTGTTCCCATTAATGACACCAGTGTCATAGTTGGTCCATTATTTTTTGGTCAGCAATACTGAAGTATAATTTACTTGCAAATAAGATTCACCTATTTGAATAAAAGTCAATGAGGTATTGGCTAATGTTTATAGTTGTATCATCTTATCACACAATCGTAATATAAACCATCACTCCCCAAACCTGAGTTTTAAAAAGACTAATTAAGACAATTACTTGTATTCCTATTTAAATGCTCAAGCGCCCAAAAATCAAAATATTTTAAATGATTCCATACAAGATTCCATTTGACTAAGTGAGATTTCAAGAGTCTAAGTGATATTTTCCTTTTAAAGAAAGTCTATGGCACTTAATTTTTAGTAAATAGTAAATTCCTTGGAGTTTTTTTACTTCAAAAAAGAAAAAATAAGTTTCAAGATACTCAATTACTTCTTAATAGCTAAAGACTTACTAATATAAGAATTTCCCTCTGAAAGTAGAATTCTTTTTTTATATCCCAGATGGACTGATTCATTGTTGTGCATTTAAATTTCTTAAATTTATATAACAATAAACTAAGTGCTGGTATGGCACAGTAGGATAAACACTGGACCACAAGGTCAGTTTAAAACACCAAAGTCAGCAGTTGAACCCCACCAGTCGCTCCTCAGAAACCCAATACAGGGTTGCTATGAGCTGGACCCGACTCGATAGCATTTAACAACAACAACAACAACAAAACAAGTATGGCTAATTGTTTCAGCTTCACTAATGTTAGAACCTAATGGGATTCATTTATCATAAAATGCTACCAGGAAGAAGGTTTACCTATGTTGAACATTGTTAAGTGCTTTACACATGGTCACATTTCATCATCTAACTAATCCTAAAATGGTTGTTGTTGTTACATGTCATTGAGCAGATTCCAACTCAGTGACCCTGTATAGGGTTTGCAAGGAGCTACGGGTGGGTTTCAACCACCAACCCTGTGGTTAGCCACTGGTGCTTATCCTACAGCACAAATTAGGGCAGAAGCAAACCTCTAGAGGCAGTAATAAGAGTAAGACAAAAACAGGAGATAAGAATCCCATCCACTCGAATGGAAGAACAAGGCAGACGGGAGAACAGTTAGGCAGGTTTGCATGGGCTAAGTGGGACAAAGGTAAATAATGATATATGCACAACCTTGGAACAACAGGGCTCTGGGATACAGGGATTGAGGCATGGTTTGAAGGGGTAAAAGGGGGGAAATAATGTTAAGATGCTTGGCTGTCTTTTGAATCTTGGTTCCATTGCATACCATTGTAAAATAGACACTTGATGGGGACAGAAAGGAATAGCCAGAAATATCACCATAGAAAGCCTGTAAGTCCATCTTCTGCCTATAACTGATTGGAATACCTAAAATGGGGCTACAATTTGCCCAGTGAAGGAGGCTTCCTGTGAAATTTCTGCATTGCCATAGGTGGAATCCAGAACCCCATTCAGACTCTTCTGAGGTAAGAAATTTCCACTTGAAAGGACAAGCAGACCAGCCTGGAACAGCTAGAAGAACAGAAGATAGTTCTTGAAAGAAAGACCAACCAACAGGAAAAACACAAAACAATAATGGCAGTCCGACTGACTACTACAAGAATAAGCAAGTTGCTCACCCAGGAGACATCAAGGCAAGTGGTCGGGTTCCCTCAGGGAAAATCCCCTTCCAAGACTAAGAAAGACTCAAGGGGAATACACAAGCAGACATGTGGTCTGACTGGTGACAACGTTGGTCACTGATAAGGGGAAGTGAGGGAAAAACAGCATTGAAGCTGTGAGCTAAGCCCTACCACTTTCAATAGACTTCTATGAACCCAGGTGGAGACCTGGGTGGCCAGCAGTGTGGCAGGACCTGGGGACTCTTGGTCCAGAGTCAGTGACATAGCCACAGAGGACTAGAGTGGAGAGTGAAGTGTCCAGCTGATAAGAAGTGAGGACATATGCACACCCATACTTGCAGATAATACCTACTTTACCTGGCTTCAATGGCTGGATGAACAGAACTTAACTAGAAGAAAAAAGAAGAGGAGGAAAAAAAGAGAAATCTGATACAATTTGATGAACTTGACCTATACCTATGGATGCAGTAGCTCAAAAGAGGGAACAAATCTTTACAGTGAGGATCACTCCTACCCCCTCATTACACAGGGTATATAGGGATGTACAACTTGGACACTGGCTACCCAAAATGGGGGTGGGGGGTGGGGAGAGGGCTGCAAAGGCAAGAAGTAACTGGCTTACAAGCTTTCAAGAGGGAACCTAGATCCAGAGGGCGCGGAGGAAGGTAGAATCTACAATGAGTAGTATCCAATCTGTCTGGGCTGGGCTGATGAAAGGAAATGGAGATAGGACTCTTGCAGTACAATAGTGAATAATTGCTATCAGGACTGACTGTGAGAGTTGGAAATGTAAAGGTAGATGTTTTGTAGCAAAGGGAGGGGAGTGGTTGACTTTGCAATCCAGGAGCGGTGATCCCTGGGACCATCAAGGGAGTAGAGTGCAGTGCGGGACCCTACCCAGAGAAACAGACGATGACATGGAGATGGAGCAGCTGGGGACTCTAGATCCAGAGAGGGCGAGGGGCAGGCTTGCGAGGTGTACCCTTTGGTTGTCTGATGATGCATGGAGGGGATTGTAATCATGGCAATGAAATGATATATGATAGGATAAATGTAAAGTTAATGTTCTCCGATGTAAAATATCACATAATTCACAACAAAAACTTTAAAAAATAGTAATAAAAAGAACCCCGTCCACTCTAAGACGTCTTCTGAGAGGAAGGCTACCCAGCTCTAAGTTAAAGTCACACTCTTCTTGGCTGCCAGAAGCAAAAGCAGCTAGAATATTCACCTTCCATGAAAACAGCTAGAATGTTCACCTTCCATGTCATCGCTCACTGATTTTTCAGAATCATCCACAGTTAAGCTTTTCTTTATCCTCTTTCACAATCCCTTCCTTGGTGTTTCATTTACCAGTGAGTGAATAGAGAAAAATAAAGATGGTAAAACAAATCTATCCATATTTCAAAAAATCAGCAATGAAATACAGGTCTTCAGGGAGTAAACTCTAGGTACATCACTAAGAAGAAAGTTTGAAACTTGCTCAATTCAGAGTGAAGGCTGCCAAAACACAAATGTATCTATCAACCTTCAGTCTGGAAGATAAGAAAGAAGACTGACAGTTTGATTTCTTTTGGCAAGTTTCCCACATCTTTATTTGTGGAGCAAAGTCTGTAATACAGGGATGCCTGTGAGCATGCTCCAAGGAATAAGAATGAAATTGACCCAAGGAGGGTAAGTTATGTGATTGCAACATATGATTTTCTATATGACTATGAAATAAATTATTTATGAAATAAGGATCATCAAGAAGTCAATTAAGGTTCATGGATAAAATGTGGTCTATATACGTATATATGGAGTCCTAGTATAGCACTGTGGGATAAAGTAATGGACCACAAGGTCGGTTTGAACCACAAGGTTGGAAGTTCAAAGTCATCAACCACTCCTTGGAAACCCTATACAGGGTCTCTATGAATCAGAACTGACTCAACAGCACTTTACAACAACAACACACATATATATATACATAAAGAAACATGAAGTTCTCATGTACACCACAACATGAATGAATTTTAAAAACATCATGCTGGATGAAATAGGGCAGTCACAAAAGGGCAAATATTGTATGATATCATATATGTTAAATAAGAAAATATATAGAAACCAAAGATTATTAGTGGTTACCAGGGATGGGAGGGGAGGGGAAAGGGGAACTTTTTGCTTAAGTGGCATTGAGTTTATGTTAAAAGCACAGAGGTCATTCAGAAACAATAATGGTTACACAGATAACGGTTATACAACATGAAGCATGCACAACATGTAATCAGTGTCACTCAATTATACAGGTAGAAATTGTTGGAAAACAAAAAAGAAGTCAATTAGGCAAGAAAAGCACAAAATCATCCATTAAATAAACTCCTAACTTGTGCATGTCATGGGTGGGAGGCAGCAAGGACTCCTGTGGTGCCTCTATGTATAAATATACAAACGCCAATTTGGGAAACGGAGTTTAGCGTGTGGATGCTCGGTGCATGGGCCTCCCTTATGGCAGAGTACTTTGATAAAATGAGTGTGGTCACCAAATGTACATTATGGTTGTAAGACAATGCTAGTACACTTCAGAAAACCAGCATCGCAAAGAGATGTGGTTCAACCAGCTCAGTCTTTAGTGATAGAGGCAATAGTTCAACAAGAGGTAACCTTATCCCTTGTCACAGTTTTAAAATATATTAGAGGGCTTCAAAAAGTTAATGGAAAAAATGTTATTATATCTTAATTCCATTTTTCCATGAACTTTTTGAAGCCCTCTCATATTTCATTAAGGTGCTCTAGTAGCGTAGTTGTTATGACTCAGGCTGCTAACCTCAAGGTCACCAGTTCGAAACTACCAGCCATTCTGTAGGAAAAGGATGAAGCTTTCTGTTCCTGTAAGGATTTGCAGCCTCAGAAACCCTATACAGAGTTGTTATGAGTCAGAACCGACTCCATAGCACACAACTACCACATTTCATTGATTCTAAGGCATTTGTTTTCTTTGCAGTTAGCGTCTCTAAATTGGGAGTGTGTCTTATAACCAACAACAAAAATCAAAAAATAAACAAACCTCACTTCCACTGAGTGAATTCCAACTCATAGAACCCTATAGGGGTTTTACAAAAACAGACTGCCACATCCTTCTCCTAGGGAGCGGTTGGTGAGTTCAAACCACTGGCTTCTGGTTAGCAGTCAAGTGTTAAACTTCTGCACCATCAGGGTTCATATTATAATCAATGAGACCTTAAAATTACCTTCAATCGGGTATCTATCATGATGTAGTTGTATGGGCACAAATTGGTCATAGTTGTTTATATTGCTGTCATTTCAACTGAGTTGGGTTTAAAGGTGATGTTAAATGTATTTGCCATTTCATTTACTTTTAAAAGAATACATCAATTTGACACTGAAGTTAAAAATATTATTGAGTAAGTAGAGGGGATGGAAAGGAACTTGCAAGGCAAATTTGAGGTTCATGGGATAAACGTTTATCTTTGGAAGAATGACTACAATTCCTTTATTTTGTTGTAAGGGAACAACCAATTGTTTTACTGAATTTAAATATGAGGTAGAAGAAGTTGTGTTGCATTTTGCTACAGAGATACGTGCAAAGTATTGCCTATCTCATGCCAAGCAATACAACTGACAGCAAGTAAAAGAGCCCAGCATTGGAGAAAATAACCAAGCAACAAGAAGTCAGCGAGGCCAATTGATGTGTAGAGTAGAGCTACCATTAAACATTGGTTAATTGGCAGCACTTTTTTATTGCATAATAGTACATTTTCAGCTTAAGTTATAGTTGAGTCAATTAAATACTATAGTTAAGTCTGTCTTCAGCACCCTCTCGATGGTTCTCAATACATTCCTCAGCTATTTCTGCAGGATAGTGTTCTTTCTCTCAAGGAAACTGAAACTTGAAATATCACATCTAATTATTAAATGAGTTATAAGTAAGGCTGTTTTAAGCTACATCACTGTTTTGCCTTATTATTTGAAACAAAGCAGTCTAGAATACATGTAAAATAAAAGTTTTAAATAAATGCAAATGTTTTTGGTTCTGTTATCGTTAGCTACAAATAGGGTACCAGCTCATCTAAAAAATGATTAATTCTTTTCTTTTGTACATTGCACTTCTTTGGCCTGAATCTTATTAGTTTTTTCAAAGCTTGGAATCTATTAATAATATTTATTAAAATATTTAAGGAAGGTAAACAACCTGTCTGCCTCTCTATTCTTTCTTAGGGCTAAGTCCCTTCATGTCTGTGTCCTTAGCATATATTTAAAAAAGTACTCTATTATCTCTATCAAAGACTTCCAACTTAAAGGAGAATGCTACAGACAGCAATTATAATGGTAACTTTAACTATCTCACAAGATCTGGCAATAAAACTTTTCCCCAAAACTTTCATTAGAGAAAGAAATTTTTAAATAATTAGGTCAACTTAAGTACAAACTCCCCAGTCTAACAGTGAAAGCCCTTTTAGTACTGACATAATATTCTCAGCTTATATTTTATTCTTGTTTCGGCTACTTCTCTACACGTCTTCTAACTTGACTATTGTTCTGTTAGCATAATTCGCACCTTCCTGTGCCCATGTTGTTGAACCTCTGACTGGATGCCCTTTCTCCAAGTCTAATTTGGCCCTTCAGAACCCTACCCAGTCTTCAAAGTCCATTCACTTAACAACCACATACTAAGCATAGTGTATGTGTAGAGTCCTGGTATGGCGCTGTGGGCTAATGCGTCAGACTGTAAAGTTGTTTGAATGTTTGAACTGCAGTGTCAGTGGTTCAATCTCACCAGCTACTCCTTGGAAACCCTATACAGGGTCACTATGGATCGGAACCGACTCAATAGCACTTAAGAACAACAACAACAAACTAAGGAGCTACCAGTCTGACCTACTTTAAATGTTACCTCTTTCTTTCATTATAGCTGGGCTTTGTTGTTTGTTGTTAAGTGCTATGGAGTCAGTTCTGACTCATAGTGACTCTCTATAAGGTTTCCTAAGCACAGCTGGTGAGTTTGAACCACCAACCTTATGGTTCAAACCGACCTTGAGGTCGAGTGCTTACCCTATGGCACCACACCAGGACTCCATAACTCTTAAATGGGCATATGAACAAAACCGAGGCTCATAAATTCAAGTCCATAGTAAATGTTCTGTTTGGAACCAGAACCCAGTTCTATTGACTTTTGTGTCAGAATTATTTTCAACAATATACCAGCTTCAACTGAATGTTGTCTAATTATGTGGTTATCTTAGCTTATGTCATAAAATTTTATGATCATAAAATTTTAGAACAATAATTGAGTTTTGTTCATTCTAACTTATATTTTGATCACTGGTTGGTTCGTTATATGCTGTGGAGTTGGTTCTGAATCATAGTGACCGTGTATAGGATTTTCGAGGCTATAAGTCTTTACGGGGGCAGAAAGCCTCATCTTTCTCCCACGGAACAGCTGGTAGTTTTGAACTGATGACCTTGAAGCTAGCAGCCCAACTCATAACCACGATGCTACCAGAGCTCCTTTTTGAGCACTAACTATATGAAATGTCTGGTTTATAAAAGGTGTTCTAAACATGTTTACTGAAGAGAGTTGTGTTCCAAGTTATTTTATTGAATTCCAATGATGGTTCATAATGATAGAGAGATGAGGGCCTGAGGACTAACAGAACTCCCTGACATTGGGGCATTGGTGAGAAACTGAACCCTTCCTTATTAGATGTAGGAGTGAAAGAAGGAGAGCTGTGAGAAGTCTCAGAACTGATATGGGAAAATCATGGGTTCAAGTAAGGAGAATAATCTATGTTGACCTGATTGAAAATGGAAGGTTTATGGCAAACAACATAACAGAAATTTATTAAGGGAAAAAATAAATACAGAAAAAAAAAAAAAAAAGAATCCAAGTTTACAATCACTCAGACTGGTTTGATGAAGCTTTGTTCACATAAGCTGAGTGAAAAGTAAGTACAGCAAGTCCCCAGGTTACTACGAATGTCCAACTTACAGACAACTCATATTTACCCTTTAATGTTACACAAATATGCCCTTATTTTGAAACCCCTACTTGCAACAAAATTCTTCATCACAATCACCTTCCCTAGCTTCATGTGCAGATTTTAAATCATTGATTAAACTAAACTAAATCATTGATTGACTAAACTAAAACCCCCTGCTATGACACTGATTCCAAGTCATACTAATCCTACTCAGGGTTTCGGAAACTACATCTTTATAGAGGCAGACAAGTTCACCTTTCTACTGCAGAGCGGCTGGTGGGTTTGAACTGCCGACCTTGTGGTTAACAGCCCAAGGCCTAGCTTACAGTGCCACAAAGGCTCTTTTCTTGCAGTGGTTGCTAAGTTGTTGTTGTTAAGTGCTGTCAAGTCGGTTCCAACCCATAGCAACCCCGTACAGGGTTTCCGAGGCTGTAAATCTTAACGGGAGCAGAAAGTCTCATCTTTCTTCTGCAGAGTGGCTGGTAGTTTAGAACTGCTGACCTTAAGGTTCACAGTCTGATTCGTAACCACTACGCTACCAGAGCTCCATAAGTTGTTGTTACGTGCCATCAAATTGATTCTAACTCAGCAACCCTGTGTGGGTTCTTTGAACTGGCAACCTCGTGGTTCTTGCACTAAAGTAAGGCTAAATAAGAACTGTATGAACCTGTTCCAATATATCTATAAATTCAACTTAAAGACACACTTAGGAACTTTAGTTCATAACCAGGAGATTGACTATACCTTTGTTGTTGTTAAGTGTCACTGAGTTGGTTCAAACTCATAGTGACTCTGCATAGAGTTTCTGAGGAGTGGCTGGTGAGCTTGAACCACCGACCTTGTGGTTCAAACTGACCTTGCAGTCCAGCTCAGTAACCCACAGCGCCACATCAGGACTAGAAAATCATATTTGGAATTCTAAGGTCTGAATCCAAGGACAACATCTGAGTCAAGAGTTTATTTTATTTTAATTTTTAAGCTTTGACAGGACCTGGGATCTGGAAAGAAAAACTATATCTCCATTTCAGGAACTTATGCAGCTGAGTGAAAGCTGAACTTAGGTCCAGTGGTAGAAGAAGCTGACATAGTGGGAAAGGGCTACACACTTGTGGTTAAAAACAAATAGACTAGCGAGAGAGCCACAGAATTTCAGAAATGGAAGAAACCCTAACTGTAATCTACCTACTTTTACAATTGATGCAAAAATAGGGAAAAGCTAAGAATCTATTTTAGGGTTTACACTTATGCTAAACTAATTAAGTAACATGAGTTTTCCCATTTAAAACTGACTTTGTCCAAATAGAGTTGTGTTCCCAGATCACATTACCAGGCAGTAAAAACCATATGTACTTAAAAGTAACAAATATATGATCTTCCTGCATTGGATAGTGTGCTCTGAGGATCCTGAGAGAGAAAATAACTACAGGAGACCCCACAAATTCCAGGTGTAGAAGTCTAGAGGAAGACACTCTCCCATATCTAGGGTTGGAGACCAGGGCAATGTGGTTAAGCCTGAACACGAGGGGATAGTCGAGGGTGGCAGGAACTAAGTGTGATCCCTTGGAGAGCAAAAGTAGAAAAATTTCCAAGGGAAATGGAGATGGATAGTCATTCAAAGGAGCTCTCTGTTTGTTGGATTTCATATTTATAATACTCTCATGTTTCTGCCTCTCACGAGTTTCCTGTGGCTGCTGTAATGACCACAAACTTAATTCTGTGTGTCTCTGCGTGTGTGTGTTCCATTAAAACTTTATTTACCAAACAGGCTGTAGGTCAGACATAGCCCCCAGGATGTAGCTTGTTGACTCCTGGTCTACAGTGTAAGCCAGTAATAAGAACAACAACATTAGTAATGAAAAAAAAAAAAAAGGAGAGCCATTATTTATTGAGCACTTCCTATGTACCAGATCAGCCCCCACAATAATTTTAAAAAGCTGAGACTGTTATTCTCTCAATAGTTGAGAAAGTAGAACACAGAGATGTTAAAACTAACTTGCCCAAGGTATTACAGCTAGTAAGTGACATAACCAAACAGTCAAGAAGTTCTCCTTCTTATCCATCCAGTTGTTCAGATGTCATCTTTGACCCTCTCTCCCTCTCATATCCCACATGCAACCCAGCAAATTCTGTTGGCTCCATCTTTGAAATACACTGAAGAATCAGACAGATACTCACTCCCTTCCCCCCTGCAACCATTTACAAACTTAATTCTTTAAAATAGCAAACCTTTATTCTCCCACAGTTCTGGAAAGCAGAAATCTAAAATCCGTATCACTGAGTCAAAAATCAAGGTGTCAACCTTTCCTTGCCTGTTCCAGCTTCTGATAGCTTCCAGGTTTCCTTGACTTGTGGCTACACCATTCACATCTCTGCCTCTATTTTCACATAACCTTCTCCAGTGTGTCTCTAATCACCTTCTACTTCCTTCTTATAAAGATACATGTGATTGCATGTAGGACACACCCAGATAATTCAGATTAGCTCTGCATCTCAAAATCTTTCATTTAATTACACTTGCCAAGGATCTTCTTCCACATAAGGTCACATTTTTAAATATCAGCAATTAGGACCTGAAATTAAAATCCTCATCCATTGCTGGTGGAAATGCAAAATGGTGCAGTCACCATGTAAAATAGTTTGGCCTTTCCTCAAAAAGTTATATATAGGACTACTATAGCCCTGGTGTGGCTCTGTAGGTTAATGCGTCAGCCAGCAAAGCCATTTGAACTGCAAGGTAGGCAATTCAAACTCACCATCGGCTCCTCGGAAACCCTATACGGGGTTGCTATAGGTCAGAATCGACTCGACGGCACTTCACAACAACAACAGCAACATATTGTTATTGGAGTCCTGGTGTGGAGCAGTAGGATAAGCACTCGACCACAAGGTCGGTTTGAATGGGTCACTTTGAGTCAAAACTGACTCGGTGGCACTTAACAACAACAACAAATATTGTTATTAGGTGCCAGCTAGTTGGTTCCAACACACAATGACCCTAAGTGCAGAATGAAAGATTGCCCCTGCCCAGTCCTACGCCATCCTTACAATCATTGCTACGCCTGAACCCAGTGTTAATGTCATTGTTTCAATCCATCTCGTTGAGGGTTTTCCTCTTTTTACTGACCCTCTACTTACTAAGTGTGATGTCCTTCTCCGGGGAAAGGTTCCTCCTGATAACTACGTCAAATATGTGAGATGAAGTCTTGCCACTCTCATTTCTAAGGTGTATTCTTTAATGTGCTTCTTAGAAGACAGGTATGCTCATTCTTCTGGCGGTCCATGGCATATTCAATACTGTTCACCAACACCAAACTTCAAAGACATGAATTCTTCTTCAGTCTTCTTTACTCACTTTCCAGATTTCACTCACATGAGTCGATTGAAAATACCATGGTTTAGATCAGGCACACCTTAGTCCTCAAAGTGACATTTTTGCTTCAAAGCGGTATTTTGCAGTAAATATAGCCAATGTTAGATTTCTTGACTGCTTCCATGATTATTTATAAGGGATCCAAATAAAATGAAATCCTTGGTATTTGAAATTAATTATATGTATTGCTCATTTGTCCAGTTATGAAGATTTTGTTTATGTTGAGGTGTAATCTGTGGTGCTGTAAGATCAGCACTGGACTAAGAACCACAAGGTCAGCAGTTCAAAACCACCAGCTGCTCCTCAGAAACAATATATAGGGTCGCTGTGAGTCGGAAACTACTGGATGACACTTAACAACAACAATCTATACTGAAGGCTTTAGTTTTTAAACATGATCAGAAAGTGCTTCAAATTCTCTTTCCTTTCAACAAGGAAGTTTGTGTCATCTGCACATTGCAGGCTGTTGATAAGTCTTTCTCTAAACCTGCTGCCATGTTCTTCTTTACATACCCCAGCTTCTCAGATTATTTGCTTGGCATACAAACTGAATAAATGTGATGAAAGGATACAACTGTGATACGCATCTTTCCTGATTTCACACCATACAGTATTGCCTTGTGCAGTTTGAACAACTGCTACTTGGTCTATGCGCAGGGACTGCATGAGCACAATTCCTATTCTTCACAATTTTATTCGTAATGTGTTATGATCCAGGCAGTCAAATGCCTTTGCATAGTTAATAAAACAGAGGTAAGCATCTTCATAGTATTCTCTGCTTTCAGTCAAGATCCATCTGATGTTAGCAATATCGCTTGGTCTATATCCTCTTCTAACTCCAAATTGCATTTCTGGCAGTTCCCTGTCTATATCTATACTGCTATAACCATTTTTAAATTATTCAACAAAATTTTACTTGAGTGTGATATTAATGATATTGTTCATTCTGTTGGATCACCTTTCTTTGGAATGGGCACATTTGTGGATCTCTTTCAGTTGGTTAATCAGTGCCGTCTTCCCAATTTCTTAGCATAGATGAAAGAGCATTTCCAGGGTTGCAACCATTTGTTGAAACATTACAATTGGTGTTCTTTCAATTCCTGCAGCCTTGTTTTTCATCAATGCCTTTAGTGCATTTTAGACTTCTTCCTTCAGTACCATTGGTTCTTGACTATCATATGACCTACCATAGGCCTCCCATGGTGTTGCTGTTGTTAGGTACCAACAGGTCGACTCTGAGTCACAGTGACCCCATGCACAACAGAAGGAAACATTGATCTGTCCTGTGCCACTTTCACAAGTGTTATTTTTGAGCCCATTGCTGCAGCCACTGTGTCAATCATCTTGATGGAGGACTTCCTCTTTTCTGCTGACTCTCTACTATACCAAGCATGATATCCTTCTCCTGATAATATGTAAAAAAAAAATAATAAATGAGCCTCACTACTGTTGCTTCAAAGAAGCATTCTGGCTGTACTTCTTTCAAGACAGAGAGATTTGTTCCTCTGGCAATTTATGGTACATTCAATATTCTTCTCCAACGCCATACTTTAAATGCATCAATTCTTCCTTATTCATTGTCCAACTTTCACATGCATATGGTGCACTGCTTGGATCACTGTAGTCCTCAAACTGACATCTTTGATCATTAACATTTTAAAGAGATCTTTTGCAGCAGATTTACCTACTGTGATACATCTTTTAATTTATTGACTGCTGCTTCCATGAGTGTTGACTGTGGATTCAAACAAACTGAAGTCTTTGATAACTTCAATCTTTTCTCTGTTTATCATGATGTTTACTGGTTCAGTTGTGAAAAAAATTTTTTTTTCTTACACTGTTGTAATTCATAGTGATGGTTGTATTCTTTGATCTTCATCAGTAAGTGCTTCAAGCCCTCTTCGTTTTCAGTAAAGTTGTGTCATCTGCTTTAAATAAGTTGTTAATGACCCTTCCTGGTCCTGATGCAGCTTTCTTCCTCATATAGCACAGTTCCTTAGATTATATGCTTAACATACAGAATGAATAATTATAGTGAAAGTATGCAACACTAGGCTCACATTTTTCTTGATTTTAAACTACTCAGTTCTGTTCAAACAACTGCATCTTGGTCTACGGACAGGTTGCATCAGCACAATTAACTGTTTTGGAATTCCCATTCTTCACAATGTTATTCATTGTTTGTTATGATCTACATAGTCAAATGAATTTACATAGTCAATAAAACACAAGTAAACATCTTTCTGGTATTCTCCTCTTTCAGTCAAGTTCAATCGAACGTTCTTCATTACACATTCTATTCTTAACCCAGTTTGAATTTCTGGCAGCTCCCTGTGGGTGACTGCTACAAGTGTTTTTAAATTATCTTCAGCAAAATTTTACTCGCATGTAATATTAAAGAGATTGTTTTTGAATTTTCCGCATTCTGTAGAATTACTTCTCTTTGGAATGTGGACAGATACAGATCTCTTCCAGTCAGTTGGCCAGGTAACTGTCTTCCAAACTTCTTGGCATTGACTAGTGCAAGGTCAGTGGTTCAAGCTTCCAGCACTGCATCAGTTTGTTGGAATATTTCAATTGGCATTCCATCAATTCCTGGAGCCTTGTTTTTTGCTAATGCCTTCAGTACAGCTTAGAATTCTTCCTTCAAAATCATCAATTCTTATACATATGGTATTTTCAATAAATAAGTCATTGGTCCTACAAAATTCTATCATGAAGTCTCTGCAGTGTTATTTGTATCACAAAGGCCTTATTTTCCAACTATTGATCCCCCTCCTTTGTTTCTACCTTTTGCATTCAATCACCAGTAATTATCAAAGCATCTTGACTGTATGTTTGATCCATTTTAGACTAAACAAGTTGGTGGTAATTTGAAAAATGGATAGTGGTAATTGATGTACAACATGATGAACGGCATCAATGTCACTGAACTGTACATTTAAAAAATGTTGCTTCATGAAGTGTTTTTTCATCACAATTAAAACAAACAAACAAAGTACATACAGAGGCCCTGGGAAGCTAAAGCAATAGGGCAGCATGCTATGGAAAGATTTCAGATTCTTGACATAGAAACAAATGAATTCAAATCCCAGCTTGTCTTTTATTTTCTTACTATGTATGTTTGGGCAAATTACTCTAGATTTTTCAGTTTCAATTTTCTTACCTGTCAAATGGGTCAAAGACTGCCCACCTAGAACAGGAACTGTAACAAACAGTAATGTACACCCAGCACTTGGAAAACATTGCAGGCATAGTGAGGATCTAAGTCTTCCTGAGGGATTCAGGGAAGCTTGACAGAGAGGAAAGTATGTAAGGAAACTTGGCAGGCATGTAGAGGTTTTGTCAAGCGGTCCAGGCAAAAACTAAAAGCAAAGGTGATTACCAAGAGGAGCACAAGACAAGGCTGGAGTGGTGGGTAGAGGGCCAGTTCAGGAGGTTAACAGGTTAATTAGAGACTTTATAAAGAGGAACTAATATGCACAGATTTATGCAGACGTGTCTAAGACAACGTAGGAATACAAAAACATGAACATTAGGGAGATCAGTTACAATAATGGAAATTCCATAAAGAGTTGAAGTTAGGTCCTGATGTGGGAATAGAAGAG
This sequence comes from Chrysochloris asiatica, assembly GCF_000296735.1. Lineage (NCBI taxonomy): Eukaryota > Metazoa > Chordata > Mammalia > Afrosoricida > Chrysochloridae > Chrysochloris > Chrysochloris asiatica. The sequence goes on along the minus strand of NW_006408721.1, from coordinate 137,166 downwards.
ACAGCAAGCTGGGTACATACTGGTGTTCATATCTACTCTTTACTAGTGGACTGACCATGGCAGGTAATGGAGAGGGGAATCCCAGGATGCTTCAGGATTCTCAGGTTATATTTGCATAATCTCAAAACAACTATGAGAATTGCTTTCTTTTGTTCTCCCTTCCTTCTTTTCCTTCTCTCCATCTTTCTGTTGAAGCAAATCAAATAAAATCTTTCTTTTTACATCAAATAAGAAGTTCAAACTGAGGCATAATACAAAAATATTTTGAAGACTTTTTTCAGCATCAAGTGGTTGTTTTGACATTATGAAGCTACTAGAAATATGTTTTAAAATCCTGTTGTTTCTTTTCAAAAAGTTTTATGGTTCTTACAGTGTTCTCCAGTTAAGGATTGTTGTTATTGTTGCTGTTAAGTGACAATCTTTCAGTCCAGTGCATTGTCCCGCAGTGTCACTAGTTCTCACTAATAAGAAACTATAAAGGGTTTGTCAGTTCAACATGCCAAATGTAAATTAAAATTTTAAGGTAAAAATGCTAATGTTCACCTTATTCATGACTAACAGATACACCATGGCGTCTTTAAATAATTAACTGCATCAGCTAAATCGTGTAACCTTGAATTTAAAACAACAACAACATTGTTCTCATGTTGATTCCAACATATAACAAGCCTATAGGACAGGGTAGAAATGACCCAAAAGATTGTCAGGGCTGCGTCCTTATGGATGCAAACCTCCATAGCTTTCTCCTACGGGGTAGCCGGTGACTTCAAACCTCCAACCCTTCCATTAGCAACTGAGCACTTAACCAGGGTACCACCATGGCTCCTACATAAGTAGGTTACATTATCAAACACCTTTTAGATAATTTACTCTAAAAATCTGATTACCATACTATCAGAGTAGGATTGTGAATTATTGTAACTTATTTTTTCCAAGAATTTTACTTATCTTGCTCTGATTAACATTTATTAAACATTCAAAAGTGTGAACTGAGTTGTTACATATGCAGCTCGAACCACAAAACTATAAAGAACATACGTTTAGGGCAAGGCAGGGGTAAGGTACAGCAAGTTCAGTGCATGCTGAGCACCACATAAAGTGCAAAAAACAAGACTCCCAAAGTTCGGAGGGCACTTTACTCCCACAAGGAGAGTCAATGAAAACAGAACCGAAACAAAACATAAAAACATTTGCTGTTAAGCCAACTTTGACTAGTGTCAACCCATTGAGTTGCAGAGTAGAACTAGGATCTTTCAAAACTAGATCACCAGACCTTCCTTCCAGAACTAGGATCTTTCAAAACTAGATCACCAGACCTTCCTTCCAGAGCACCTCAGGTGCTCTGGCTCATGCTCTTGCTTCGCTACCTCTTCTGCCTCTGCTTCTCCACCATTTGTCTGGAATTGAGGTTTGGATGCACAACTCTCTGTCTCCTAGATCAACAGATCTCAGGGTCCAAAGGATACACTCCACTTCTGGCTCTCTTTTCTTAATGGTAGTGAGAGCTCCCAGTTTCTGCTTCCGAGGTGGCTCATCTGATACCCAGCAGGATGGCAAATTGACCAATCTCATTAAAGTTCCAAGTTTTTACAATCACAATTAACCCTATTAATAATCACTCACAATAGAATCACATAATCAATTTGCATGGTCCCAGCCAGTCATTCGGAGGGAGTTACAAAGACTGTTGCTTGAAGAGTCATATCAGGGAAATCCTAAATCTCTCTATTGCTCTGCCATAATATGGCTCTGTGTCAATGCATCTCATTGAGGGTTTCCCTAGTTTCCATTGGTCCTCGACCTCTGCCTTACCACTCTTAAGAGAAGCTTGGTAGTAAAGAAAATGAAAAAGATGCTATGCAGCTAAAGGAATAACAACTCAAATGGTCAAAGGAAGGGACCTTTTTTTTTGGATGGAGGGAGTGATGAAGGTATATATAAGATGACAAACATTTAGCCTGTTTCCAAAAATAGAAGAAACTAGTGAAGATGCAGAGTCTTGAAATACAGAGTAAGAGGACATGGATGAAGGGGCCAGGTTTGGGGAAATATGGAAATATGGAGAGACATCATTTCCCCTAAAAAAGGAGACCCCTGCAGTGAAAGTCCTTCAGTTGCTGGAACAGTTCCTCCTCCAACATGCTATTGCCAGCCGCACTATAGCTAGAACTCAGAGATTAAGACGAATCTCTGCAACCACCAGAAGACACCCAAGTTTAAAGACATCAGCAATCATGAATGGTAGCAAGGAAGCATAGTGAGTAAATTTCCCCAAATTACTTTAGTTGGCACAGTGACTTGGAACTTCTTAAATTCCTAAATCATTGAATACCACAGACTCTACCACATCATCCAGCTACGAGTGGAGTGAAAATGCAGGAAAGAAAATAATTATGTGTATTACTTTCCTGATAAAAGCATAAACCCATTACCACTGAGTTGATTCCAACTCACGGCAATTCAGTGTAGGATTTCTGAGGCTATATAAATTTTTAGGGAGACAAAAGCCTCCATTTCTCCTGCAGGGTGGCTGATGGATTTGAACTGCTGGCCACAGCCCAATGTGTAACCCATTACACCACCAGGGCTCCAATAACAAGATTGCTGTTATTGTTAACTGTCATCAAGTAGGTTCCAACTCAGTTTCCAAAGAGTGGCTGGTGGATTTGAACTGTCAACTTTGAGATTACCAGTCCAGTGCTTATCCTGTAGCACCATAGCAGTACCCTAAACCCAAAACCTGATGCCATCAAGTCAATTCTAATGTATAGCAACTCTACAGAACAGAGTAGAACTGTCCTAGAGGGTTTCCAAGGCATCTTTCCAGAAAGACTGTCACGTCTTTTTCCTGGTGAGCAACTTGTGGGTTCAAATTTCTGGGCTTGCAGCTAGCAGTCATTTAACCATTATGCCACCAGGAATCCTTACATAGTGCCTTACTTTGGTGTAGATAAGAACTGGACTATCAACAGCAAGGTCAACTGTTCACACCCACCAGTCACTAAACAGGGTGTTAAAAGTAGGAAACCATTCAACAGTACACAACAACAATTTATATAAAATAGTATTTCCTAATATGTTTTGATGTGACACTGTGGGTTAATACACTGGACTGCAAAGTTGGTTTGGACTGCAAGGTCGGCAGTTCAAACTCACCAACTTCTCCTAGGAAACCCTATACAGGGTTGCCATGGGTTGGAACCAACTCAACGGCACTTAACAACAACAACAACAATGTATTTTGATGGAGTCCCCATGTGGCACTGTAGGATAAGCACCGTACTGCAAACCAAGCCCACCAGCTGCTCCTCGGAAACCCTATAAAGAGCCGCTATGAGTCAGAACCAACTTGATGGCACTTAACAACAACAATTTATTCTGACAGACAGTAGGAGGAGGACTACAATTGTCTTCTGACAATAATATACTCTCATTAATTTGCTATTAAATCAGGCTTTTTGAAAGAAAATTAAGCAAACTCATTGTATAAGAATGAGTTTCTGGGTGGTGAAAATGGTTAACGAGTTCAGCTGTTAACCAAAAGTTTAGAAGTTAAATTCTACCAGAGGCATCCTGAAAGAAAGGCTTGGTGATCTACAGTTATTAAAAATCCTCACCACTGGACCAATAAATAATATCAAGATAAATAGAGAAAAGACTGAAGTTGTCAAAGACTTCATTTTGCTCAGATAAAGTACCAATGCTCATGGAAGCAGTAGTTAAGAAATCAAACGACATATTGCATTAGGCAAATCTGCTGCACAAGGCCTCTTTAAAGTGTTGAAGAGCAAAGATGTCAGTTTGAGGACTAAGGTCACCTGATCCAAAGCCATGGTATTTTCAAGAGCCTCGTATGCATGTGAAAGTTGGACAGTGAATAAATAAGACCATAGAAGAATTGATGCATCTTTGTTATGGTGTTGGAGGAGAATACTAAAAGTACCATAGACAGCCAAAATAACAAATAAATCTTTGTTAGAAGAAATACAGCCAGAATGCTCCTCAGAAGTCAAGATGACCAGACTTTGTTTCTCATACTTCGGACATATTGTCAGGAAGAACTAGTCTCTGGAGAACATCATGCTTGGTAAACTGGAGGGTCAATAAAAAAGAGGAAGACACCCAATGAGATGGATTGACACAATGGCAGCAGCAATGGGCTCAAGCGTAGCAACGATTATGAGATTGGAGCAGGACTGAGCAGTGTTTCGTTCTATTGTACGTAACGCTGCTATGAATCGGTACTAACTCAATGGCACCTAACAACAATAATGACAAAAACCCAATAAAGCTCTCACACACATGAGGCCACCATGACTTGGAGTCAACTTGACACCAACTGGCTTTGGCTGTGTAAAGCATTTGAAAAGAAAGAAAGAAAAAAAAAAAAAACATGTTCCCAATAGTTCTTGGAATAGAAATACTTAGGCACATTCTGTATTCTTAGTTAATAGATAAAATAGATAATCTTTGTAAAATGGGAGAAGACGCTTTCTATTTCCTCCAGCCAAAAAGATAAGTTGATTTCTGGACAGGAAAAGAATGGTAACATCAGATTGGATGGGTTGACATCATATGTCAATGGTACTATGGTACTTATTGAAGGAACCACTTGCTGCAAACAGAAAAGGGATCCAAACACACCTATCTTATGTCTCAATTATTTTCCTAGTCACTCTATGCGAAAATGTGATATACATCTTATTGACTCTTGACAGCACTTAAATAAAAAACACTCAAACCACTTAGGGATTTAGCAGAAGGAAAAAGAAAACAAAAAGGAGAGTTTAAAGAAAGTAAAAAAATGAATTGAATAAAGACACTAAAGCGAAAGACACTTGATATTCCTTTTCGACTCAATTTCAAAAAGTCTTATTCTAAATTAGGAAAGTTAAACACCTAAGAAAGACACACTTTTAATTAAAGAAACTAGAAGTGACTCCAAGGCTTCCCTAAATTCAGAAGGATACATGGGAAAACATAATGCATGCAAGTGTATCTTCTAATAGTAGTTACTTTGCTTTGGTTACTAAGAGCCAGTTAGAAGTGCTTTTTTATCTATGCCTCATGCTAAATGGTATCACAGATTGGCATCTGCTGACATATTCCTAACAACGTTCCTTCTCCCACAGAGCTACTGGGTTCAAATTGCCAAGTTTTCTATTAACAATCAAGTGAGCACTTCACTGTCGCAACACCAAAGCTCCTTTGTGTTTGCCCTAACTGGTAACAAATCTGCAACCATTCATTCTACATCTCTCTGACCAACTCACACCTTATCCACATCTGGTTCTCCCCCCTCCCTGCCCCCAATTCTCTTTTTTAAAGTATGTGTGTAGAAGTATCAGTCTCACCTTGAAATACTTGTATATTGCTAAGACCTGGAAAGATGGCTCATAATAATATCAGAGATAGTATCAGTAATGAGGGGCAAGTCTATCATTAAAGTTTCTGAAGTTACGGCTGGGTTGATGGGGTCAATTGCTCTAAAAGAGAAGTTCAGAGAGCAGGAGAGTCTCCCACAAGACAGATGTTCACAGTTCTCAAGAAAATAGAGAAGTTTTTAACCATAGGGAAGGATATGGAGACAATTCAATGAGAGGTGGTGAGAAAAGAGAAGACAAATCTTGACTCAATTTCCCAGAGCTCCCAGCTCAACGACAGAAACCATGTAAGCTAGCGCATAAACAGCACAGTGAGCGCTACAGTTTAAAACAAGTTACAATTCAAAGCTCCTTTTAATCCAAGAGTTATCATTTGCTAAAATATATAAAAATTATTGATCTATGGAAAAATTTCTCAGGCAACTGGTAGATTCCAGAGTAAAAGTTGTAGGCACTCAAAAAGTATATAATAAACTATCAGAATGCGAGTATAGTAATTACCATATCTTCCCACTTCCTGAGTGCAGAGAAGTTATACATTTTTAGTCCATTTAGCTATTTTCATCCTAACCATTTCGTGACTGAATTATTTTCTGCTTTGAATTTTTGGTTGATGCTATTTGTTCTGGAAAGCATTTTGAAATCAAGTAAACAAACTTTTTTGAGGAATACAGATTTTGATATAATTATGTGGGGCACATATCCCAAGTAACTGTGGTGGTAAGATTGGTGGAGCAAGGCATGTTTCTTCAAATTCACACAGTGAAACAGGTCTCTACCAGGCACCAGCACCTACTACAAGTGGGATAGCAGATTCCTAAGAAAAATGAGAGGCTGAAAATGTAGGTGGGTGTAGAGCCGTAGAATTAGCACTGGACCACAAGGTCAGTTTGAACCGCAAGGCCGGTGACTCAAATGCACCAGCTGCTCCTTGAAAACCCTATACAGGGTCTTATGAGCTGCACCCAACTCAATGGCACTTGACAACAACAACAACTATGTCCTATGAGTCATAAAAGAGTTAACAGAGGAGATGTATTTTGCAGGCCACAAAATACAAAAACACTTCGTTTTGGAGCAAGTCTCTAGCATGACAGGAAAAACAAATGAAATCTGCAAAAGCCTTGAATTTCATCATCTGTTTGTGGAAATCTTTATGTTGTTGTTGTTGTTAAGTGCCATCGAGTCAATTCCAACCCATAGCGACCCTGTATAGGGTTTCCGAGGAATAGCTGGTGAGCTTGAATCGCCAACCTTGCAGTTCAACTGGTTTTGCAGTCTAACGCATCTATAGCCCACAGTGCCACACCAGGACTCCAATGAACAACACTGCTAGATGGCAAAAGGAGTCTTGCTAGCACCTAAAAAAAGTCATGGGCTAGAAACTGAAAGACTCCAGGAAACAGTTTGGGTCTTTATAGCCTCTTCCACTCAATGGCTAGGACTTTGGAAAAGACAAAATGATTGGGGAAGTGAACAGCTAAGTAAGAAGAAGGGAAAAAGCTGATTGGCAAATATGATGTTAATTTATGTTTGATGCCTTTAGGTATTGTGATGATAGACTTGGATCAGTGTTGGAGTATATCCCATGAATATAGGGAATAAAGCTCTGGAAAGTATTGTTGTTGTTGTTGTTGTTGTTGTTGTTGTTGTTGTTGTTGTTATGTGCCGTGGAGTCGGTTCTGACCAATAGCAACCCTGTAACAGGGTTTCCGAGGCTGTAAACCTTTACGGTAGCAGAAAACCTCTTCTTTCTCCCACGAACAGCTGGTAGTTTCAAACTGCTAACCCTGAGGTTAACAGCCCAATTCGTAACCCCTATGCTACCAGAGCTCCTTCTGGAAAGTATTAGGTATCCTTTCAATTGAATATGGAAAATGAGAGAAAATAATGCCTAGATAAAACCATGAAACAGTTACCATAAAAAATCTGTGTGCATGTCATGGGAAAAATAGGAAGATTGCAGGAGGAACCATGATATAGCTATAATAAAACAATTAGAGGCATTTTCCAAAGTGATACTGTAAAGGGTAGGATGATTGTATAATACCAGTATAGAGCACAGGAACTGGAGAATAAGATGGCAAATACAATCTCATAGTAATTAGAGGGATTTGGTAATATTCCAAAGAATTCTCTGTAAGGAAGAGAGAGAAGTAAGAAAATATCACGTTATCACCACTGTGTGGAAATCCATGAACCTATGAACCTAGGTGGTAAAGATAATAGAGAGATATTTGAATGAGGACTAAATGAGAGGGAAAGAAGTCATATTGTTGATGAAACACACATAACAACAGATTATCTGGCCAAACAGGACAAAAAATAAGTGATGTGTTTCTAATTTAGTGTATGATGCTGACTCAGAGGCATGAAACAGTTGGGGTGAGAAAATTCAACTACGCAAATATTTGACTTAAGATTCAAAATGAAAAGTAGACCATCTGATAAATTACTGGACTGGACTGGATTGCAACTTTATTTCTCTATGGAGAGACGTGACCAAGGAAACTGCTATTTGGATCTAATTCTGAGCAAAGGCTTGGTGACGTAAAATAATGGACCTTGGACGAAAGTAATGACATCATTATAGCATATAACAAAAGCCTTCATGGCTATATTCTACTCACCCAAGACTTTTGCTATCTTTGTAAAACATAGTGTACTTTCTGATGCCCAAAGGATCCATGGCTACTTTCTAGTACATCCACCTGCAAAGTTATGCGTTTATCAAAGGTTTGTTGTGTTTCTTTCTAAACCTAGTCATACCAGTTGTACTGAATATTGTGTTTAAGTTATTTAAATTAAATATTAAATTGAATGTGAGTGCAAAAAGAGGAATAACTAATGTTTCCATGAAAAGTAAGTTCGTTATTTTAGGGCGTATTGAAAATCAACTACGAGAGAGAATTATTAAATTAGGCATAAGCAAGGAGCTCTGGCAGCGAATGGTTACGAATCGGACTGCTAACCTCAGGGTCATCAGTTCAAAACTACCAGCTGTTCCATGGGAGAAAGATGAGGCTTTCTGCTCTCACAAAGATTTACAGCCTCAGAAAACCTGTACTAGGTTGCTATGAGTCGGAACCGACTCCACGGCACACAACAAGATAACTATACATAACTTAAAAACTTAAAAAGTAAAAACTAAAGATCTAGATTGATTTTATGGTCAGATTTCTTTATGAGATCTTGCCTAAATTTAAAAATATCAAAATAGGGAATCATAGATGTGAGAATGACAACATGGAATGCTAATCAACTCAAAGACTTTAGCCCTGTGTCCCATGTGGGGACAACAACACTAGTAAGGTATGCTCACCATGTAATGGTCAATCATTCAAGATCAAAAGGGCAATATGTACCTATGGACAAAATTGAGAAGGGATGGGAAGGAGGGTAGAATGGAAACATGAGCCACAAGTAGGAAGCAGGATAACTGTTGTTACATGGAGGGGATTGCAATCATAGAGATGAAGCAAAGGATATGATTTGCTGAGTGTAAAACTGACGATCTTGTCTGTAAGCCTTAACTCAATTCACAATAAAAGGTGTTTTGGTGGGGGTTTTTTTTTTTTTTAAATAAGATTGGTGAATGAATTTATCTGTTTTATTAATATGTCTTCAGTTGAAATAAAATATTCAGTATTTTATTTTAAAAATAGACTGTTTTTGATTAATTGTTCAAGTCCATTCTAATGGTGACAAATTAGAAGCTTCTATTCTTAATAGTATGATAAGAAAGGGATGGTTGAAAATATAATGATAAAACTTCAATCTCATGAAAACAACTTCAGAAGTATCAGAAAAGCAGCCATGACCCTGGCCAAGAGTCTTTGAAGGAGGGTTGAGTGGCACCCGTCTGTCCACACAGCCTACAATTATGCCTATGGTCACAGGAAAAACAGATACAGATTCCTAAATAGTTCTTTCATGGCCTCAAATTTCAAATGAATAGGGACAAAAAGCAGAAAGAAGTGCTTCCCAAGAATGGATATAAAAGAGTGCTGGGGCCCTCTAAGAACAGTGACAGATAGATTGAGACCTATGATTTATGATAATAACCAAAAGTACCTTTTTAGCTATGTTAAGAACAAAAAGGAATACCAGGAAGAGATCAGTCAGATGCTTGGGGTCAATGACATAATGTTGCAGGAATAACGAAGAGAAAGGAGGTTTACTCCACTATTACTTTTCATCCTGTCTTCTCTTAAAAACATAATGATTTCTAAAGTTCAAATGGTAGGCTAAATATGGGGGTGGGGAAGGGGTGCCAAATTGGAAAGGAAATTTTAAATTGAAGTCTAGTTCAGTATATTGAGGAAATTCACAGATTAGATTGCTAAACTGACATCAGGGGTCCTGTAGGATAAGCACTGGACTGCTAACTGCAAGGTCGGCAGCTTAAACCCAACAGCTACTACTCAGAAGCCATATATAGAGTCACTATGAGCCAGAAATGAATCGACAGCACTTAACAACAGCAATAAGTTCAAAATCCTGTAGACTGCAAAAGCAGCATTCGATTTTCCTCTTTTTCTGAGAATCAAACCTGCATTTGTCCATTCAACTCTTCCAACTTCTCTATTATTTGAAATCAGTTTTGTTGTGTTGTTGATAAGTGCTGGCGAGTCAATTCTGACCCATCGCAACCATGTATAGAATTTCCGAGGAGCAGCTGATGGGTTTGAACAGCTGACCTTGTGGTTCACAGTCCAGTGCTGATTCTACAGCGCCACACCAGAATTGTGGTTTCAGTATAAATGGAATGGTTTGAAAATTCATAAAAAAGAGAGAGAGAGAGAAATCAATCATAAGTAGTATCTGTTTACAACCAAAATCCCATTTCAAACTTAATGGAGAAATCATAAAGGCAGTTCTTATAAAAAGCAAGATCAAAACCAGAAAGATTGCTATTGTCGGGGGAGGGGATGGCACAGGACTAATTCTCCACTCTTCATATTTTCATAAAAGGGAATCTGATACAACAGAAAGGAAGGAGAAATCACCTAATGAGGACTTTAGAGTTCAAGACAAAGAAGTGCATTGTTTCTCCTGCTTTACTTCCTGTTGGATCAAGTGACTTGTAGTCAGAGCACCTGAAATCTCTGTAAGTCTGACATGTCTTGGAACTGGCAGACTTTGTTTTCAAGTGCTGTCCGTTGGTAACAACTTATAACGACCCTGTATAGGGTTCCCAATGCTGTGAATCCTGCAGAGCAGATGGCGGCTCCAGCCACTGACCTTGCGGTTTGTTGACTTTGTAGTTTGCAGCCCAGTGCTTGTGTGTATTCTACAAAGCCACAGTGCCACCAGAGGAGTTTGTTGCTGTTGTTAAGTGCCATGGATTCGATTCCAACTCACAGCGACCTTGTATATGGTTTCCAAGGAGCAGCTGGTGGGTTTGCACTGCTGATCTTTCTATTAGCAGTCCAGTGCTTATCCTACAGTACCACATCAGAGATATTTAGGAAAGTTAAATATAGAAAGCACATTTATCATGGAAGGTGAGCCTGTGAAGGTACGATGCTGTACTTAAAGGGGTCTGGGTTTGACAAGAGAGACCTGGGGTTGACCGCAGATCCTTACAGATTGAGTTCCCTTCCTAGGTGGACAGGAGCCTAAATGCTAATCAGGGACTGGAGATCAGGGAGATATAGCTGGGCCTGAGCAAGAAGGGTAGCAGAGAACGGTAGGAACTAAATGTGAGCCACGAGGCAGGGGTGGAAACTAGGAAGAATTCAGTCCTGGCACAACTCACTAAGAGAATCCAAATACGGATCTGGGAGGCTTTAGGAGGTAGTGTTTTCTGTTACTGGATGTGTACTGGCTTTCAAGCATGAGATGAGTGGGTGAATAAAATGACCTTTAACTTCCTTTCCAACAGGGCAAGCAAGTGATGTTTATTCTTATGCCATAATCTCCTTAAACTGTGAGAAAAACAAATCAAGGTGATGAAGAAAAATCATGGGGACGGAAAAAAACCTCTCAGATTATTTACCTATTCCAACTACTCCTAGATAAGCACAATCAGGATGTTCAAGAGTATAAGAAGAATGAAACAATCTTTAAGAATAAGAATTGTCAAATGCTCCTATAATAGTCATTATTAAATAAAGTTAGGAAAAATTTTCTATAAGAAATCTATAGATTCATATGGTATTTCAAAACAACAACAAAAAATCTTTTGCCATGAAGTCTAGCCTGACTCATAGCAACCCTACAGGACAAAATAGAACTGCCCCCACAGGATTTCCAAGGCTGTAAATCATTACAGAAACAGATTGCCACATCTTTCTTCTGCTGAGCAGTGGTAGGTTCAAATTGCGGTTCAAACCAACCATGCTGTCAAGTTCTTATCCTATATCGCCACACCACAGGACTCCTTATATACGTAATAAGCTGATTCAGATACACTTCTCTTTGAGCGAGGTATGTTGCTGTTGGTAGGTGCCACCCAGTTGGTTCTTACTCACAGTGACCCTATTGCAGTAGGGTCCTGCACCATCCTCACTAGCACAGCTCTGTATGAACCCCTGTTGTTGTCACTGTGCCAATCCATCTCCTTGGGAGCCTTTCTTTTTCTGAGCCTCCATTTTACCAAGTCTCAGATTCTTAGTATCTTACTATTACTGTATATCAGGAGATTCAGAAATGTGGCAGATACAGTATGCATCTATTTTGCCTTTCCTTTTAAAACCATAACTTAAAAGTGTTCATTCTTCGATACCTAGATAGCTATTCTAATAAAATAATTTGAGATTAACATAAATATGAATAAGTACATTAAGAAGCACTCAATACAACAGCATCTTCCACAGACAATAATTTACGCATTAGAAGAATATTTAGTGATAACTGTTTGTGATATAGTGTAAAATCGTGCACACAAACTTGTACACATCGTATGATCCAATTTTATTTTCAATGTCTGCTTATATTTATATGAAATATTGAGAGAGAGAAGAGAAAGTCATAGACAAGTAATAACATTCCTTAATAGCAAATTGAAGGGTTAAGGATAATGTTTTCCTTTATACATGTTTTTTATTTTAAGGAGGAATTTTGTAGTTAGAATAAACCGTCACATAAAATATTTTAATAAAAGTGATTCTGCTGCTATATACCCTCAAATCGGTTCTGACTCATAGCGACCCTGTACAGAGTTTCTGAGGCTATCAATCTTTACTAGTGTAGAAAGCCTCATCTTTCTCCTGCAGAGAAGTTGATGGATTCAAACTGCTGGCCTTGTGGTTAGCTACCCAAGGCATAATCCTCTATTCTACTTGCTGGTGTTGTTAAGTGCCATCAAGTCAGTTCTACCCATAGCAACCCAGTATAGGGTTTCCAAGGAGTGACTGGTAAGTTTGAACCACCAATCTTGTAGTTCAAACCAACCTTTCAGTCCTGCACTTATCCTACAGTGCCACACCACACAACTTGCAGTTGTTTGTTTATAAGTATCAGTGAGTCAGTTCTGACTCATAGTGACCCTGTATAGGATTTCCAAAGAATGACTGGTGGCTTTGAACCGTCAGCCTTGCGGTTCAAACCAACCTTGAGGTTCAGTGTATTACCCTACAGTCCTATGCAAGGACTCCTCACTACGCTCCTGGTGTTGGTGTGACATGGAGTTGGTTCCTGCATAGGATTTACGGGAGCAAAAAGCCTCATCTTTCTCCCATTGATCAGCTGGTAGTTTCGAACTGATTATTTTGAGGTTAGCAGTGTAATTCATAACCGCTATGCTACCAGAGCTCCTCACTACACCAATAGGGCTCCTGAAATAAAAAGAGATAACTTTTAATATTTTTCCTTAATTTTTGTTCTGAAAGTCTTATGACTATACTTGGTGAGGGGCTTGTCTTAGTTGTTTCTTTCAGAAATTAGATTATTGTTCAAAGAAACTGACCAATAATAATAAATGGATATTGTTGTTGGTGTTGTTAAGTGCCGTTGAGTCGGTTCCAACTCATAGCGACACTATATAGAGTTTCCTAGGTGCACCTGGTGAGTTTGAACTACCAATGTGGTGATTCAAACCAACCTTGCAGTTAAGTGCTTTATCCTACAGCATCACACCAAGACTGACCTATAATAATAAATGGGTAACTTCCCTTTAGTGAGTCTTTATTATGAATCCCACAGAGCAAATGCATGACCTAACCCTTATTTAAAATAAATAAATAAACAAAATTTGTTGTTACAGTTCCATTTTGCACATGAAAGAACTAAATCTCAGATAAGTTACATAACTTGTGCACAGTCACCCAGACAGGACCCAACCGTGGTCTCTCTGACCCCTTCTTAGACTTTTTCCATTGCAGTCCAAACTCCCTCTCGCTTTATCTGACCAACTATAAATTAAAACCAAGGTAAGAAATAAGACACTTCACCCTCTGCCTCACAACCAAGGAGCTATCCTTTAGAGTAACTACCCAAACAGCTAGGGTAATGCTACAGAACACAAATGGTAAGTGTTTAAAATCACAAGTTAGAATTAAGTCCACTGGGAAATTGAGATAAAACTATCAATAGAAAACTATGGAAAATTGGGCCTAAGTCCCTGCTCTGCAACAGACCAACCTCATCAGGTACAGAGTATTATCACAACACTACCACCACCATCTCATTATCATTACTGAGTAGAAGCCAAGAATGAAGCAACTGCGAAATCATTCACTACAGTGAATTTTTCATTTTAAAAATAAATTTTAATCTTTAAAATAACTCCATTATGATAACGATTATTTTTTTACTTTTTTGCCTCTCTCTCTTTTTTTAAGTCTTTTACAAAAAAAGGGGGGGGGGTGGATTATAAAGGCAAAGACCCTACGTAAGTGCAAAGGAATCATCATCCATTTAGAAACTGAAAGCCTCGTGAATGACCGTTTTTAGCTTCAAGCTTAACAAGGAATCTTGTTAAGAATCTTGGTGAGAATGTGCAGGATTATTTTGTTTTCATAAGACATCCATGATTGATTAGCCTGGCGAGATGAAATTTACAAAAGGTAGCTCAATGATGAGAAAGAGTTGATGTAATTTATTCCCCACTGTAATTTACTTCACATTGTTAGGCAGTCAAATCCTGGACACACTGCCTTTTCTTTCACTCCATCATTCTTCTCATATGGAATGGGGGCCATTAAACTAGGTAAGAAGATGAATTGCTGGAGATGATTATGCATGCTTTCAGCAGTCCATGAAATGTACCCAAGAACAATAAAGATATCTGATGACCTGTCAGGGAGGTGCTTATGCAAATGAGAACATCATGATTCTATTTCTGCTTGCACATCTAAAGGCTATCATGAAATATAGATGGGAAAACCTCACTGGCTCAGTAGCATCACAAATAAAACATTGGTCTCAGGTTAAAATAAGCTGGAAATGAACATTTATGGGCAGATGCCTAATGCAGACATAAAAGAACACAATAATGCACATAGATCAGCACCCAAGCTTATTTCCTTCAAAAACAACAATTACATCAGATGACAGTTCTTACTCTTCTGAATTATAGTATTTGGTGTCGAAAATTATTTGTAACCCTCAGAAGTAAAATATATTGTCAAATATGTCATCAGCATTTACTAGCATCAGATAGTAAATCTGAAAAGCAAGCAGATAAACAATCTTTAAGACCTTCAAGGTGTCTGTCTTACTTAACTAGTGTGATCATAATAAAATACTGTAAGTGGGTGGCTTTAAAGAAATAAAATTATTTTCTTACACTTTGTTGTTGTTGAGTGCCGTCGAGTTGGTTCCAACTCATTGCAACTCTGTATAGGGTTTCTGAGGAGCAGAGCTGGTGAGTTTGAACCACTGGCCTTGCAGTTCAAACCAACCTTGCAGTCTGGTGCTTATCCAACTGAGCCACAACAGAACTCTAGTAGGCTAAAAGTCTGGATTCAGGGTGGGGCTCTAGAGGATGGTCCTTCTTGATCTATTTCAACTTCTAGTATTGTTAAGTGCCCATCAAGTCAACTCCGACTCATAGCAACCCTGTATAGCATTTATGAGGAGCAGCTGGTGGGTTTGAACTGCTGACCTCACAGTTCAAATTGGCCTTATGGTCCAGTGTGCATCCTACAGTGTCACACCAGGACTCCAGTAGCTACCAGCAATCCTTGGTGTTCCTGGGCCTGTAGAAGCCTATGTGCTGTGCCTGTCTGCATATCATGCCATCCCCCTCTGCATGTTTCTCTGCCTATTCTGCTTGTTTTCTAACTCAGGAGTGATTAGATTTGGGAGTCACCCTGCTCTGCCATGCTCTCATTAACATAACAGATAAGAAAACTCTTTTTTACCAATAGGATGACATCCATAGGTATAGAAGCCAGGATTTTAATACATATTTGGGGGGAAGAGGTGACAGTGCTCAGGAGAATTAAGACAAAAAGAGGTTGAAGCAGCTGATAGAAAACCACACAGCAAACTCACTGTGGGAGCAAGAACTTGGCAGTCATACTAATGCTAAGCCTCCTCCTCTGATGGCTATACATAAATACTATACATAAATAAATACTGTACATAAGCCCAGGCTTTTGGAGTCAGGGAGAGCTCCATCCAATGAAGAGCTGATGTGTGGCCTTTACCACAGATAATTTCTGTGCATCAGTCTCACCATCTGTAAAATGAGGATGATAAAGTACCTATCTCAGAGAGTTAGTGTAAGCATTTAAATGAAGTAATGTGTAAAAATTCTTAGTATAGTGCATGACAGGTAATTAAGGGCCTCACTTAGCAAATGACAATTATCTTTCTATCTGGCATCTCCACTTGGATCTCAATTTTGCATGTCCAAAAATGAACTCTTCGCCATTTTTGAAGCCATTTTTTTTCCTCATAAATCATGTACCCCAGCAATACTGTCAGATCTCTTTTCAAAATGTATTCTCAATACCTCCAGCTACCTGCCTAGTTTAAGCCACCATAGTTCCTGACCTGAATGACAGCTCTACTTTCTCAACTGACATCCCTGTTTCTTCTGCTGTCCTCCTACAACAGCCAGAAAAATCCTACTGTCACTCTTATGCTCAAAATTCTCCATGGTCTCCCGTCTCAGAGCAAAAGCTGAAGTCCTTACAAAATAATATGACTCCATTTGCTTCTCTATCCTTCTCCCTACCATGGGACCCATTGCTCATTCTACTTTACCATACCAGACTTCTTGCTGTTCCTAGGACAAGCCAAGCTCCTTTCTGAATTCAGAGCCTTTGAACTTGTAATTCTCTGTCTAAAATGTACTACACTCCCTCTCCCCCATATATTCCTGTGTCCAAATCTTGTACTTCATTCAAATAATAGAGAAGGCCTCTTTAGCATCTTCTCTGAAATAATAGCCCTCATCACTCTTTCCTGCCCTTATGTTTCTTTATAACTTATAACCACATACCATCTTCTTATTGGTTTATTTCTCCCTACTATCACTACCTGCATGATGCAAGTTGCACAAGAGCTGGAATTTAGTCTATTTTGTTCCCACAAATCATAGAACACTACACATTCTATTTGATGACTAAGAAAAAAAGACATGCAGTGACTACCTCAGTATAAAAGACATGGAGACACAAGATCAAAATGGCAGCTTAGTCAAACATACCATGCTGTTACCCTTAACAAAGACATGAGAAATCAAGTGAAACAGATACAGATGCCAGTCTTAGAACCCTGAGCAGCAAATGGAAGGATGAAGAATTCGATTGAATACCAAATGGAAGGAGAAATTTGATGACAATAGTGAACAAAGATATATAAGAATCATGGGTGCCCTGCTAGTCAGCCCAGCACAGCATCTTGAGACAAAGCAAGCAGGTCAAAAGCTCCAGAAGGCAACATCACAAAATCCCCAATAGGAGACAAATCCAGAGTAACCCAAGGTGAACAGAACAAGAATCAGATTTAAGGGAGAAAGTGCAGGAGGGTGGGCAAGATCTGCAACCACAGAGCAGGGAGGGAGCTAGAAAATACAATAGAACCAGTCACCAGCAGACATCTCTGGTCATTTGGACTGAAGACCCACACAGAAGGGAAGGTCTGTGGAGTGGCAGCTGGAGATACTGGACTCCAGACAACCCCCCTCCTCCTTTTCTGGGTTGGGGCAAAGCCTTGATTACTGGCTGCACTCACCAAGAAGCGCTCCAGTACCTATATTGAGGACCAATGATTAGAAGCATAAATTCTTTCCACTTCTACCCTTACAGTGACCAGAGGTGTGGCTCTCCCAGCCATCCACCTGGTGGTTGGTGGTACCCAACACTGTCTCTCCGATCGCCCCTGACCACCCCCACCACCACCCCCGGCAGTCTTCTGCTGTGTGAGTTGCTTTGCTATTGGGCAAATCGCCAATGGCATGAATGCCCAACCAGCACACACACACACAACAGCCCGTCACTCTGTTGCCCTGCCAGTGTCGTGCATCCCCACATTTTGTGTACCCAACTGCCACCTGAGCAATTGGTGGTTTACCCTCACATCCGCTTCCACCTCACTCCAGCCAGAGATGCTAGCTTCTACAAACCACATATCACATGTCTGCCACTCAGCAATGGGTGGCACAAATTCACATCCACTGCCACCCTGCTCCTCCAGGGACCAACAGGGCATGCTCCTGCGGATTGTGTATTGAATGCTCATTGTGGCAACTGGTGACACACCAGTAACACACACCTCCACAGATTGGTGGGTTCACGTCCACCAGTGGCAAATGAGAGGATACATTTAAAACCCTGAAAGAAAGGAACTGCCAACTGGCTCTCAAATACACTGGCAAGAGTAGGACATGCCCAGATGAACACAAATTAAAGGAATTTGTAAAAACCAGACCAGTCTTACAAGAAATGTTAAAGGTAGTCCTTTAAACAGAGAACCAATGACATCAAACACAACCTGAGATTATGACACATGAGCACATCACCCAGATAATAACTCATATAAAGAAATCTTAGGAGCAAAGTAAAGTCACAAAACTGAAAGCAGGGAACAAAACACACCTATTTAAGTGACAACTTCAAACCAAAACAGGAACGACTAGTGTAGTCATAGAGCTTGTATATTTAGAGGGAGCCAAGGCAGTATCAAGAAATGGCATACTGTTTTAAACGTAAAAAGATAAAGGTGAATCTCAGAGTAGCCACAAGAAAATTAAGAAACCTACTCACCAAAATGAAAAAGGAGAAACCATAAAGATGTAGTCCCACAAGATCTATAGCAGTGAAGGAAATGAAAAGATACTCTAAAATAATAACACAAAAAATTCAGCACAGAAAACTAAACAAAGCAAAGAAACCCTCAACACCACAGACACACAACAAAAAGGCAAAACAAAATGACAGCAGTAAATACATACCTATCAACAATCACACTGAATATAAATGGTTAAATGTACCAGTCAAAAGGCAGAGTAGCATAATAGATTAAAAAAAAAATACAACCCATAAATACGTTGCCTATAAGAGACACACCTTAGACACAAAGACATAAATACATTACAGAATGGAAAAAATATGTATCGAGCAGACAGTATCTAAAAAGTCTCTAACAAAATAGACTTTAAGTTAAAAATCCATCACAAGAGACAAAGAAGGGTATTATGTAGTAATTAAAGGGTAAATCCTCTAAGAAGACATATCATAATAACCCTACATACTCAAAGACATAACCATACACAATCAATAAGAGAGCTCCCAAATATACAAAGAGTACCCTAAAAGTACCACAATCATAGTAAGAGACTTTAATACACCACTTTCAATGAAGGACAGAACAACTAGAAACAAAGTAAACAAAGATACAGAAGATTGAAACAATAGGGCCAACTGAAAAACATGTGAAACCGAGTTCTGCTCTGATTTACGAAGGGTGGCCAGGAGTTGGAATGGACTCAACAGCAACTAGATTTTTGGGTTTTTTTATGGTTTCTCTAATGAAAGACCTGGATGATTAACCCCATTGTACAGTGGAAGAAACCAAGGCTGGGATAAGTTAGAAAACTTGTAGCAGGTCATCAGTTTTGTCATGTGCCATAGAGTCAATTCGGACTTACAGTGATCCCATATGATATGACAGAGTAGAACTGACCCGTAGGGTTTCCAAGGCTATAATCTTGACAGGAGTAGATTGCTAGGTCTACTGATGTTGGATTTCAACCACTGAACTTCTGGATGCCAGCCAAGTGCTGACCCAGTGAGCTACCAGGGCTACTTAACAGACCCCCTAGCTAGCAACTAATGGGCCTGATACTTGAACTTCAGTAGTTAGCGTCCAGCTTTAAAGTTTACCAAATTGTTCTACTGAATCAAAAATGCTACACAATTAAACATTTTAGGACCTATCTGCTCTGTAAGTTCATTTTGTTTTGTCTGCTTTTCTGAAAATGAAACCTTTTATAAATATTATAAATACCACTCTGGAAGTTTTGTTACAAATATCAATCCGTGTTACACTAATTTGTAAATTATCTCATATGTATATATTTTTTTTTCCTTTTAATTAACAATGCCAAACTTTAAAAAAAATACCCCTGGGGGAATACTGAGTTTGATTATCGACACATTACAACATATATTTTCATCAACACCATATGGAGTCATTAAGAGTTTACATTCCCTTTCTCAGACATCCACTGACGTTAATAGCTGGAATGGTCTAAAATAAGCAAAGAATTTTGTTTTGGCATACCCCAGCAGTTTCTCATAAAAATGCCAAATAACAATCATGAAAAGAAGAGAGGAAGATACCAAAATGAAACATGTCAGTAGGTGGGTCTCTAAAGTTGTCATGGGTCAAAAAGAAATTCCTTAAGGTCTGTCTGAAAATATAGGATTTTTGTCTCCAAGTTCAGAGAAAATGGGACAATCCAAGTCAAGAAGACAGAAAGACTTTTCCAAACAGTACTGAGTAAGGTAATTATGTTATTTCAATTTCAGTAGCAAATAACATGATTCAAGAAGTATTTACATAAAAGAATGTCTGACTTGAGTATTGTACTCTTGAAAGATCTACCTACATTAAATCAAATTGACAACAGAAAAGGTCAGGTAGTAAATGAAGGGGACAGTGAGATTATATTAATGGAGCAGGATTTAGAAAAAAAGGGTGAGACGTGTTCTGCACAACTCAGAGAATGTAATCAAGGTTACTGAATTGTACGTGTACATGTTGTTAAATTGGTGTCTTTTCTGCTGTGTATATACTCAACAAAGGAGCTCTGGTAGCGTAGTGGTTACGAATCGGGCTGTGAACCTTAAGGTCAGTGGTTCGAAACTACCAGCCGCTCCGCGGGAGAAAGATGAGGCTTTCTACTCCCGTAAAGATTTACACCATCGGAAACCCTGTACAGGGTCGCTATGGGTCAAAACTGACTCAACGGCACTTAACAACAACAACAAAATATACTCAACAACAACAACAAAAAGGGAATGCTTTTTATTAAAAGTACTTACATAATTTTAAGTTCCTAAGGGGGTGGGGAGGTTTTGGGCAATATATCATTTAAGATAAGGATCTTTTCATCTAAGCCCTTATCTTCAATTTTATTTAAGTACAAAATAACCCAAATGTAATTTAACTCTATGAGAACTGCTGCCAAACAGAAGGCAAGCGACTTAGAAGGAAGGGAATCTGTGAGAATAAATATTCTAGAACAAAACAGTCATTAAAGATTCCAGACATCGTTGTAAATTTGCCTATAGAGTCTAGAGTTGGAGAAAATGGAAGAAAAGGAAATGAACCAGTCATTTATTTCTTTTTTCAACTTTGCAGCCATCTGGAGGGTGAAATGGGTAGTCAAGTACTAGGATTCCACATCCATCTCTTAAAAATAAAATACAGAACAGATAAGAATAACTTAGCATTTATTTAGGAGCTCAAGTATTCAACAATGGGACATGTAAGAGGCCAAAGGAAGAGAAGTCCAATTAAGGGCCTGTTTTATCTGGTACGTGAGACAGTCAATTACCAGCCAGTCGGCCTGGCTGTACCTACAAGTCTTCAATATAGGCATACTCTGCTTTATTGTGCTTCACTTTACTGTGATTTGCAGGTATTTCGCTTTTTACACATTAAAGATTTGTAGCAATTCTGTGTCCAACAAGTCTATTGGTGCCATTTAACCAATAGCATGTGCTCACTTCACGTCCCTGTGTCACATTCGGTAATTCTCACAATGCTATGACATACTTAAGGAACTCTTGTAGCGTAGTGGTTACGAATTGGGCTGCGAGCCTTAGGATCAGCAGTTCAAAACTACCAGATGTTCCATAGGAGAAAGATGAGGCTGTCTGCTCCCATAAAGATTTACAGCCTTGGAAACCCTGTTCAGGGTCTCTATGGGTTGGAACCGACTCGACGGCACTTAACAACAGCAACAACAATGACATACTTAATAGGCTACATTATAGTGGAAACACAAGTTTAATAAGCACTGAGAAACCAAACAATGTGTATGACTCACTAGATTTCGATATCTACTTTATTAGGGTGGTAAAACTACTTATTGGAGTCCTGCTGTGGCATTGTAGGATAAGCACTGGATCACAAGGTAGCTTTGAATCATGAGGTCAGCGGTTCAAACGTACCAGCCTTTCCTTGGAAACCCTATAAAGGGACTCTATGAGTCGGGACCGACTCAACAGCACTTAACAACAATAAGTACTTATACCTGGGGTCCCTGTGCTAAGAAGCTCCTAGACCCTGGGGAAGATAGAAGCCAAGGCATATGGGACACAAAGGGAAGTTGTCCTTGAGTTTTAAACTTGGGGTTGAATCATGCATCAGATTGAAAAAGACTTGTCATTTTTAAAGTTCTCGTGTATAATTTTGAATTAGAGTATATTTGAGTTGGGAAATATAAACCTTGAAGATTTTTGGTTTGGTTCAATTTGGTTGCCCTACAAACAAAAACAAATACAAACAACAACCAAAAGAAACACTGTATGTTGAGTCCATTCAGACTCACTGAGTGCTTATAGGACGGAGTAGAACAGCTCCATAGGGTTCCCAAGGCTGTAAAACTTTACAGAGGTGGACTACCTCATCTTTCTTTCACAGAAGAGCTGGTGGGTTGGAACCATTGCCCTGGTTAACAGGCAATGCTTAACCCACTGCATCACCAGTGCTCCTTTGAGATACAACAGACACCAAAAAGATACCTGTACTAGGAGTGTGGAGACCTTTGTTTCAATCCTGTATCTACCACTACTAGTTATGCAGACAAGGAGTTCAATCAGCATCTCAGATTAAAATAAAAGGACTGGATTTGATGCTTATCTCTAAGGTCTCTTGCAGTGCTAACGGTCTGTGAATCTTTTTTCTAGAGCAGAAATCTAAAAGACAGACCATGTGAACCACAAATGGGAGCCTCAAGTTTTACTAAGTAATTTTTAAATCCCTAGTAGCCTCATTAAAAAACATTTAAAGAGCACTGGACTGCGACTACCACAAGGTCGGTAGTTCAAACCCACCAGCTGTTCCTCAGAAACCCTATACAGGGTCACTATGAGTCACAATGCACCTTGAACATTGAAGGTGCATTGAAAGAACTGAAGGAATTGGCAAACAACAAAGCACCAGGAGTTGATGGAATAAAAATTGAGATCTTTCAAGAAAGTGAGGTGGCACAGGAGGCACTCACTCCTCTCTGCCAAGAAATCTGGAAGACAACTATCTGGCCGACTGATGGGAAGAGATCCGTAGGTGTGCCCATTCCAAAGAGAAGTGACCCAATGGAATGCAGAAATCATCAGATAATATCTTTGATATCCCATGAGAGTAAAGTTTTGCTAAAGGTAATACAGAAACGGCTACAAGCATACATTGACAGAGAACTTCCAGAGGTTCAAGCCAGATTTGGAAGAGGCCGTGGAACATGGGATAGCATTGCTGATGTGCAATGGATATTGGCTGAAAGCAGAGAATATCAGAAAGATGTTTACCTGTGCTTTATTGACTACACAAAGGCTTTCAATTGTGTGGATCACGACAAGCTATGGACAACATTGTGACGTATGAGTATTCTGCAACACTTAATTGTGCTCATGAGGAATCTGTACATGGACCAGGAGGCAGTTGCTCGAACAAAACATGGGAACACTGAATGGTTTAAAATTAAGAAAGGTGTGCAACAGGGTTGTATTCTTTCACTGCACTTATTCAACCTGTATGCTGAGCAAATAATACGAGAAGCTGGCTTATGTGAAGAAAAATGTGGCATCAGGATTGGAGGAAGACCTGCACTGCAATATGCAAATGATAGGACCTTGCTTGCTGAAAGTAAAGAAGACTTAAAACATTTACTGATGAAAATCAAAGAGCACAACCTTCCATATGTATTGCATCTCAATGTAAAGAAAACAAAAATCCTCACCAATGGACCAATATAAACAACATTCTTATCAATGGAGAAAAGATTGAAGTTGTCAAGGACTTCATTCTTCTTGGATCAACTATCAACACTCATGGAAGCAGCAATCAAGAAATTAAACGACGTATTGCATTAGGCAAATGTGCTGCACAAGACCTTTTTAAAGTGTTGAAGAGCAAAGATGTCAGCTTGAAGACTAAGGTATGCCTGACTCAAGCCATGGTATTTTCAATAACCTCAGATGCATGAGAAAGCTGGACAGTGAATAAGGAAGCCCATAGAATAATTGATGCTTTTGATTTATGGTGCTGGAGGAGAATATTGAAAGTGCCATGGGCTGTCAAAAGAACCAATAGATCTGTGTTGAAAGAAGTGTAGCCATAGTGCTCCTTGGAGGCCAGGATGGCCAAACTTGGTCTCTCATCCTTCAGATTTATCGTCAGGAGGGAGCAGTCGCTGGAGAAGGATATCATGTTTGGTAGGGTGGAGGGTCAGAGAAAAAGAGGAAGACCCCCCAGCAAGGTGGATTGGCAAAGTGGCAGCATCAATAGGCTCAGGTAGCAACGATAGTGAGGTTGGCCCAGGATCGGGCAGTGTTTGTTCTGCTGTGCATAAGGTCTCTATGAGTTGGTTCTGACTCGATTGCACCTAACAACAATGAGTCAGGATCAATTTGACAGGATTTAACAACAACAACAATATGTATACAGGAGTCCTGGTGTGGCTCTGCAGGATAATGCACTGGACCAAAAGGTCAGTTTGAGGTCCGTAGTTCAAACCCACCAGCCACTCCTCAGAAACCCTAGACAGGGTCACTACGAGTTGGAACTGACTCAACGGCACTTAACAATAATAACAACATATGCATATAATCACTATTAAAATTATTGAGAGAGTTTTCATTGTTTGGGGGGGTTTTTTGTATTAAGTTTTCAAACTCTAGTGTGTATTTTATACTTACGTTATATTTTAACTCAGACTAGCCACATTTTAAGTGTTCAATAGCCATACATGTCTAATGCTACCATACTGGACAGAACAGAGGCTTGTACGTTTCTTACCTGAAAATAAGCATACAAACTACCTTCAAAGTGACAAACACTTATCGTAGAAAAGCTATTTATTAAGACGTTGGGTTCAATATGCTGAAGTGAATATAAAAGGAGTGATCAACAAAGAAAGGGATAGGACTGTTCTAGCTATCTATGGCTGCTATAACAGAAATGCCACAAGTCGGTGGCTTTGACAAATAGAAATTAATTCTCTCATAGTTTAGGAGGCTAGAAGTCAAAATTCAGGGCACCCCTTCTAGGGCAAGATTTGCCTTCTGTGTTAGCTCTGGGGAAGGTCTTTGTCACCTTTCAACACCCATCCCTTGGAGATCTTCAAGTGTCACGGCACCAGTCTTCCCCTGGATCTAAGAGATTCTCAGCACAGGGATCCTGGGTTCAAAAGATGACTCTGCTCTCAGCCCTTCTTTATTGATGGTAGTCAGATCTTCTCATCTCTGCTCTCTTGTCTAATCTCTTTTGTACCTCAAAAGAAAGTGACCCTATTATCTTATTTAATCTTCATAGAAAAGCATTATCTCCATTTTACAGATGAGTAAATTGAGTCATAAAAAGATAAATCACCTAGATTCAGATCACTTAGTCAATGCTGATAATTCTAAAATTAAAATCCCCAACCCAGATCTCAGTATCTCAAGTTTCTCAAGTTTCATGTCTAAAAGTATCTCAAATTTAGCATGTGACCACCCCTACCCCAGCCATGAAAACCTTTATTCCCTTAGTATTTTCTTAGTGAGTGGAAACCAGCAACAATAAAGCCGCCAGCATGTCCAATCAGTTCGACCTTCAAAACAGGGTCAGAATGTGACAATCAAGTGCCACCTTCCATGATGCCATTGTAATGGCTCACCTTGCCAACTGTAGAAACTTGGTCTTTTCACTTAATGTTTTTGGCTTTTTATAATCTATTCAAATGCATATAGTGAGAGTAATCTTTAAAACTTGTATTTATAAAACCACTTGCCCGCTCCAAGCTCTCATTGTATGTACTACTGTTTTGTTATCCCTATCCAAGGACCTAACTTTGATAGATGGAATCAACAGTCACAATTGAGTACCAGCCGTTTCAGTGTTAACTTCCATAGAATTAATTTTTTAAATCCACAAGTTCAAAATTAATAGACTGAGAAATCATTTAGCTGTAGGTTCTAATTTTACTGTGCTTTAGGAAACTAAAATCCAGGAAAATGTGATGACCTTCAGTGGTCACATAGCTAACAAGTCATTGAACTTAGTTTATTTTGAGGATTCCTGGCTCTTAGCCAGTGATTTACATATGCTGTCACGCTGTCTTCATCTGTCTGATTGTTATGAGAGGAAGCTTTTATATGTATCAAAACCACTAATGAATAATAAACCAAAATCTATGGAAAGATAAAAAAGAAAAAAAGAGAGAGACTCAAGATACAACTTAATCCTGTAGATAGACTGTATTCTGCCTCATTAACTGAACTGCTTCTAATCCTGCCTCATTTATATCATAGATGTTAGGATATATAACACATAGAATAATTATGTCCAATCAAAAAATAGAGGACAATTACACAATACTGAGAATAATTATTAGCCAAGTTGACACTTATTTTCGTGGCGTACAATCCAATTCATAACAAGAATTTTTTATGGGAATTGCCAAATGGAAAGACACAAAAGGAGGCTGTATCATATAGAAATGGGAAGGTTGGACAGAAATCATGTAAGCTCCTTCCAGATCTAGTCCATAAAATCTTCCCAGATAGCCTCCACTCTCCCTCTTCCCTTATCTGCAAGCATATGCATAGTATCTAATTAAGAACTTGTGACCCCAGAAATAATGGAGCCACTGGATCAAAGATTCTTAATCTGGTATCAGTGACTCCACAAGGGATCAGTGGCTAGTTCTCAGGAGATCCAAAAGTTGAAAGGAGGAAAATTCCATCTTCACTTTCATTAACCTCCAATTCAAATTCAACATTTCCTTTAATCATAAATATAGGCAACAAACTACAATCAAATACAGCAGGATCAGTATGAGTCAGAACCAACTCAACGGCACTTGACAACAACAACAAGTGACTTTGCTGGAGTCCTGGTGTGGCACTGTAGGACAAGTACTGGACTGCTAACCTCAAGGCTAGCAGTTCAAACCCACCGGCCACTCTTTGGAAACCCTGTACAGGATGGCTATGAGTCAGAACTGACTCAACAACACTTAACATCAATGAGTAACTTTGTCAAGAGGCCCTACTGGAGGAGTGGGTTAAGCACTGGACAAAAAACCACAAGGTCAGAAGTTCAAACCCACCAGTCACTCTGCAGGAGTAAAACAGGCTGTCTGCTCCCATAAAGATGTGTTCTCCGAACAGCTCTACTGTATCCTAAAGGGTCGCTAGGAGTTGGCATCTATCTATTCAATAGCAGTGGGTAATGGCTTTGTCATCAATAGAGATATAGATCTTGTCATAACAGATTTCAGTTGTTGCAGTATCTAAGAACAGCACTTCTCTGAAATTACTGTAATTTTAGCCCTTAGACCCCGTCATTTAGTGAATTAGTAAAGAAGTGACTATCTTATTATATCATAGATTTTTAAAAAATATTTTGATAACGTTTGAATAAAATTGGAATAATCTGCTGAGTGCTTGCTTTTGTGATCCTGCATCATTGTTTTAGTTTTTGCTTTTTTTTTTTCATTGTTATTCTGAGAAAGATATAATATTATTATCAAAGGGATCCACATTATAAAGCAGATGGAAAGAGCCTAGTATACTAAATGACCAGTCCCTCCCTATCCACCACCTGAGTGTCAGTTTGCTAAACTGCAGTGGTTTTCATGTTGCTACGATGCTGGAGGCTATGCCACCAAGCAGGATTCAGCCAAAACTTTCAGACTAAACCAGATTAGGAAGAAAGGCTTGACAAGCTACTTCCAAATGAAACCCTATGTATGGATCACAACAGAATATTACCCAATATGGTGCTGGAAAATGAGCTCGGGACAACATTGAGATGAATGAGTATTCCAGAACACTTAATTGTGCTCATGAGGAATCTGTACCTGGACCAAGAAGCAGTTGTTCAAACAGAACATGAGAACACTGACTGGTTTAAAATTAAGAAAGGTGTGCGACAAGGTTGTATCCTTTCACCATAGTTACTCAACCTGTATGCTGAGCAAATAATCTGAGAAGCTGGATTATATGAAGAAAAATGTGGCATCAGGATTGGAGGAAGACTCATTAACAACCTGTGATATGCAGATGATACAATCTTGTTTGCTGAAATGAAGAGGACTTAAAGTATTTACTGATGAAGATCAAACAGCACAGCCTTCGGTATGGATTGCATCTCAATGTAAAGAAAACAAAAATCCTCACCACTGGATCAATAAACAACATTCTTATCAATGGAGAAAAGATTGAAGTTGTCAAGGACTTCATTATTCTTGAATCAACTATCAACACTAATGGAAGCAGCAGTCAGGAAATCAGAAGACGTATTGCATTAGGCAACTCTGCTGCACAAGACCTTTTTAAAGTGTTGAATAGCAAAGATGTTAGCTTGAGAACTGAGGTGCACCTGACCCAAGCCATGGTATTTTCAATAACCTCATGTGCATGTGAAAGCTGGACACTGACTAAGGAAGACCGTAGAAGAATTGATGCTTTTGAGTTATGGTGTTAAAGGAGGTTATTGGAAGTGCCACGGGCTGCCAAAAGAACCCACAGATCTGTGTTGGAAGAAGTGCAGCCAGAGTGTTCCCTGGAGGCCAAGATGGCCAACCTTTGTCTCTCATACTTCAGACTTATTGTCAGAAGGGACCAGTCGCTGGAGAAGGATATCATGTTTGGTAAGGTGGAGAGTCAGAGAAAAAGAGGAAGACCCCCAGCGAGATGGAATGGCAAAGTGGCAGCATCAATGGGGTCAAGCGTGGCAACAATTGTGAGGTTGGCCCAGGATCGGGCAGTGTTTTGTTCTGTTGTACATAGAGTCACTATGAGTCGGTACCGACTCAATGGCACCTAACAACAACAAATGTTGGAAGGCACTTAAGATACACAGTGGCTGCAGCCTATCAACAATTCTGAAGATGATGCAGGACTGGGCAATGTTTTGTTCTGTTGTACATGGGTCCACTATAAACTGGAGTTAATTTGGCAGCAACAAACAATAATTCTTCCCTTTTCTCCACCAAAGCATATTGGATGGTGTACATATGAGATACAAATCAAGTCACTGAGATTCAGGGTGTGTTTGTTTCATTCGGACTAATGTACAACTGAAATCTGGCTTCATATCAACTGTCAGTTGATCACCACTGTGACCAGACTCCATATATTGAAAAGAAGAGCACGGGCAATGGTGTGGTGGCAAATCAAGTCTCTAAAATACGACCAACCGAAAAACAATCTTCCCCATAGCTGATGCCAAGCTACCAACACGAGGCCATGGAACCCTAACTTGAGAATGGATGTGCAAAATTGGCTCTCTGTGTGTGAGCTGGCTCCTCAAACATCACTAGGAAAAAGCTTTCTACCATGACAGTGCCTAGAAAGGTGCCTAGCCCTACCCTAGTTTAAAACAAGAAGTATGTACAGAATCTAGCAAATAATTATCTAAAGGAACAACAACATTTAAACTATGGAGTTCTGGTGTGGCGCTGTAGGATTAGCACTCAACCACAAGGTTGGTTTGAACTGCAAGGTCAGTGGTTCTAACTCGCCAGTTGTTCCTTAGAAACCCTACACAGGGTCACTATTAGTCAGAACCGACTTGAAAGCAGTTCACAGCAACAGCAACATTTAAACTATGGAGTCCTGATATGGTGCTGTAGTATAGGCAAGCACTGGACGGCAAGATCGGTTTGAACCACAAGGTCAGTGGTTCAAACTCACCAGATGCTCCTCAGAAACCCTTGACAACAGGGTTGAGGGACGTCCAGCCCAAGGGCCGTATGAAATCATTTGGTCTGACCCTGCCAAGGCAGCCATCACAATGTTGTTGTTATGTGCTTTGGAGTCGTTCCAACTCATAGCGACCCTGCATAGGGTTTCCAAGGCTGTAAATCTTTACAGGAGCAGAAAGCCTCATCTTTCTCCTGAGGAACAGCTGGTAGTTTGGGGGTGAGTTAATTAAAGGTTTGACCAAATATAGCTGACTAATTATAAAATTTATAATTTTGTATGGCCCTCAAATGGTGTTATAAATTTTGGCAGAAAAAGGGTTCCCCACCTCTTTTTTACAGGGTTGCTCTGAGTCTGAACAACAATTTAAACCATTGTGTCTGACTTTTTCATAATGAATAAACAAAGCAAAATACCTTAGATGCAGTAATTTGTAAATTCAGCAAGCTGTTGAAAAGAATCTAATTAGTATTAATTACAATACTAGAGCGTCCTGACACATCAGAATACCATTGTTTCTGTAGAGGCATTGTGTTTAAACAATCTGAAACATTAATTGGTCTACAGAACAAATGTTTGAGATAGGTATTATTTGTTAGTGTGTGAAAGCCAATTATTTATTCTGAGTAGGCTTGCTGCAGTTACTGATAGCAAAAGCAAATTGATTAACGTTAATAGTTTGTTGGTGTTGTTAAGTGCCATCGAGTTGGGTGTGACTCATAGTGACAGGGTTTCCCAGGAGCAGCCGGTGAGCTTGAACTGCCGACCTTGTGGTCAAACGGACCTTGAGGTGGAGTGTTTATCCAGTTCTAAGAATTATAGTACCATCATTTCTGACTTCTGTTACCTCACTAGGTATTACTGCTCTCCCCATTTTACATATAAGAAAATAAGTGCATCCAGTTGACAGATCCACAATCGAAAGAATCTAGCTTCAGAATCAGCAAGCATTCATCCAGTAGACTATTCAGTCTGTTTTTCAAGTTTAAGAGCTCTGTTTATTAGTCAGAAGCCCTGGAGTGGTGCTGTGGGATAAACATTGGACTGTTCAAACCTACCAGCTACTCCTAGGAAACCCTATATAGGGTCACTATGAGTCAGAGCCGACTCAACAGCAGTTAACAACATTTATTAGTCAAGCAGCCCTGGTGGTAATAGTTGGTTACATGTTGGGCTGCTGGCCACAAGTAAGCAGTTCAAATCCAGCAGCCACTCAGCTAAGCTACTCCACGGAAGAAAGATGAGACTACCTGCTCCCATAAAGATTTATAGTCTTGGAAACCCTCTACAGTGTTACTATGAGGCAGAATCCACTCGATGGCAGTGAGTTTGCTTTGGGTTTGGTTATTTATTATCCACAAGAAGCTCAGGTGGCACAGTTGTCAAAGCACCAAGATGCTAACAGAGAGGTCAAATGTTGAACACACCAGTCACTCCAAGGGAGAAAGATGTGGCTCTGCACCCATAAAGATTTACAACCTCAGAAACCCTACAGGGCAGTTCTATTCAACCTGCAGGGTTGCTGAGTTGGGATCGACTCAAAGGCAGTTGGTTTGTTTGTTGTTTTATTTATACTAAAGATATCGTTGTACTGAAAGATTATTTAAAGTGACCTATGTCCACTTTCCTTATTTGTAAGTTCCATATTAGCTTTTGTTAACATTTAAATGAATTTTAATTTCTGTGTTTAGCTATTTATCATGTACCATCTAATTCAATAAAAACATTCACCTCAAAAACAGCAAATCAAAAGGACAGTAATGATGGTTTGCAGAACATGATGAAATAATCAATGTCACTGAATTGCACATATAAAAATTGTTGGACTTGCAAATGTCTTCCAATATAGGGACAGGTTTATTCTGCTATCTGAAAGTACAGCATTCCTACGAAACCTTTCGCAAGTCCAAGTAAAGTAAAGCAAAGAAGTAATTAATTACCATTAATTTATATGGGAACAATTTTTAGCATTCCCAGGCTTCCCCAAAATAACCTACCAAACAATACCAAATAACACATAAAACCAAAAATCACACTAACATATAGTTCAAGGAGTACTGGTGTGGTGCTGTAGGATAAGCACTAGACAGCACTCTCTGCTTGAACCACAAAACCGGCAGTTCAAACTCACCAGTTGCTCTATACAGGGTCACTATGAGTTGGGACCGACTCGACGGCACTCACAGCAACAACTAATTCAAAGCTAAGGGGGCTCAGTGCTGCATGTAGTTGCCAAGGAACTTGGCAACACCACTCTCTTTGCTTGGGGGGCACACTGCCTCTTGGATGTCTAGCTGTCAAAACAAACACTGCTGAATACTACTTTGGCTATTCAATTCCTAGCCCAACCCCACCCCCCATCAAAACAAAAATCTTCTGTGGATTTCCTTTGGTTAGCAAAAACTGGTACTATTGTAGATCTTCCATATAAGGGTAGTGGTATAAAGCAACTTTCAAAAAGCAGGGATGCCTACATATGTTACCACAATATTTTTTAAAAGAAAAAAATAACCAAATATTTAAAATTAATATATGATAACAAAGGTTTAATAAAATACCTCTCCCCAGTCACTTCATATCCTATCAAATTGATACACTTTTCTGTTAAAAAATAGAGAAAGAAAGAAAAAGCTGTGTAGACAAGATTTGAAATTTCTGGAAGAACACTTGCTATCCTGTTATCTTTTCTGAGATATTTACTTGTCCTGGGCACATAGACAAGTATGAAGGGACTTTAAAAATTTTCATGGAAAAATAGAATTGGAAGATAATGACATTTTTTTTCTGTGAACTTTTTCAAGGTACCTTGAACACATTATTGTTGTTGTTAAGTGCCAAGTGCCGTCAACTTGGGTCGGACTCATCGCAAACCCTGTACAGGGTATGGTATTGACTGGTGAGTTTGAACCACCGACCTTGCAGTTCCATGTGACCTATAATTGAGTGTTTATCCTACAGCGCCACACAAGTACTCCTACCTTGTACATAGTGGTGGTGGTTGTGTGGGGTCGGTTCCGACTCATAGTGACCCTTTATAGGGTTTCTGAGGCTGCAAATCTTTACGGAAGCAGAAAGGCTCATCATTATCCCACAGAACTGCTGTTAGTTTCGAACTACAGACCTTGAGATTAGCAGCCCGACTAGTAGCCACTACACTACCAGAGCTCCTTTTGTACATTGTAGGCACTTAATAAATGTTAGCTTTTACTGTTGTCATTATTACTGTCATTTGTCACACAGGGAGGTCTTCCCTTTAATTCAGAGCTGCCATCTCAGATCGTATGCACAGGTCTTAGTCATACTCTTAAATTCTTATTTACTTTAAGCGTCAACGGTACATTTCAATTAATGTTATTTATTTAATCCTTCCATCTAGCCAAACCATTTAAAATATTTACACTCCAGATATTACACATTTGCCATTGCTGTTAATAAAATTTATCTTCATTCTAACTCTAAGCCTGTGTCTCCTTTGTTTAGGCAATTATTAAGACATATCTAACTCACTCAGCATGACTTACAGAGGAAATAATTTTTGTAAACAAACACATTCAATCCAAATTCGGAAAAACTCTGAATCCTTTTTTGTGCTAATCATAGAAATTGCTACTTGCCCTGTGTAAGCCCCAGAGGTAACGGCACATGACCACAACTGATGAGGTCCTTTGGAAAGGGCATCCACAATTTCCCTTCATTTCTGAATTGCCCAGGACCCTGACCACTCCCATCTCAGCTGCTCCCCATGCACATATGAGTCTCTGGGGTCTGTTCTGCTCCTCTCTTACATCTACCGAGAGTGTTGATAGCAGGTGAATACAGCTGGTCTCCCAGAATGTCCAATGGCCTTCAAAAACACAGCAGTCATATTGCTCATCCACAAAGACTAGAATGAATAAGGAAGATCGTAGAAGAATTGATGCCTTTGAGTTGTGGTGTTGGAGGAGAATACTGAAAGTGCCATGGACTGCCAAAAGAAC
>NW_006408721.1:97401-103276 GCF_000296735.1 Chrysochloris asiatica | reverse complement strand
GTAGTGAGGTTGGCTCAGGATCGGACATTGTTTCATTCTGCTGTGCATGGGGTCGCTACGAGTCGGTTCCAACTCGATGGCACCTGACAACAACAACAAAGACTAGAAACTAGAATTTGTGTTTTAGTCTTCCATTCTTCTCCTTCTACGTACATGTTTTCCTCTTCTTTAGCAAGTCGGCTCCAACTCATAGCACCCTCATATACAACAGAGCAGAGCACTGCCAAGTCCTGTGCAATCCTCATAATTGTTGATATTTTTAAGTCAGTCAGACAACCTTCTGATGTGATCCATAGGATTTTCATGGCTTACGTTCAGCAGTCGATCACCTAACTTTCTTCGTGGTCTGCTTGAGTCTGAAGGCTCTGATGAAGCCTCCCCTCTATGACTGAACCTGCTAGCATACACCACTGGCCTAACTTGCAGCACCGTAACAACATGCAACATTACAATGACAGACTTTACCATATAATACATATTTACAACCACTGTAACATCCTTGTTTGCTCATTTCAACATCTCCATAATCCCTAGATCCATTCGTATGGATTGATCTCTTTTTTCCTTCTAGCTATGGATCCCATTTCCCTGTTTCTTCATTTGCCTGGCAAGTTTCGATTAGATACTAGATATTACACATTTTATGTTGTCAAATGTGTATTTCATTGCATTCCTATCAAGATTAGACTTTTGTTCCTGCATGCAGTTAAATCACTTGGAATCAGTTTGATTCTCTTGAAATTTACTTTAAAATTATTTCATTTATTCCTAGATCTGTTTGTATGGATTGATCTCTTTTTTCCTTCTAGCTATAGATCCCATTTCCCTGATTCTTCATTTGCCTGGCAAGTTTCGATTGCATACCAGATATTACGCATTTTATGTTGTCGAATGTGTATTTCATTGCATTCCCATCAAGATTAGACTTTTGTTCCTGCATGCAGTTGAATCACTTGGAATCAGTTTGATTCTCTTGAAATTTACTTTAAAATTATTTCATTAGAGGGGATCCAGAACAACCTTTGATCTACAGTAATTTCTGCTCTCTACAATTGAGGACTCCAGTCATTGTCCTGTGTACTACAAGTCCTTTCTTCTTTGGATGATGGGAGCATAAACTACTCCCAGCTCTGTATGAGCTCCAGGAAGTCTCTGATCTGTTCCTTTCAGGTGGTTCCTTCCCTAGCTCGTGAAGTTTCACCCATGCATGTGCCGATCAGCATGCGCCTAAGGATTTGAAGGACTACTCTGCAGAATCTCTCGGTGGTTCATTTAACATGCTTGGCTGCTAACCAAAAGGATGGCAGTTTTAGTCCACCCAGAGGCTCCTCAGACGAAAGGACTGCAATCTATTTCTGAAACCTCTGCCATTGAAAAGCTTATGGAGAAGAGTTCTACTCGGACACACATAGGATCTGCAAGAATTGGAACTGGCTCAACAGCAACTGGTCAATGGCTCTGCAGATCTCTAGGTTTCCCTATGCAGCTCCTTCCTCTCCACTAACTGGCCTGTATTCTAGCTGCCTTGGCCTCCTCAAACTCACATCTTTGTCTCCTCACATAAGTGGGATAGATGAGCTTTGTGTAGACTGTCCTCCCTGTGCTGTGGCCTACAAAGTGCCTCCAAGCAGTCACATGGGGCCATTTTGAGCTTGCTTCATAAATTTCTCTCATTAGAGGCAACTTATGAGCCTGCTCCCCAATGTCTGAAAAAAGCTGTTACATGTACTTTGCTCGTTTTCTAGTTATTATGGTGGAAGAAGATTGCTTGTAGCGTTTAATTCCCTTGTGGATTGAAGTGAAAGTCTTTTAGAACTTAAAATTCTTAAAGCAGCAATTTCACACAGTTCCTCAAGATTTCTGAGATGGCCCAGCGGGCTGCCTACCCCCTTTCGTCTCAGGCATCCAGGGTACTGAAGGTTTCCCATCTTTTCTATACCTGCTCTGCCAATGTCCATAGTTAGATAGTTCTGTGCCCCCATAAGCTATCTAGAAACTATTAACCTGTTTTATTCTTCCAGATCTCCTTTTGTCCAAGGTAGGTCCCTCTCCCTATTTTCCTTTTCAAGGTTGAAGTTTCTGGAATGATCTCATGTATACATCTTAGATTCCTGTCATCTCTTCCAATATTAGTTTTTCCTCCTAAAAGTGGGCTGAATCTACCACACTTCTCATTTAGAAAGCAAGCATAGGTATGTGGGAGCGATCAGGAGAAGGTTTAGAAGTCAGCACTGTAGGTCTTAAATTTCTATAATATCTCTGCTAACTTATTACTAACCATACACACACACACACACTTACAGATATACACATGTACCTACATCACCTACAGACAGGGACACACACAGTCCCGAAATGCTCTATAGCTTCAATCCAATGCTAGGGATCAATCTTAATAGTGTTGACCAACCTACTCTGGTTATCTTAAGAGCAAGAAGGGAAACTTTTATTCTTATCCACCCGCATTTGCCTGTTTGGTTTAACACAAATAGCTCACGCTTTGAAGTCAAGCCGACCTGATTTCTGCCACTTAATAGTTATATGGTCTTGGAAAGCTAATTTACCTGGACCTCTATAGTTCCATCTGTCAAATGAGGATAAGATAGACATGAGTATCATGAGTTAATATATGTAAAGTGCGTTGCTTAGCAAGTAATAGGCAACAATGAACAATGTGTTTTTACTGCTTTCTACGTATGGAGACAAGCAAGGACTACGTAACGCCTTTATCCACATTTCAATTCATCTTGACCATTTTCCCTCTCAGCCATTCAACAAGAAAAGAAAATGTTTCTGACACCTACAACAAGTCAGATCCTATGCATTCATTTCCTTTCTGTAAGACAAAGGGAAAAGAGGCGATCATCTATTTGACCTGAAGTTTGGTTTCATTTGTATGTAAAATACAACATACAAGCTACATTTGGTCATGATTGCCAAAGCTTCTCAACTGTCATCTGTATTGTTATGTATACATACTATTTATTGTTGTGAAGTGTCCTCAAGTCGGTTCATACCGACTCATAATGACCCTGTGTAGAAAGTCTCCCTCAAAGGGATCATCCTAAGGTCTAGACTTAGAGAAAGAAGTTGTTGCTGTTATGTGCCATTGAGTTGGTTCTCACTCATAGCAACCTTATATAGGGTTTTCTAGGAGCAGCTGGTAGGTTTGAACCACCAACCTTATGGTTAGCAGTCAAGTGCTTATCCTACAGTGCCACAGTAGGATCCTTACAGAAGAAGTAGTGGGAAAGGGAAGAAGTAGTGGGAAGGAAACCCATTTGGCAATAAAACCAAGACTTGACTAATTCAGAGCATCAGCGACAGAGCTGATAACTTTTATCTTCACACATCTATCTCCTATGGATCACAAACTTTTCTCAATGGGCAATAAACTTGGAAGGGAAAGGTGGATGCTATTAACTAACCCCTCAAGCCTCAGGATTTATGCCCTCAATCCTACCCTATAACCACAGGTACATAATGACTCTTTGCAGGAGAAAGGTCAGATTTTGCAACAACTGGGAACATATTCGGCAGGACATACCAAGATGAAGAAATCCCCTGCCCTTTTATCATTCATTCAAATATATATTGAGCTTCTGCTCTTCCACTGCATGGTGGGGGTTATATGCACCCTGTACAGGTTTCTGAGGCTGTAAATCTTTACGGGAGCAGAAAGCTTCATCTTTCTCCCGCGTAACAGCTGGTAGTTTTGAACTGCTGACCTTAAGGTTCGCAGCCAGATTTGTAACCACTACCATTTCAGCCTCATCCATGCAGCTGCACGATGCTAGGCAAAACACACGTCTAAACAGAAGGGTCCAGATTCATGATCATCAAGCATTAAATGTTGGTATACTGGTGTGGCACTGTAGGATAAGCACTGGATCACAAGGTCAGTTTAAATAGCAAGGTTGGCAGTTCGAACCCATCAGCCACTCCTCAGAAAAGCTATACAGGGTCGCTAGGAGTCAGAACTGACTCTCCGGCGCTTAACAACAAGAAAAACCTGACTCAGCAAGGATATAATCTTTGACCTGCTCATGGGCTCCAAAACAATGATTTCCCATTGTCTCCATTCCTCATTCTCAGCCTATCTTCCCTATCCTCACTTGCTGTCTCACCTGATTGACAGAATAAAGGTCATCCAGCAGGGGCCTCCTCATCTTCTCACCATCAAATCTATACTTTTTCCCTCCTGTTACCACACAAAAAGCTACATTCTCCTCACCAAAGGTCAGTCCATTCACAGTGCTCCAGATCCTCTATCTAGTGCTTACTCAGGGCCCCTGTTATCCAAGTCTTTTCTATAGATCAGCTTTGCCTTTTCTATTGTAATAATCAGCATTCTGTAGTTGAAAAAGTAGTAACAGAGCACCCCACTTCCCCATCCTTCTGTTCCACATTTATAGTCAAACTTCCCAAAAGGTCTGAATATATGATCTGCTTCCACTTTACCCTCAATTTAGTCTTTTTGTTTAATTACTTTAACCCTTTAAATAAAAAGTAATTTAAATTTCTAAAATGAACTTTCATTTCTATCACAGAAATACATATACAAAATTAAAAGGCACTAAGAGAGCTCTGGTAGCGTAGTGGTTATGAATCGGGCTGCAAACAGCAAGGTCAGCAGTTCGAAACTACCAGCTGTTTCGTGGGAAAAAGATAAGGCTTTCTGCTCCCGTAAAGATTTACAGCCTCGGAAACCCTGTACAGGGTTCGCTATGAGTCGGAACCGACTCCATGGCACATAACAACAACAAGAGAGTATATGGGGTCCTGGTGTGGCACTGTAGGATGAGCACTTGACTACTAACCCCAAGGTTGGAGGTTCAAATCCACCAGCTGCTCCTAGAAAATACTATACAAGGTGACTATGAGTCCGAACCAGTTCATCTGCACTTAACAACAATACCAAAAAGGGTCTATATAGAACATTAGAGTCTCTAGCCGTTCCCTCCCACATCCTAACTTATAAAAGTAACTACTTTCATCATCTTTAGCTATTTTTCTGATGTTTACATTGAGTTAACTCAATAGTTTCTAAATTAAATTCTTATTCAACTCCTAAGCTTCACCAGA
Source organism: Chrysochloris asiatica (assembly GCF_000296735.1). NCBI lineage: Eukaryota > Metazoa > Chordata > Mammalia > Afrosoricida > Chrysochloridae > Chrysochloris > Chrysochloris asiatica. The sequence continues at coordinate 98,191 of NW_006408721.1, read as the reverse complement.
GTTAGACATCTACTGATTTATAGTGGTGATTGAGAATTCGGCACACTTATGCAACTATTCAGGAGCTCTAGTAGCGTAGTGTGTATGAGTTGGGCTGCTAACCTCAAAGTCAGAAACTATCCGCCATTCCAAGGGAGAAAGATGAGGCTTTCTGCTCCCATAAAGATTTACAGCCTTGGAAAACCTATGCAGGGTCTCTATGAGTTGGAACCGACTCCATGGCACACCACCACCACCACCACAATCATCACCATCATACAACTGTTCACCCACTTCTATTAAATTCCCTCTATTTCCATCCTCTGAATATCATTATTTCATAACATTATATTAAACCAATGATGCAACTCACATTATTGTCTATGATTCATTGAAAAATGAGAGAGAACCAGATGTTAATATGTTTCCAAATAAAGAACATAGCCCCATCTATAGTCTTGCAAAAGAGCTGAACTTGAATCTCATCAAGTCTTGCTATCCCTTCTTCAATGTGTAGGAAATATAGAAGAAATGTGTTGAACTGCACCATGGGCAAATTCTGGATTGTGGAGAACTCTCTACATATCAAATGGCTCTGTTCCTTCAGTGGATTAAATAGTAAGGAAAAGAGATGTAAAGCATACCTATACATGAAAAGGGTTTTAAAAGACATATTTCACCTGTGTTGCCTTTAACTCTTGCACAAAGGTAAATACTACTAGATACACAAGAAGGGACCAGGAATTGATGGAATGAAAATTGAAATCTTTCAAGAAAGTGAAGAGGCACAGGAGGCACTCACTCATCTATG
>NW_006408721.1:90422-96046 GCF_000296735.1 Chrysochloris asiatica | reverse complement strand
AAAAAAAGACATAATTTTTAATGGGACACTAAACTGTGGTATTTTTCAAATACATAGATGGGTGATAAAGCCATAAGGAAAGGTGAAGAAGTCACTGCTATAAAACCCAGGATTAGTGTGCGATATTCAGTTACACTGGTAGCCTCCAACAGGCCATACTTCACATTATTCACTCCTATGTATATTCCTTCCCACTGCATCTGGGCTGGCCCTGGAAATTGCTTTAGTCAACAGAATGTAGGAGAGTAATGCTGCACCGTCCCAGCCCCACTCTGTAAGAAGCCCAAGCAGTTTTGGTTTTGTACTTTTTAAAACCATATTTGACACTTTAAAAGTCCAGCTAGCCTATTGGAGAGACCATAAGAGAGGACAACTAGAGAAAAAGTCTTCCCAGCTGAGTTCAGCTGCCATCCAACCAGCTAGATGAATGCAGTCACAAGAATGACCACCAGCAAAATTAAGTAGAAGCACACACGATGAAACCAGCTCAAACAGCAGAATTGTGAGCAGATAACTGTTTTAAAAGCCACTATATTTTGAAAGATGTCCTAAAATGACACTGTAGAATAACCTTGGACTACTAACCATAAGGTCAATGGTTCAAACCCAGCAGCTGCTCCTCAGAATCCCTATTCAGGATCACTATAAGTCGGAATTGACTCGATGGCACACAGTAACAATAGTCTTTTGGGAAAGTGACTAAGTGTTGGACTACTAACTGTAATGTCAGCAGTTCAAACACACCAGCCACTCTGCAGGAGAAACGATGAGGCTGCCGGCTCCCATAAAGTCTTCTCATCTCAGAAACCCTAGGGTGTAGTTCTACTCTGTCCTTTTGGTTTTTATGAGTTGGAGTCAACTCAGTCTCAGTGGGTTTGGTTTGGGCTTATATTTTGTAAAGACAGCTCTGATGACACAGTGGTTAAGTACTTGGCTGCTAAATGAAAAGTCAGCAGTTCAAACTCACTAGCTGCTGCACAAGAAAAAGATGTGGTAGTCTGCTTCTGTAATGATTGTTGTTGATAAATGCCATCAAATGAGTTCCCGACTCATAGCAACCCTGCATAAGGTTTCAGAGGAGCGGCTGTTGGGTTTGAACTGCCGACCTTGTGGTTAACAGTCCAGTATGTATCCTGCAGTGCCAAACCAAGACACAGTACTACAGTCTAGGAAACCTTATGGGGCAGTTCTGCTGTGTTCTCTAGGGTCGCTCTGGGTTAGAATCCATATGGTGGCATTGGGATCTTTTGGAGTCGTTGGTTAAAGAGCAAGAGATAACTAGCAAGTGGCCACTGTTTTAATGGTTATTTTTGGAGAGACAAGAGTCTAGAATTAGGATGGGTCACATAGAAGTTTCTGGGATGGAGAGTGAAGTTATTTCTGGGCCTGGCTTATAGTTACAAGGACATTTGCTTTATCATGATTCACTAAACTACTCATTTATTTTGACTGGTTTTTTAATCTATGTTTTATTTAAATTTAAAAAAAAAAACTATTCTAAAGGAAAAAGAAAATAATATCTGCCTGGGTTGGCATATAGACATTAGCGCTTCTTCCAAAATTCTTTCAAACTTGGACTTTTTTCTTAAGTCACTTCAGGGCTTCCAATAAAAACTGGTACTAATTTATTCTAATCCTATAGACTCATTTCAAATAATAACAAGCACAGAAATATAAAATTCTTTGGGTCACAGACCTTGTAATTTGTGAAACTGCATTAATTGCTTTCATATTTCTAAGCTTTCCATTCCTCCTCTAAGTGAGAAAAAATATGTTTACCAAAAAAAAAAGAAAAAAAAGACCATTTTAAAAAGCTGGCTTGCATTTTCTCATTGGCAGCAACTTGCTAGTTTCTTTTTAAAGCTAATTTTCCAGTTTCAAATGAGGAAAATCTGTATTGCATTTTGGGTTTGGTTCAGTTGTCTGTTTTTCCGTTTTGTTTTGTTGTTGTTGTTTTAGTTTGGAAGTGTTAGAATTTTAGCCCACATACCAACACTGTACTAAAGTGCAGACTAACTAGATGTATTATCCTCTTTTATCCTTTTGTCTTCCATTCCATTGTTCTTTTTTCCCCATTTCTGATTTCATTTCCCATTTCCCTACACAATTTGTTGTATGTGCCTTTTTTCTTGACTTGACTGAACTTTATCCAGCTTTACTGAAGAAGAAAATTAAAATTTATGAGTTGGAGATTAAAATTCACTGCCATCATTCACAGTGTATATTTTGTGACACTCGCATTGTACACTTATTTCAATTAAATTAGAAACTAGTGTTACAAGTTGGGCTCCTGTTATTTTACTTCCTACTACGAACCCAGCTCAAACCTTCCCAAGATTTACAATAAAACTATAAACGGTTCAACAGTCCACAACAAAAATGAAATAAGGATAAAAATGACTACACACATGACAGCATAGTAGTTACTATTAGTAACGCGCCTTTGCTGGTTTGGTCCTCCTGAAGCGTAGGTCCATGGGAAGAAACATGTTTCATCAACACCAGGTCTTGATTCCGCATCTGATTCTATGCAGCTCATTAAGTCTGGAATCACGACTCACAAGAGGGAAGGCAATAATTTCTTCCACAAATTCACGAAGAAACCTTCATCTGTCTCACGGTAGTGTCTTTATTCCTTTTTTTATTGTGTCTAAGAAATTCTCAAGGCACCCTGGTGGCGCAGTGGGCTAAGTGTGGAGCTGTTAATCAAAAAGTCAACAGTTCGAACCCAGTAGCAGTTTTTCGGAAGAAAGATGAGGCAGTCTGCTTCTGTAAAGGATCACTAGGAACCATAATTGACTCCCAGAAGTGAGTTTTTTAAATAAACTCTCAATTCACAAGATCCTTTCTGCCTTTGAAAATTTAAATTAGGAATTCTAAAAGAGTGCTGCATCTCTAAAATCTTGGTTTCCATGCACAATGACTGAAGTTAGTACAAAATTATTATTGACAACAGCAATTCCCTATCTGCAGTAGCTTTCTTAATTCAAAAGATCCACTGACTTTGTCAGAAGTTTGGGAAACTTAAGGGCATTTTTTAGTCAAAATATAACATGACCATTATACATTGGAACTCTCATCTTCTTCCCCTCAACCCAGTTACACCCATTGGAGGAGCTGCAATTCCTTACTTCTTAAGAGAACCCTATTTGTTTCTTAATTAGGAATAAAGATAAATATTTGTGGTTTAATCCTTACCCACTTCCTACTTTCTGTGTATTAACTTTTCTTAAAGAGGGCCCAGTAAATTTAGGATACTTGTGGCTACAAGTAAGAGAAGAAAATTATGTTGCTAGTGTTTGTAAATAACTGCAATGCCATAGATAACACAGATTTACATAAAATCTATCGTTTCTCTCTCATTGAGGTCCACAGGGGAGTGCTGGTGTGGCGTTGTAGGAAAAACACTGGACTGCTAACTCTAAGGCCAGTGTTTCCAGGTCACCAGCTGCTCCTCTGAAATGCTATATAAGGTCAGAACCAGCTCAACAGTAATTAACAACAACAAGGTCCATGGGTGTGTTGTCCAAGGCTGGTATGGAAACTTTACTATGTAAAGGTCTCAGAAATCTAAGTTCCTCTGTCCAATTACTCAGTCCTGTGTTAACTCCTTCTTATGATCCTAGAGGGTTTCTTTATTCATGTTCAGATTTAAGATAAAGAAAGGCTCGCTTTTTTCAAGGTCATTTTCTGGAAGTAGCCTAGAACACTTCTGCCTACATTCCATTGGTCAAAACCCAGTCACATGATCCCATCTAGTCACAAAAGCAGTAATTCTTGTACTTCATGGGACCAGCTAAAATGTGGGGGTTCTACCATTAAAGAAGAGACCATTAGAGGTCAACTAGCAGTCTCTGCTACCCCAACACAAAAGGCATTTAGTATGTCACATAACAACGCATACACAGTTAGCGGAGGCAGGCTATCACCAAGGTTGATCAGAGCTCCAGCCTCGCTTCTCTAAGATGGTCTCAGCTTTTCATTCCTCCAAGTATTGGTTTTGTCTTCAAGCTAGTTCCCTTCCTGCTCTCCAACAGTTCCAGGTATTCCAACACAGAAATGACACAGTCAAAAGAATAGAGGGCGAAGGGAAGAGACTTCTGGCAAGATGGCTAATTAGGCAGACGCTACACGAACTCTCTACAAGAGAGATCCAAGAGAACAAATGAAACAGACACAGATGAAAATTCTGGAATCCTGAACTTCAGAGGAAAGGGTAGAGAAGTGAATTCAGTGCTTCCTGTGAGGAGAAGCTGAGCAGGGATGGCAAGAGAAGGAAACTGACAGGTGAACAGCTAGCCAGATGTGACACGACCATCTTAAACTTTTGTGAGCAATTTTGGTGATAGAAGGTGTCCAGGCAGAGCAGATTCATACAGGCGACAGGAAAGAAGACAGTAACCATGCCCATATATGCCAGTCTCTGCAACTCCCCCCACTGGACTAGAGCCAATACCAACTCCTATACCACCTGATCAGCAACAGAGAGCAGCCAGTGCCAGCCAAACACATCCTAAACTGAGGTGCAGGAATGGAGAACGGTGCACACACTTCCATTCTCTAACTACACCCACAGGAGACAGCTGGTGAGAGTCTAAGGCCACATCAACATGCAATCATCAATTAAATACAAACACAACACCACAATGTCCTGAAAATGACAATTTTAGCTCACACAAATGACCAAAATGGAGAGTCAGAAAATGTTTCTCAGGAAGAAAAGGTAAATAGAACTAACTGAAAAAGAATTGAAAAGAATGATATTTAGGTACTTTCAGAGAACTTCAAGGATATTTTTTGTTGCTGTTAAGTGCTGTCGAGTCACTTCCGACCCAAAACGACCCTGTTTCCAAGGGTTTCCAAGGAACAGCTGGTGAGACTGAACCGCCAACCTTGCAGTTCAAATGGCTTTGCAGTCTGGCGCATTAACCCACAACACCACACCAGGACTCCTCAAGGATATTTAGGTACCTTCAAAGGAGGCCTGGTGTGGCACTGTAGGTTAATGTGGTTGTCTGCAAAGTCGGTTTAAACCACAAGGTCAATGGTTCAAGCTCAGCAGCCGCTCCTTGGAAATTCTATACAGGGTCTCTATGGGTCCAAACCAATCAAGAGCACTTAACAACAATAGAAAAGGACTGACAGAAGGATTGAGAAAAGCAAAGAGAATACAGAAAAAAAGTTTGGAAGAATTCAGGCAAAAAAACAGACAAAATAAATGCAAATTATAGCCATAGAGGGCTAGAGCTGAGAGTGGAGCATCCAGATAAAATGAAGTGAGGGGAGAAGCACAAGAATGCCCAAACTTGCAGACAGTACCCATTTGACCTAGTTTCAATGACTTGATGATCACAACTCATCAAAAAAATATTAAATTTTTTGATAAAGGAAACAAGTGTAAATTGCTACAATTTGAAGAACTTGGCCTATATTTATGGATATAGTAGCTCAAAATACCAACTAAGATGGAAGGAGTATTCATCCTATCCCCTCTGTATGCAGGGTTAATAGGGATGGGCAACTTAGACACTGCCTACCTAAAATGGGGGTGCTATAAAGGCTTACTGGACAGTGAATAAGGAAGACCATACAAGAATTGATGCTTTTGAGTTATGGTGTTGGAG
>NW_006408721.1:78554-89707 GCF_000296735.1 Chrysochloris asiatica | reverse complement strand
TGATGGACTCATGTATGGCAGCGGTAGTGAGGTTGGCCCAGGATCGGACATTGTTTCGTTCTGCTGTGCATGGGGTCACTATGAGTCGGTTCCGACTCGATGGCACCTGACAACAACAACAACAACAAAATGGGTCTAGTGAAAGGAGATGGAGATAAGATTCTTATGATTCAATAGTCATTGTTATCATGACTAATTGCAACTGTCACAATTGTAGATAGATGTTTTGTAACAAAAAGTGGGGAGTAGTTAATCTTACAGTCCAGGAACAGAGGAACCTAGGACCATCAAGGGAGAAGAGCATGAGTGGAATGTGGGACCCTATCCATAGAAGCAATGATACCAGAGATGGAGGCAGAAATGATGACATGGAGAGACACAGCAGCTAAGGACTCTAGACTCACAGAAGGAGAAAGGCTGTATGCTGGCAGCCAGGAGGCAGGCTTGATGAATGTGTCCTTTGGTTGTTTAAATGATTATATATTCCTGAGTGTTTTGGTGAACATCCCCCACAAAACAAAACTAAACAAAAAAACAGGGAACTGAAGCAAATACTGTTGAATGACGATGCATAGAGGGGATTGTAATTATTGCAATGAAACAATGAGTGTAAAATCAATGCTCTCCCATGTAAACTATCACTCAATTCACATTAAATATGTAAAAATAAATTAATAAAATAAAAACAAATTTTGAAACACTAAAAAACCTGCACTTAGAAATGGAAAATACATTGGAAGGACAAAGAAATTCAAAGTAAAGGAAGCCCGGGTTAGTGAGCTTGAAGATAAATCTCTCAATAGTAATCTCCAGTTTTGTTCAAGTATTCAGCCTCCTTCAGGCAGCCATATATTTCAGAGAAGCTTGGGGCCCCAGGGAGGTAGATGCTAATTGGTCCATGCCTATTAAAACAATGGGCAAGGGGTTATGATGCAATCTCGCTTTAGGGGAAATTTGCTGGCTGCTTCTAGGAAACTTTTCCACCCTTTAAAAAAAAGGAGAAAAGGGAAGAGGTGTCCCCTCCCCCTTGTTTTTATTTCCACCACATTTCTTTCTGTGACATATAGCATGTCACTTGAATCACTGTACTCCCACCATGTATGTATTACAGCCAGTTCTCTTTCTTAGTGCCAAGATGTGCTCATGATGGCAAGCAAACATGAACGCTGAAATCTGCTGGTAGGTTTCAAGGTTATCCAAAGGATTCAGAATATGCTTCTATTACTTTTTTTATTATTATTAGTTATTGAAAAAACAACTTTTTCTGTGAATTGAGTGAAGGTTTATAGACAGATCATCACTTTTACATTCACCAAATCATATACTTTGCTTCATTACAATGATTGCAATCCCCTCTGTGTACCATCAATTAATAGTATTTACTTCTATTCACTTTAACTATTGCATTCCTCCTCCCTGTATCTCCTGCGACCTTGATCTTTCCTCTGCCAACTTCCCTCTTGTTGTATTTGCCTGCCCTGTCATCCATGTTAAAATGTATCTACCCTCTAGCCCTTGAATAATTTTCCCTCCCCACTCTCCTCAGTATAGAATGTAACCAGTATAGAATGTTTCTTTTATCAAGAAAGCCTTTTCTTAACTTTTTACAACAGTGGTCTCATACATTATTTGTCCTTTTGTGATTGACTAATTTTACTTAACATAATGTCCTTCAGGTTCATCCATGTTACGAGGTGTTTCACAGATTCATCATTATTCTTCAACAATGCATACTATTCCATTTTGCATATGTATCAAAGATTTTCCTCAGAAGAAGAATGTGGTTGTCTGCTTCCATAAAGATTGTTGCTGTTGTTAAGTGCCTTTGAGTCGAGTTGGTTCCAACCCATAGCGACCCTGCATAGAGTTTCCAAGGAGTGACTGGTGACTACAGCCTTGGAAATCCTACAGGGCAGTTCTACTCAGTCCTATAGAGATGCTGTGAGTTAGAATGGAAGGGAGGGCAACAGGTTTTTCAGGTTAATTTCTTTGCTATGCTTTTAATATAACAGCACTGTCCTTTGGTTGGGGTGGGTTTGGTTTCGTTAGTTTAGTGGATGGAATTGTAAGACAATGAAACTTTTGAAGCCCCTTATATATATTGTTTTTAAGCAGAAATTTTTTTTTCTTTAAAAAATAATTTATTTGTTTCATTTTGTTGCTGTTGAGGATACACACAGAAAAGCATCTAACAATTCAACAGTTTCGACATATACGATTCAGAGGCATTTATTACATTCTTTAAGTTGTGTAACCATTCCAGCCTCCTTTTCTGAGTTGTTCTGACTCCATTAACATAAATTCTGTGTCCCCTAAGGATCTTATCTGGCAACAGTTTGATGCTATATAGATAATTCTTTAAAAGAGCATAATGCTCGACTAGTACTGAGTTTTAAGAAGACTTTTTAGTTTTAAGGGACATTTTTGGTTTAAGGTTTAAAGATTCTCTCAGTGCAATAGTTTCAGGAGTCCAACCATCCTCCATGGCTCCAGAAAATGTGTATTCCATAAACATTTGAAAGTCTGTTCTGCGTTTTTCCTTTTTTCATTGGGATTCTTCTTTATAATCTTTGATGAAGATATTCAGTAATGGTAGCCATGGTACTATCCAGTTCTTCTGCTCTTATGGTAAAGGAGGCAGCTGTTCATGGAGGCAATTAACCACACATTCCATCTCCTGCTCCTAGTCCTGACTCTCCTTACTCCATTGCTCCAGGTGAATAGAGACCAACTGTTGTGCCTTGGATGGCTGCTTGCAAGCTTTTTAAAATTGTTATTCTTATTATTTGTGAATTGGGAGAAGGTTTACAGAGCTGATCAGTTTTCCATTCAAACATTCATATACATTTTGCAGAAACTCATTTCTTAACTTCTAAGCCTCAGATTGCTAATAAGCATTTACAGAGAAAGCCACTGGAACCTTTAGAGGTTAAGTGACTGACTCAGTAAGAAGTCCTGGTATGGCAACAGGATAAACACTGCACTGCTAACCACAAGGTCGGCGGTTCAAACCTACCATCTGCTCCTTGGGAACCCTATACAGGGTCATTGTGAGTCAGAATTGACTTGACAGCACTTAACAACAACAATATGCAAGAGTAAGTCCAGGAAAAGAATAGTTTTCTTAATAACTATTTGTTGCTGCCAAGCCTAGGAGTACTTTGACATTAGTAATTGTCCATACCACAGTTCTTAGCTTTAGCATTGACCCTCTGAGCCGCCACAAGACTTTTTATAGGGGAGATTTTTCAGGTTTATTTTCTTTATGGTGGTGGTGGTTGGGTACTGTGGAATTGGTTCCAACCCATAAGGGTTTCCAAGGATGCAAATCTTTATAGGAATGGAAAGTCTTAATTTTTTTCCCTCGGAGTGGCTGATGGATTTGAACCGCTGACCTTGCAGTTAGCAGCCCAATGTGTACCCCACTACACCTTTATTTTCTTTATCAGTTATTGAAAATACAATGGTAATATTTTTAAAGGAAAGAAAATTACTGCTCAAACAGGAAAATGCATTTGTTAAGCTAAAATTTCATTTCAGGCATACCAAAAATTTATAAAGGAAAAAAATTACACAAAAAGAGAAAAACGCCTTCGATTGATCACTGATGCCTAGGTTATATATCAACTTTCTTACTTAGCAAAGGAAAGTTCTTTTAGACCAATGCTAAAGGCATCACAGAGGGTAACAGATGACACTGTTCATGTGACACAAGTTGGTTATTAACAGTAACCTTTTATCAGGAGTCCTTGTGTGGCACTGGAGGATAAGCACTCAACCTCAAGGTCGGTTTGAACCTCAAGGTCGGCAGTTCATACTCACCAGCTGCTCCTTGGAAACCCTATACAGGGTCACTATAAGTCGGAACCGACTTGACAACACTTAACATCAACAATCTCTCATCAAGAGAAGTTACTGAAAGACTACTAGAAACAATCCTAAAAATGTTGTAAGAAGCTTAAATATGGTAGTAATTTTCCAAAACTAGTATCTTAGAAATGAAGTAACCCCTTAACACTTTGAGATTCCTCTACCTAGTGATTTACGAAATCCTAAGAAATCATGTGTTTTCAAAACATCCATGTGACATAGATCATCACTATTAACACAAAGTTTTTAGGCATACAGGCCACATGGCAGCTGTTAAATGATTTGTCTAAAAATACTGATCCGTTAGCATACTAGAAGTATAGTTGCTTGTAAAGCATACAAAATTAACAAAACACACCACCATATATTAAAGAATTGAAAATATTCTATATCTATAATAACGAAGGTCATCACACTTGTAAGAAACTTACGATCTCATTCGCAGGAGTTTCCAAATCTGTTATTCACTGGTAGCATTACAAGAAGCACAATCATAAAACTGTATTTAAACTTTCGATTGTTCTGTTTACAATGAAATCAAAGATTGAGAACATTTATGAGTTTAAGAATGGGCTAAATGGTGAAGGTAGGGCTATAGTTTTACTTAGCCTGGAACTTCAAAATCAGGAAAGAACAACCCCGTGACCTTAATTTGCTCAAGCACTAACAAGTCACAACACAATGCATTTTTTCACTGTATTTTCTCTTTTGGCAAAACCAATATTCTCACATGAGGCAATGTCTCATTTTCTCTGGAGGTTCTCAACTTTAGCTCTACTGTTTCTTTATGCACTACCTCTACCCTGTAACCTCCCAAATATAAAATAAGGAGGTAATACTGAGCAAGAGAAAGTAATAACTATCACACAATCTGCTACAGTTTTATTCATGACATGAGTTTATGTTAATGGAAGAGAACAACTCAGAAAATGAGTGTGGGAATGATTGCACAACTTGAAAGCAATCAATGTCACTGAATTGTACAAGTAGAAACAACTAAATGCAAGGAGCTCCCTCTCCCTATATTCTAGTCTTTGTTCTTTCGTGAAAGGACATTATTCCTGATGAAAACAAGCATACAGACAAAACTTTAAGACCGAGGCTGGCTTGTTGTAGCTCTTTTACTAACAACAACCAAAATGGGCTAAACTTGGTGGAATTTAATTTCCCTCCTCTTTCAGTATGGGTTGATGAGGATCTTCCACCTCCCAAAGCAGCAAAGCAGAAGTCAGGAAAATCAATTACATAATGCAGTGTCCCAAATTTACATCCTTGTAAAATGTTAATATCCTTATTTTAAATGATTTTAAACGTGTGGTGCCTGAAATTAATCTGGGAAATAACACCAAATAAATGCTTTCCTCCTACGTGCATAAATTTTCTATAAAGACTAGATTCAAGGGCCATAAACAGGAATCAGAAAATGCTTAGCCACTTCTTTAAAACATTAGGGTACAATCTAAGATTTTAAAGCCTAGTCAAAAGGTATTTCTAAACCTAGAAAATCACTAAACTCATAAGGTAACCCCCCCTTCCAAAAACAACATTGTTGTTGTTGTTGTCAGGTGCCATCGAGTCAGAACCGACTCATAGCGACCCCATGCACATCAGAACGAAACAATGTTCGATCCTGGGCCAACCCCACTACTACTCATTAATATCAAGATAATCTGGTTATTTAAAATTTGGCTTCTTGGGAACGACCTCCTAGGTATTAGTTAGACAGTGGTTGTGGGTAAGGTTTGGGGGTGGGAGGGAGAGGGGGAGGCCAAATACCAGGAGATAAGCAGTCATTATTTCCTGCTGTTTTCATTCAGTTTGGGTTTTTGTTTTCTTCTGCCTTGAGCTCTCTTTACTGAGTCACTCTATGAAGGGCTCCCAAAATGAGCTTCTCTCCATCTTTAACTTCAGCAACTATTACAAAATATGCCAGTGTTCCTCTTTTGCTTTTCCCCTCTACTGTAAGGGAAGGGAACTGTACAACCTGGAAACATAATGATATAGCCCTTTCTGCCGCTGATGAAATCCCACAAATGACACTATGAAGCTCAAAGCGAAGCTGTGACCAATACCACGTTTCACAAAACCAGGCCAGCATCACAAAGAGGGAAATTATGCTTTTTAGGCCGGGAAGTCCCTGGGAAATGTCTAGCGAGAAGGGATATCCCCGCTGTTTCCTCGGCAAGCTCAGAACACAGCCGACGGAACCAAGTCCAGAGGCAAGTATCTTAGGGTAACGTGCTTCAGGGCGGGGAGAGAACAAACACCAGGCTGGTGGAGCAAAGTAGACGAAGTTGTCTCGCATCCTGCATCCCGCACCTGCCCCTCAACTGTCCTGGGGCGCTTTCCAAACCATTCTCATCCCACTAGTTCTTGGCTCCACGCAGGCGAGCAGCATTCCTACTCAAGGAAAGCCTGACTCAGGGACGCGGATGCGCTTCTGAGCTCCTGCAAGCCGATCCGAGCAGGTAGAGAGCCCGCGTGGAGAGAGGGGGCGCTCGGGCCCCCCCACTCGCCGACAACCCCTTAGGGTAACATTGCTGGTTTCCAGCCTGTCCCTACGTGCAGAACTCTCTGGAAGCCCCTGGGCGGGCGTACCTCGGATGTAGGTGCACTTGCTCTCGTCCAGCTGGCTGGAGGCCGAGCCGCCCATGGCGTGGGTGCAGGCGTGTGCTGAAAGCGGCGCTTTCCGGCCAGCACCCGGGATGAGACTGACAGATCCTGTCGGACGGCGGCTGCCCGCTCCTGGACGCTGCTGCGACGGGTGACTGGGCTCTTCAGTTAAAGGGCAAACTTCCTCCCAGAGGCGCCGCCTTCTCGGGCGCCACCTCCAGGTCCGCGCCCTCTGAGGCTTTGTGGGCTGGCCCGCCGAGTCTTCCCGCCCTCACCTCACTAGTGAGCTAGCTCTAAGGATGTCTAGTCTAAAATGATGTTCTCTTTCTCTTTGCTCATTCTTTCTGCCTCTTTTTGCAGAGTTATACTTTTTTTTTTTTTTTTTTAAAGCATCGGTGTAGGGCAACAGTGAAAACACCTCCGGGGAAGTAGACCATTTCCCGGTGACTGTAAACATTTATGAGCTGGTAATGTCCCCTATTCAAATCCCACAGAGTCCTGTGAGATTAAGGTCCCTTTACACACTCTCCTGTACAAGTTTAGAAGCACCTATTTTTCTCAAATGTGATTCTCTTGACCAACATCACCCTGAAAATGTTATTGTTGTTATTGTTAAGTGTCGTCCAGCCGGTTTCGACTCATAGCAACCCTATATAGGCTTTCCAAGGAGCTGCTGATGGGTTTGAACTGCGACTTTGTGGCTCACAGTCCAGGACTAATCCTACAGCGCCACAAAAACCCCTTCCTCCCCACTTCTCATCAGAGAAATCTGTGATGGGGCCCAGGAAACTTTTTCCAAACCCTGAAGGAAGTTCTGAAGCCCACTGAAGTTTGCAAACCAGTGGCAAACTGTACTTTCTTGCAACCAAAAAGTTGGTCAAGGGGGGATTGGAAGAGTAGAGGGAAAAAGAGACATCTATCTGGAAGGGGAAAACTAAGATCAGGGACCTACAATAAGGACCCCTAGTGGCACTGTAAAATAAGCACTGGACTGCAGCCTCTCAGAGGGAGAAAAATGAGGCTGTTGACTCTTAAAGATTTATTACAGTCCTGGAAACCCTATACAAGGTCACTGTGAGTGGGAATAAACTCTATGGCAGTGGGGTTTGAGTCCTGCAATATGCTCCCAGTCCTGAAACTTTGTTAAGCTCTAGGTCAGTCTGTCCCTACACCTTTAGGCTCCGTTCCTCTCCTTTGCCAGCTGGAAATAGTTCATTAGAAAGGACATTTGTTCTTTTCCCACAACCACTATTTTATTTGGCAGACTCCCCAGAACAAGACCTAGCTTAGGCACTGGGATCGCCAATAATTTCACCCTATTCTTAGTAATCCCTTTTTTAGTAGGTCCTCCTTCTGGCTTAACCACAAGGTCAAATGGGTTGTACATGTTAAGAACATGGCCTCAGTAGAACTTTAGAGACTTTCCCCACCCACACCCTCACCCTCAAAGTTAATTCATTAGCACTTTAACACAAGTATTTCTCACACCCCACACCTAATTTCTTACACCCTTTTTTCCAAATCATCATTAAATCCTGTCTGTCAATTCTACAATATATGTTCAATATCCAAGCCCATTTCATTCCTTCCACTGTCATCACTTGCAATATTTCTCACCTGGGTCATTGTCATAGTCTTCTATTTGGTCTCCCTCCTTATGAGTGAAAACCAAATCTATATCATGACCTGGGAGGTCTGACTTCATCTGTGCTGTCATCTACCACCACTGTTTGCCTTGCTTTCTCTGTCCAGCTCTACTGACCTATTTGTTCTTCTTAGGACACATCAAGCTAAATCAGTGCCTCAGAGACTTTACACTTGCTCTTCTGGTGTGGCACTGTAGGATAAGCACTGAACCACAAGGTCAGTTTGAACCGCAAGATCAAACTTACCAACTGTTCCTTGGAAACCATATACAGGGTCGTCATGAGTTGGAACTCACTTGATGGTGTTTAACAACAACTTCACTTGGGACGTTCTTCCCTCAGATATTCACAAGACTTACTCTCAAAGTCTTTCTTCATTCAACTCTCCTCTTAATGCAAACACCTCAGAGTAGCGGCTTTCCTGAACACCTTATCTAAACACCAGTCCTCATCTCTCTCTACCCTTTACCATTCATCATCTTTCTTCATATCACTTAACCATCTACTTACCTATATTTTTTTGTCTCCCTCCACTGAGATAAAAGCTCATAAGGTCAGAGATTTTATTTTTGTATTTTTTTTTTTGGTTGTTGTTTCTTACTGTTTTGTTTGTTTGTTTGTTTTCATTTTTTTATTATTATATTCTTTAAGTGCAGAGATTTTGTCTATTTTGTTCTCTGATGCATCTCAAGTGCTGAGACTAGGACCTGGAACATGTTGCTGTTAAGCGCCATTGAATTGGTTTCAACTCATAGCAACCCTGTATAGGGTTTCCAAGAGCTGGTAGGTTTGAACTGCTGACCTTGTACAGTTAGCAGTCCAGGGCTTACCCTACAGCACCACACCAGGTGGTGTTGTTGTTAAGTGTCGTCAGGTCGGTTCCCACCCATAGTGACTTGTATAGGGTTTCCGAGGAGCGACTAGTGAGCTTAAACTGCTGACCTCACACTTCAAACAGCTTTGCAGTCATGTTAAGTACCGTCAAATTGGTTCCAATTTGTTCCAAATTGGTTCCAATAGTGAGGGGTTTCTGAGGAGCAGCTGGTGGGCTTGAACCACAACCACCAACCTTGCAGTTCAAACTGAACTTACAGTGCAGTGAATTATCAGGACCTGAAACACAGACACTTCTACAAAGTACCTGCTGAATAAGTACATGGATGAAGTATGAAATAGAAGAATCTAGACTTAATGGAGGTTGTGCCTGTGATGAGTAAATAAGGGGCATTTCCAGATAACTGTTCAGTGATTTGAGCTACTGAATGTTCAACTCCTATCTCAGTATTCTAATCAGCTCTAAGAATTAAGTGTATTTTCTCAGAACAGCAATTGTTTTCATTATATCAGTTGGTATAATTGTGCCTCAAAATATTGTTATTGATGTTATTGATGAAAACTAATTCTAGTTTTCTGACAGAAGTATAGTTTCAGCTTGTCACTCTTGTTTGGGAATACTCTGAGAAAAGACTGATTATTCCAATCTGTCATTCTTTACTCATTTGTAGTATTCAACACAGATGGAACGAGGTATCGGAAGGATTTATATGGTGTAGTATTAACATTCTTCTAGCCCAACAATTCCAACTTTGAATTTTAATCTGAGAATTTAATAGCATGTGACCTGGTCAAACTGTGTCACTTAGATGTCTCCATTTCTTCATCTGTTAAATATAGCTCATAACAGGTACCTCATGGGGTATTATGCAAAGTAGTGATTGGGTTTGTGAAACACTTAGCATATTCCCAGGAACAATTTAATCGTTCAGTAAATGAATTATTGGGAGCATGGTGGCTCCATACCATCAACACTGGACAGCAAACCACAAGGTCTGCAGTTCGAGCCCACCTGTTGCTCCATGGGAGAAAGATGAGGCTTTCTGCTCCCTTGAAGATTTAAAGCCTTGGAAACCCTATACAGGGATGCTATGGGTCACAAACAAATCAACAGTACTTAATAACAAATGACTTATTATCAGTAGGGGCAAGACAGGTCAAGGATGTAAATTTCTAGAGACAGTGGAATTTTAATTTGACCTTGAAAATCATTAATGTTTACATTAATAAAGAGCTGCTGCTGTCTTTTTTTCCAAACAAATAAAGCTTCTCTGCACCTTAGTTTCCAGGAAAAAAATAAGAAATTCAATATTTTAGTCATAGCACTTAATATGTAGGCATCGTTTTATGAATCACACACTAAAAAGGAGTATAAATGCAATTCAATAAATTTATGAGCCAGATTCACTTTCACAGGATTCAAATCAGCTAGTTAAGAAAATGTCCTATTCAATTTTAAATTCTATATCAGTATATTTTGTATTGAAATACCGTAGGACTCATTTCTTTGAGGTAAATATCACATTGCCTTTTAAAAAACATCTTTACTGAGAAATAATTCATATCCATAAAATGTACACACTTAGTTTATCTGTTTAAGGAACAAATATGTTTAATTAAGATTTAATGCCTTTAAAATATGTATGCATTGGGGTTCCTTTGCATGCCATAAAACTGTGAGCTCTTTGTTTACCATGTACTTATTTGAGCTCTTAGTAGTCATCTATTTGGGTAGTTAGCTGTTTACAAAGCAGAGACATTCTCATATTTCTTTGTACTTCTCCCAAGTACCTTGAACTGTCCAGTAATGTAGAAGTTGATGTTGTTAGCTGCCATTGAGTCAGCTCATGGTTACCCCATGAACAACAGAATTGGACCATTGTAACCCATAGAGTTTGACTGCTTCTCAGAAGTAGTAGATCACCAGGCTTTTCTTCCTGGTCTATCTTAGTCCAAATGTTCCACTGAAATCTTTGCAGCATTACAGCAACATGCAAGCTTACACTGACGAATAGGTAGCGACTACCTTGAGAATGCATTGGCCAAAAATAGAACCTAAGGAGAACAAACAAGATGGCGGATCGGGTGGACGTATAGCAGAGAGCTCCGCCAACAACAACACAGAATACCCGACCAAGCAGGCTCAGAGGATGGTCCCAGAACTCTGAACCACATATAAAGGAATACTTA
>NW_006408721.1:74044-75349 GCF_000296735.1 Chrysochloris asiatica | reverse complement strand
ATTGTTGAATGTGAAACTGATGATGTGCCCTGTAAACTTTCACTCAATCCACAATAAAAACCTTAAATTAAAAAAAAAATTGAACCTGAGTCCCTCCTGGAAAACAAAAACTTGATACTGAGCTAATGTGCTGGACTACAAGGCCAATGTGAACTGCAAGGTCAGTGGTTCAAGCTTACCAGCTGCTCCACAGAAACCCTCTACAGGGTTGTTATGGGTCAGAACTGACTCAACAACACTTAACAACAACAATTGCCCTCTAATATTGGAGTGTGTGCTCTGTATAATTGGTTGATAAGTATACATAGTAACTTAAATTAGTTATGTAATTTAACTTCCAAAAACCCATTGAGATAAGCACTATTGTTATCACCATTTTACAGATGAGGAAACCAAGGTCACGACGTTTAAAGACGTTTAAAGAATTTATCTAAGATTACTTGTGGCCTGGGCTTATCTGACTCCAGAGTATATGCTTTTCACCACAATACAGTTTCTTTTATCATAAATGTTGCCTTTGTTTAATTGCATAAGTTATCCAGGTTTTATCATAGAAAAAAAAATTAAGTATATATAAACAAAATGGAAAAGAATCAAGAGGAAGGGAAATCATCCAAATCCCAACATCAGTATCTTTAGATAAATGCTATTATCACTGTGGTAAAGTTCCTACAGAGTTTAATGTAGTTATAAATATAAGTCAGGAGTCCTGGTGTGGTACTGCAGGTTAATGCACTGGACTGCAAGGCCAGGGTGAACCAAAGCTTGTTGGTTTAAGCTCACCAGCTGCTCCTTGGAAACCCTATACAGGGTCGCTGTGAGTTGGAACTGACTCAACAGCACTTAACCTCAACAACAGTCCTTTAGCTGAATCCAAGATCAACAACAACTTGTCTGTCTGTTTGTCATACTGTGGTATGATTGCATATGATTCTGAAAGCTATGTCATGGGTATTTAAAATACCAGCAAGGTCATCCACAGTGGACAGGTTTCAGCTGAGTTTACAGACAAAGACAGACTAGGAAGGAGAGATGGACTGCTTCCCAATATTTAATCACTGAAAACCTTATGGATACCAGTGGAATACTGCCAGTACCAGAATACTGACTATTGAAATATATATAATGAAGAGCACCAGAATACTGTCAGATATAGTGCTTGAAGATGAGTCACTCAGGTTGGAAGGCACTCAAAATACAACTGGGGAAGAGCTGCCTCCTCAAAGTGGAGTTGACCCTGATGATGTGAATGGAGTACAGTCTTCAGTACCTTCCATGTCCCGATTATGAATGGATGTTTATCGC
>NW_006408721.1:70944-73314 GCF_000296735.1 Chrysochloris asiatica | reverse complement strand
ACACTCAGTATTTCTCAAGCTGAGGGAACTGAAGAAAAAATTCATGCCTCAACTTGAAATATTGAAGGATTCTTTCTATAGGCAAAATATTGAATGATGCAAAGCACATCAAAGAAGATGGAAGGACTACACAGTACCAGAAAGAAATGGCCAATGATCAACCATTTCCAGAGGTAGCCAATGATACTGAAGGAAGTAGTACAAGTTGTGTTGAAGGCATTAGAAAGAAACAAGGCACCAGGAATTGATGGACTACTAATTGAGATCTTTCAACAAATTAATGTATCACTGGAGGCACTCACTCATCTATGCCAAGAAATTTGGAAGACAACTACTTGGCCAACTGATTGCAAGAGATGGATATTTGTGTCCATTCCAAACAGAGGTGACCCAATTATTAATTCCCAAAGAAATGCAGAAATCATCGGACAATATTGTTAATATTTCATGCACATAAAATGTTGCTAAAGATAATACAAGAAAATGAGTGCAACCATGTATTGGCAAAGAACCTCCCAAGGTTCAAGGTGGATTCAGAAGAGTACATGGAAAAAGGAACAACATTGCTGACATTAAATGAATCTTGGCTGAAATCAGAGAATACCAGAAAAATGTTTAGATGTGCTTTATAAACTATGCAAAGGCTTTCGATTGTGTGGATCATGACAAGCTATGGAAAACACTGCCGAGAATGAGTATTCCAAAATACTTCATTGTGCTCCTGAGGAACCAGTACATATGTCCAAAGGCAACTTGTTCGAACAGAACAAGGAAATACCTAATGGTTTAAAATTAGGAAATGTGTACGCCAGGGTTGCAATCTGTTACCACACTTATTCAATCTGTATTCTGAGCACATAATTTGAAAAACTGGATTATATGAAGACAAACCTGGCATTAGGATTGAAGGAAGATTCATTTATAACCTGAGATAAGCAGATGATACAACCTTGCTTGCTGAAAGCAAAGAAGACTTAAAATACTGTTGAAGATCAAAGACCACAACCTTCAGTATGGGTTATGCCTCCATGTAAAGAAAACAAACATCCTCACCACTGGACCAAGAAACAACATCCATATCAATGGAGAAAAGGTTGAAATAGTCAAAGACTTCATTTTGCTTGGAGCAACCATCAATGCTCATGAAAGCAGCAGTCAATCAAACGGCTTACTGTATTAAGCACATCTGCCGCACAAGATGCCTTTAAAGTGTTCAAGAGTAAAGATGTCAGTTTGAGGACTAAGGTGCGCCTGACCCAAGTCATGGCATTTTCAATAAACTCATATGCATGTGAAAGTTGGACAGTGAATAAGGAAGACTGTAGAAGAATTGATGCATTTGAATTACGGTGTTGGAAGAGAATACTGAAAGTGCCATGGGCTGCCAAAATAACAAACGGATTTGTTGACAGAAGTGCAACCAGAATGTTCCTAAAAAGCCAGGATGGCCAGACTTCATCTCTCATACTTCAGACATATTATCAGGAGGTGCCAATCCCTGGAGAGGGATATCATGTTTGGTAAAGTGAAGGGTCAGAGAAAGAGAGGAAGACCCCCAACAACATGGATCAGCACAGTGACAGCAGCAATGGACTCAAATATATCAAAGATTGTGAGGTTGGCACAGGACCAGGCAGTGTTTCATTCTATTGTGCTTAGGGTCAGTATGAGTTGGTACAGACTCGATAGCACCTAACAACAACACAAATATAGGTACAATTATAATGTATATATTATATAATTCATAAACAGATGCATTTATTTATAATCATGTTAAAAATATTGACAATTACTTACTTATGGAAATTATATTTTATTATATACAGTCTGTAATCTGTGTTGTAAATTTTCATTTCAATATTTCCCTGCAAAGTAATATCTAGGTCTGTTGTTATTGTTGATAATTAGTGCCTGTATAGGGTTTCCAAGGAGCAGATGGTAGGTTTGAAATGTAGTTTACAGTCCTGTGCTGCCCCTGGAGCACCACACCAGGAGTCTTATCCAGGTCTAAGTCAATGGTATTACAGCGTGTATCCACTAGCAATATTTATATACCTGCTTCTAAGATCTTCAATCACACTGGACATGTCTATAGATTTTTTACTGTTATCCTTATTCCTTCTAATAGGTGTCCATTCAGAAACCAAAATAGTTAGCACATTTTATTGTTTTATTTTAAAATTCTTAATGAGGTAGAAAGAGTAAGTACTCACACTGTGCTTTCTCTCTATGTGTCTCTTCTTTGTGAATTGCTTATTCATACATTTTTCTATTAATCTCTTAGTCTCATTGATTTGGAAGAGCTTTATATATATTAAAGATATTAACCTTTTTATTGTACCAAGCATTGCAATATATATGTATGGAGCT
>NW_006408721.1:62804-70399 GCF_000296735.1 Chrysochloris asiatica | reverse complement strand
TCACCAACCTTGTGGTTAGCAGTTCAGAACTTACCCTACAATGCTCCCATACTTAACCTAATCAGTAGTATTTGTTACAGGTTATTATTACATGTTGACCTTTATTACAAAGTAGATTAACTGCTGAAAATCATTTTATAATTTAAAAAAAAAATAAAGTTCCTGTACATACTTACTGTATCATAAGACCATTTCATTAATCTAGCATGCGCTGTATTTCTTAGGCATACCAGCTTTAGAATAGGACACACTAGGCCTCCAATTTTTATTTTGCTACTGATTTGCCTTGTGATCATGAGAAACAATTTAAATTGTCTAAGCCTAATATCTGCTGCCATAACACAACATGTATTAATATGTCTAACACATATTTTTGGACTCCTCATGTAGCGCTGTGGGTTAATGTGCTGGACTACAAAGTCAGTTTAACCCAAGGTTGGCAGTTGAAGCTCACCAGTCAATCCTTGCAAACCGTATAGTGGGTCACTATGAGTTGGAACCAACTCGATGGCACGTAACAACAGCAGCATGAGTCAGAACCTGCACTTACCAACAACAACACATATTTGGAAGCAAGATGAGGCTTTCTGCTCCAGCAAAGATTTACAGCCTCAGAAACCCTGTACGAGATCATTATATGAGTCAGAAGCAACTTGACAGCACTTGACAACAACACATATTTAGCATTTTCTAAATGAAGCTAACACAACAAGAGGTAATAAATAAAAAGGTGCTTCATCAATTGTTATATCAATGTTGGGTCTTTTTCTTCATATGCTTACTACATTACTTTCATGTAATAGCCAGCGTAGACTCTCCAGGGGGCAGGACACTAGTACCAAATTTGAAAAGAAAAACTGTATTATATTTCATTGTATATTTGAAAAACCAAAAATAGCTACTGGATAAAATCTTATCTACAGGGAACATGCAGAAGATAGAACTTAACTTCTGTTTGTCAGTGATTCTTAAAAGACAGTTACAGAAACTCCAAGAATGTGTGGAATTTTTATCAGAAAAAAATATTTTCTTTTTTATCTTTTTAACTTGAGAAACATCGCTTTTGGGGTTTTCAGTATACTTTTCAAATAGGCGTCCTTGTAATTTTTATAGCTCTTTAGCATTGTTTAACACTTTAAATGCAGACTGAATGTCCAAGTATTTGAACAGAAACCAATAAAGGCTTAGATCTAGAACCAAAGGGACATTTAGATGTGTAGGTTGTTGTTGTTAGGTGGCATCGAGTCAGCACCAACACATAGTCAACGAAACACTGCCCGATCCTGGGCCAACCTCACTACTGTTGCCATGCTTGAGTCCAATGAGATGTGTAGGTACCAATCTTCAAATCTGAAAAAGACCAAACACAGCTGTCCTTGTAAAGGGCAAAGCCATTTTATTGCCATAATAAACAGATTCAGAAAGCTCTTCAGAAGGCAGGACTCTCCACTACATTGTATTTGGGGAACAGTTAGCTTAGGTCTAGTGCACAAAGGGAAGAGTGCCACCTGCTGGACCACCCATGATAGTCCATTTGGGGCAGGGCTACGAGAGAAACAATATCATATAACACCCATGATTTATTCTGTGAAATAGGACACAAAGAGATTTGGATGCTGTATAGCCATCATATTGTAGTCTGGTCTTGCTTTTCTTTAAACATCTTGAACAAGCTTGTTACCTAGCAGTGATTGTCAGCATGCTGACAGGGATTTGCTTTTGTGTTCGGTACTCAATCCAAATCATTAGTAATTTCTCCATACCCAAAATAGAGGTTCCTCTCACATTTTCATGGAGCTGATCCTTTAATAGCTTGGCAAATTTATTTTTTGGTTTTGAGGATCATCATGATTGTTGAGTGTGACATGCCTACCCAAATCACAAGCAATAGCTTTCACTGATTTTCCACTTCAGTGTTGCTTAATAACCTTTTGTTGTACTTCCAAATTGATACTTCTCCTTTGCCTTTTGCTGCTGCCATTATTGGCATTGGTCTTACTACATTTGGGAATGATGATGCACTTCATGGTAATATTTCAGGAAGAAAATGAAGCAGAATGCCTCATCTTTCTCCCGCAGAACCACTGGTAGTTTCAAACTGCTGACCTTGTGGTTCACAGCCCAATTCGTAACTACTATGCTACCAGAGCTCCTTATATAATAAATAACATAATATATAACAATTAATTGACTTTTCTCAATCCTTGTCTTAATTCCTAATAGTGTGTTTTGAAAATGATTTATTTTCACCTGAATGTTTGATTAACTATTGGCCATATCTACCAAAAAAAAAACCCTTCCACTGAGTTGATTCCAACTCATAAGAATGTTATAAGTCAGAGTAGAACCACTCCATAGGGTTTCCAAGGTTGTAAATCCTTGAAGAACTGATTGTCTTATCTTTCTCCTGAAGAGCCAACCTTCTAGAAAGTAGTCAAGCACTTTAACCACTGTACCACCAGTACTCCCTATTTACCCTGTACATACACCAACTCCAATTCTAATTCAGATTTAAGGGCAGCTGACTCCAAAGTTGGCAAGAGAATTAGCAGTTCTTCTGCACATTATCATGACCTAACTATATGTTGGTGTGGTTAAGTGCCATTGAGTTCTGACTTACTGCAACCTTGTAAAGGGTTTCCGAGGAGCATCTGGTGGGTTTGAACTGCCAACTTTGTGGTTAGCAGCTCAGTGCTTATCCTACAGTGCCATAAATATAGTCCCTTCTTGTTCCCTTTATATTCACGTTTCAAAAATTAAGTTAATAAAAGTTAAAATGTTAGTTCAAGTCATGAAGCAATTAAATTAGGAAGCATAGCAAAGTTTGTATTAGCACTAAATCTGGTTGTCAGAAACTCTGGAGCTTTAATGGCTGTGTTTTATATGGTGCTATTAAAGTTATAGCCATATAAATTTTATCACTTAATTCCATAATTCTTGGAAATTAACTACTGTGAGAGCTATAATAACTTTAACTTAAATGGAGTCCAATGTAGAAAAGCTAAGCAATATTGAGAAACTTATTGTGAACGTGCAGTGCCAATAGAAAACCAACTAGAGAACAAGGATTAGATTCCACCAAGCTTCTAAATGACGTATGTTGTTGTGGTTTTTTAAAATAGTCCTGGTGTGGGGCTGTAGGTGAAGCACTGAACCACAAGATTGGTTTGCCCTGCAAGGTTGACCACCTGGTTCAAACTCACCATTCACTCCTCAGAAATCCTGTACAGGGTCACTATAAGCTGGAACTGACTCGACAGCACTTAACAACAACAACAACAATGCACTATGATCATGGAGGTCATGACTTGGACCAATGCCCTAGAACAGTGCCAGACTTAGTACAGGCTAGCACTCAACATAGTTTGTTGAAGGAATGAATGAATGAATGTTCTACAATTGATTTAAGTCTTTGGCACAAGATTTTTAATGATTGTTTTAGGTTATACAACAGTCATTGTGGACTTTTCTAAATGAGAAGGAATTTCAGATAGCCTTCTTTTCAAGTTTCCTCATCTTAAGGTAGAAGAAATTTAAACCAGAAGAGGTAAAATGACTGCCCAAAACAAAGACAAGATTAGTAAATCAGTTCACAATCATTGTTTGAATATTCACTGATTGTTAAGTGTTTGACACTATTTCAGATAATGGGGACACAGAAAAACATAAGACAGACAAAATATCTGCCTTAGAGGAGATCATACTCCAATGAGGAGAGATGATAAATATGTGTATGAATGAACAAGATAATTACAGATCCTAATAAATGAGCTATTCAAATATTGGATGCTATGAATATTGTGGTAGGGAATGATGGGGGTTAGGGAGACACATTCGTTTAACTAGATTACTACACATAGGAGAATCCATGCAAAGATGTGGAAGAAAGGCATTCCAAGGGCAAGTGCAAAAATCCTGAGCTAGAAAAAAGCTTAATGTGTTTCACAGAAAGGAAAACAGCCATTGTGCTTTAACTGAAATGAACAGGGGAGAAAATGGTCAGAGACGAGGCCAGGCGGGCTGATGCCACGCCATGTGTATCAAGGGAAGGAGTTGGGTTTTATTTTAAAGGTTCTGAGAAGTATGACCTAATACTCATTTTATAAAAGTCACTCAGCTGCTGTGGGGAGGACAGACTTCCATGGAGCAAGTGTGGAGGCTGTGAGCTGTCCTGGTAATCCAGGCAAAATGGTGCACACTTGGGGCAGAAGTGGAAAGGGTGAATGATAGTTGATTTCAGGATATATTTTATAGGTACCTGATAGTGTAGTGGCTACAAATCAGGCTGCATACCTTAAGGTAAGCAGTTTAAAACTACCAGCCGCTCCACAGGAGAAAAAATGAAGATTTCTGCTCCTATAAAGATTTACAGCCTCAGAAACCCTGTACAGGGTTGCTATGGGTCGGAACTGACTCAACGGCACTTAACAACAACAACTGAACTTGCAGGTAGATGCATGTTGTCAGTGAGGCAAATGGAGGCATCATTTACAGTCATGGGGAAATTTGGGGGAAGAATAAATTGAAATGATGGGGATAATGATGAGTTCTGCTTTAGGTATGTTGAATTTGGCAGTTTTATTAAATATTTAAATTTAAATGGAAAAAGAATTAGTTGAATAAATAAGTCTAGACCTCAGGATAGAGATCGGGAGAGGATAAGTGGATTTAGCAACCATAGTTATATGTTGTTGTTAAGTGCTGTCTAGTCGATTCCAACACATAACAACCCTGTATAGGGTTTCCAAGAAGCAACTAGTGGGTTTGAACCTCTGACCTTGTGTTTAGAGGTCCAGTGCTTATCCTACAGTGCCACACCAGTACTCCATATCCAGATGATAATTAAAGCTGTTTTCCCTAAACAGAGTGCAAGTAGAAAAGAGAGGAGGGCAGAGGAGTGAACCTGGAGCACTGCTGGGGGAGGAGGAGCCAGAAAAGGGTCCTGAGAAATAGCTACCAGACAGATGGAGGAAAATCAGGTCTAACTTTGTGGATATCTTCATGAACAATCTTGGTAGGAAGTGCCATTTATCTGTACATTCATGGAAGAACACGAAAAGAAAGTCTGACTGAAGCTGATGGAGCAGATAAAGGGAAGTGATGAAAAATCAAGCTCAGCTCTCATAAAGTTTTTCCTGGAGAAAGAAAGAAATGGAATGGTAGTTGGAGAAGTATAGATGGCCGAGAAAAACACATCCAACAACCATTGGGAATAATGTAATAGGGATAAAGAATTTAATGATAGAGAGTAAGGGAATAACTGAACAGAGTCCTTGAGAAGACAAAAGAGATGCTATCCAGAGCAAAGTGGAAGAATTGACCTGGAAGGAGCAGAGGCATTTCTTCCTTGGAAATTTGTTGTATTGAACATAGTAGTTCAATCTTTTGTAACATGGCTAGAATAATAAAGCAAGAAAAGAGAATAGACAGCATACAAATTGTTAAGGAAAAAATATATTCCTACTCATAGATGGCATGATCCTATGCATAGAGAACCCCAGAAACTCCACAAGAAAATTAGTGAAACTAATAGAAAACCTAAGGAACTCTGGTAGTATAGTGGTTACAAGTCAGTCTGAAAACCTCAAGGTCAATAGTTTGAAACTACCAGCCATTCCAGGGTAGAAAGATGAGGATTTCTGCTTCCATAAAGACTTACATCCTCAGAAAACTTATACAGGGTTCCTGTGAGTTGCTACCAACTCCATGGCACACCACCACCACCACCAAAAGAATACCTCAGTAAATAGGGAAGGAAAGGGCATACACATTGATAAGCAAGAAGTACAAGTATTCTTACTCATAGATGATGTGATCTTATGCATATAAAATCCCAGAGACTCCCAGGAAAATTAGTAGAACTAACAGAAAACTTCAGCAAAGTGGATACAATAACGAGTTGGATTCCTCTACACTAACAAAGAGAACTTTGAAAAGAAAATCGGGAAGGTAATACCAGTTACAATAACCCCACAAAGGATAAAACACCTAGGAATGAGTGTAACTAGAAACATAAAGACTTATACAGAAAATAACTACAAACCATTACTGCAAGAAGCCAAAATGGAAAAGCATACATGAATAAGAAGACTTAACATTTTGAAAATGTCAATACTACCCAAAGCAATCTTTAGATATAGTCCAATCCCAACCCAAATTCCAAAAGCATTCTTTAAAGAAATGGAAAAAATTAATTGCTAACTTTACATGGAAATAGAAAAGGTCCCAAATAGTTAAAGCATTACTGAAGAACAACAATGTAGGAAACTTCACACTTCCTGACCTCAGAACCTATTATAAACCCATGATAATCAAAACAGCATGGTACGTGTACAACGACAGACCCAATGGAACAGAATTGATAATCCAAAATTAAATACATCCAAATGTGGACAAGTGATCTTTGACAAAGGGCTAAAATTTATTAAATGGGAAAACATAATCTATTTAACAAATGGTACTAGCAAAATTGGATATGCAGTTGCATAAAAATGAAACAGGAACCATACTTCACACCATATACAAAAACTAGTTCAAAATGGATCAAAGACTTAAATCTTAAACCTAAAATTATAAAGTTCATGGAAGAAAAAATAGAGATGAAGCAGTTTTTGTTATTGGTAAGTGCCATCGAGTCGGTTGCAACTCATAGCAACCTTGTATAGTGTTTCCAAGGAGTGGATGGTAGGTTTGAACTGCTGACTTTTTGGTTAGCCATGCAGTGTTTACCCCACAGCACCATACCAGATGTCCTGGGATAAAGTTAGGAGTACTAAATTATGGTGTAAGTAGACTATGAAACATCGCTAAAAGTATACAAACAGTGGAAGGTAAAGTATATAACTGCAACCAACTAAACATTAAATACAAATGTCATGAAAGGATTTCATCAAAAGAATGAAAAGAAAGCCTACAGACTGGGAAATAATTTTTGGCAACGACATATCTGACAAGGGTCTAATCTCTAAGATTTATAGAAAATAACAGATCAAAAATAAAATGCAATTTAAAAATATCAAAGAACATGAACAGACACTTCACCAAAGATGGCATTCAGATGTTTAACAAGCACATGAATAGTTGCTAATGATAATTAGCCATTGTTGATGTTAAGTGTTGTTGAGTCAGTTGTGAATCATAGTGACTCTGCATGGTGTTTCCAAGGAGCAATCAGCGGGCTTGAACCACCAATCTTGTGGTTCAAACAGACTGCAGTCCAATGCTTACCCTACAGTGCCAAAGCAGAAGATGCAAATCAGAACAGTAATGAGATATGAGTTTAATCCGGAAACAATGATGCTGATAAATTGAAACAAAAGGGAGAACAACAAATGTTGAAGAGGTTGTGGGAAGATTGTACACTACTAGTGGGACTATAAAATGGTACCGTCACTATGGAAAACAGTATGACAATTACTTTAAAAGCTAGATTTAGAAATACCATATGATCCACCATTCCTACTCCTAGGTTTAGAGCCTAGAGAAATAAGACAGGAATGTTGTTGTTGTTGTTGTCAGGTGCCATCGAGTCGGAACCGACTCATAGCGACCCCATGCACAGCAGAACGAAACAATGCTCGATCCTGGGCCAACCT
>NW_006408721.1:56577-58889 GCF_000296735.1 Chrysochloris asiatica | reverse complement strand
AGCTGGTGGGTTTGAACTATCGCCATTGTGATTTATAGTGCAGTGCTTATCTTACAGCATCACACAAGGAGTCCACTACTATAAAAGCAATCAATAATAAGTTCACACACAGAAAGAAATATTATTTGATGGTTACCCAGGATGAGAGGAAGGAAGAATTACTAACTAGACATTGTCGTCAGTTTAGTGTCAATGAGTCAGTTCTGATTCACAGCAATCCTGTATAGGGTTTCTGAGGATTGGCTGGTAGAATTGAACCACCAGTCCTGCAGTTCAAGCAGACCTTGCTTTCCAGTGCTTATCCTACAGCCCCGAACAAGACACAGTCATTCTGGCAAAGGGAAAGGGGGAAGTCACAAGAAACAGAAAAACATTCTGACATTCATGGATAATTCTGACAAAGAGGGTTCATGGTTTAAACCAGTTAATGTTGGATGGGAGAGCTAAAGAAAAATATTTGAGTACATAATGTGGACTGGGAAGTGTATTGTACACTTCAATAGATGTTTTAATCCTCTCACAGTAGGAGGTAGATACCATTTTTCCTATTTTATAGGTAAAGAAAGTACACAATCTATTCAACTATGGAATTAGCAAATCTTAAAACATTCTATCTAAAGTTCAACAGCCTAAACTCCACCTGCCTATGATCAAAATTAATAATCTTCCTCCAAGTGTTCTAACTTGGAAGCCAAAAAGCAGGATAATACACACAGCAAAACTCCTACACATATTTGTGATTTCTCTTTAAATCAAAACTTAATGTAAAACTCTCATTGTAGTTATTCAAAAGATACCTGCAACAAAGTAGACAACATTGCACTAGGAATGACTTGTAGACTTCTCTTTGATATACCATCCAGCTCTTTTCAGGGGACTATTAGAGAAGCAATGAATGAATATGGTTACTTTGGTCATCTAATGCCAATGAATATATGTACTAGGGTAGCTATGCTATTTGCAATAGATAAAAAAAATAAGCTAGTATTAAGAAGATTAAAGCAAGTAGGAATCTGTGTCTTTCTTGCCCTCTGGTAGCATTTGTTTAGAAACAAGTTCCAACCTATTTTGGAATTCTACCGTCTTTAATTGTAGTACAGACACATCCAACATTTTAAGAAATAAAGTTAATTTTAGGTTATCTTCATTTTGAAAAATGCCTGGTGGTATATAGCTTTCAGGAAACATTAATGGGATTACCTTATAGACTTCTTTTTGATATACCATGTGAAGGTGCTGTAACTTAAAAACATTCTGAAGCACTAATTTCAGTAATCACCTATGAGGTTTTTGTGTTTTGTTTGTTTGTTTTCAGTCAATTCACTGGGGCATATCTTAGATGTGCCCCAGTAAATTGAAAACCACCAAATATGAAATTAGAACTATCAGGAAAGGATCTCAAGCCACTGCAAGAAGCTGGAGAGAAATGCAATTGCAGCAGTGCTCTGAGTGGTTAGCAATATTTAACAGCAAAGAAAGAAAATATAATCAAATGAAGTTACTTTGCTGGAATGTGCATGAACCTCAGGCATTAAAAAACTCAAATTCTCTGGAAGTTACAAAGGTAAGCATTTTATCTCATTAAGGAGCATCTGCCATAGACCAGGTTGTATTCTGGGAGTTAGACACAGCCTCTACCCCTGAGGAGATTACAGTCTATTGGAGGAGATAGTCACAAGGAAACAATTACAATGGACTGTAATGTGTTGAGTGTCAATAAATGATCTATAAAATGACTGCATTTCCAGTGATTTATAGTAACACCTGCCCTAGGAGAAAAGTACAGAAAGATGGTTCTGCCCTCTGAGGAGAAGGTAATTGTAAAGGGATAATAACAGACAGCTTTCCAAAGAAGAGAACGTTCACTCATGTCCTAAAGTAGACAAGACAGGGAATTTGAGGATAAAAAGACGAGCAATGAACAACAAAGAAAGACTTTTTGAAATATTCCAAACAGAATTTCCAAAAGCACAGAGACAAATTTAGAGTTGAGCCATTAGCAAGACACGTATTCAAATTGTGGTATCAGGATATAATATTCAATATACTATAGACTGACAAACTTCTTTGAAGAACTACAACCCAAATGTTTCTTCGAAACAGGATGGCAAGACATCTGCTCACTTACTTTGAATACAGCATCAGAAAATAACATTCCCTAGAAAAGGACATCATGTTTGGTAACGCAGAGGCTTAGCAAAAATGAAGGAAATCTTCAGTAAGATGAATGGCACAATAGCCACAACAATGGACTCAAACACCAGTAACTACCAAGAAAGGAGCTCTGGTAGTGTTGTTGTTGTTGTTGTTGT
>NW_006408721.1:53334-55072 GCF_000296735.1 Chrysochloris asiatica | reverse complement strand
AAGGTTGTGGTATTTGATCTTTATCAGTAAGTATTTTAAGTCTTCTTCGCTTTCAGCAAGCAAGGTTGGATTATCAAGGTTGCTAATGAGTCTTCCTCCAATCCTGATGCACACTTTTCTTAATATAATCCAGCTTCTCAAATTATGAGCTCAGCATACAGATTGAATAAGTATAGTGAAAGAATACAGTCCTGGTGTTCACCTTTCCTGATTTTAAACCATTCCCTGGTTTTGTTCACACAACTGCTCATTGGTCTATGTACAGGTTCCTCATGAACACAATTAAGTATTCTGGAATACTCATTTTTCATAATGTTGTCCAAAGCTTGTCATGATCCACACAATCAAAAACTTTTTTGTAGTCAATAAAGCACAGGTATTCTCTGCTTTCAGCCAAGATCCAGCTGATGTCAGCAATGATATCCCTCATTCCATGTCCTCGTCTGAATACGGCTTGAACCTCTGGGAGTTCTCTGTCAATGTGTGTTTGCAGCCATTTCTGTATTACCTTTAGTAAAACTTTACTCGTACGGGATATCAATGATAATGCTGGATAATTTCTGCATTCTTTTGTGTCACCCTTTCTTTGGAATTGGCACCCATATTGATCAATTCCATTCAGTTGCCCAGGTAGTTGCCTTCCACATTCCTTGGCATAGATGAGTGAGTGCCTCCAGGGCTGCCTCAGTTTGCTGAAAGATTTCAAATTGTATTCCATCAATTCTCGGAGCCTTGCTCTTTGCCAGTGCCTTTAGTGCAACTTAAAATTATTCCTTCAGAATCATTGGTTCTTGATCATATACTACCTCTTGAAATGATTGAACATCAACCATTTCTTTTTGGTACAGTGACTGTGTATTCCTTTCATGTTCTTTTGATGCTTTCTGCATCATTCAATATTTTGCCAGAGAGTCCTTCTATACTTCAAATAGAGACTTGATTTTTTTCTTCAGTTCCCTCAGCTTGAGAAATGCTGAATGTGTTCTTCCCTTTTGGCTTTCTAACTCCAGGTCTTTGCACATTTTGTTATAATATTAGACTTTGTCTTCTCAAGCTGACCCTTGAAATTTTCTGTTAAACTCTTGTACCTCTCTTCACTTCTCCCATTTGCTTTGGCATCTCTACACTGGAAGCAAGCTTCAGAGTCTCTTCTGTCATCCATTTTAGTCTTTGCATTCTTTCTTGTCTTTTTAATGAACTTTTGCTTTCTTCCCATATGATATTCTTGATGTCTTTGGTCTTTAGTGTCTAATGCATGAAATCTGTTCTTCAGATGTTCTCTAAATTCAGGTGGGATGTATTCAAGATCGTATTTTGCTTCTCATAGATTTGTTTTCATTTTCTTCAGCTTCAGCCTGACTTTGCATATGAGAACTTGATGATCTGTTCTAGTCTGCCCTGGCCTTGTTATGGCTGATGATATGGAGTTTTTCCACCATCTCTTTCCACAGATGTAGTCAGTTTGATTTCTGTGTATTCTATCTGGTGAGGTCCATGAGGTCATCTTTTATGTTGTTTTAAAAAGATATTTGCAATGAAGAAGTCATTGGTCTTTCAAAATTCTATCATGCAATTTCTAACATTGTTTCTAACACCAAAGCCATATTTTCCAACTAATTAATGATCCTTCCTCTTTGTTTCCAACCTTTGCATTCCAATTGCCAGTAATTATCAATACATCTTGATTGTATACTTGATCATACTGAAGAAGCTGGTAGAATTCTTCAATTTCATCACA